>NC_090922.1:242711657-243014336 GCF_040938575.1 Ambystoma mexicanum
GTTCTCATGTGGCATCTCAGGTACTTTGGTGTAGTGTAACCTATAAAAAGAAAGCAGAGCATTATTGAACTTATTTGGACTGGCCGTAATATACAAGATAAGGTACTCCCTCAATTTTCCCTTACAGGTTGCCGAGGTGGGGGGGGTCCTCACACAGTGTCACTATTTAATTCTGAAGAATGTATACTGCCTGAAACTAACCTGGCTTTCTACATTGATTTATTAAGTTATCCCTTGCTTAGAGATTCTATGCTTCTTAAAAACTGTCAGCAGTTGGTGCTTTTTTTTAGTTTAAAGGTTTTATTTTATTTAATACCAGAATAAACAATTACAATATGAATAAATATGAGCTATCAATTATATGATGTCATATTCCAGATCAGTGAAATATTTTTAATGAATCTAAGGATACTGTGGTACCACATAGAGTGTATATATTGTTGCCATTATTAAGATAGTGTTGCTTGAGTACAAAGTGTGATATGTATATATTTAGCTGAACCTTATTATATATAAAACATCTGAGGTAGAACAGAAAGAAATGTGTGGACATTCCTTTGTGGGGGCTTGGGGATTCACTGTACATGGGAACCAGCCTGCATCACCTCCTGAGAGTCTCGGCCTTGGGTTGCTCGTCCATTCTGCCATGTAGAGAACCTTGGCTGGGGTGCTCTGTGCCTCTACCCCAACCATGTAGTTGGCAGATGTACAGGTATCCACCTCTTTCCTTTCCTTCCATAGGCTGTTGCCTGAGAGCCGTGGTAGTGATTGGTTTGTTATTGAGAGGGAGTCGTAGGTCTGATTGTCAGTATCAGGGAAGGGCTTCTTAAATTGTTTTTATTTTCATATATGTTTATTGTTTCAAAAATAACAGAAAGGAAGCAATACAATTAATTTCTATATCATAAAATATAAATACAATATTTACAGGCAAGGTCTTGATAATGCTTTTAATTTTTCGGGCAGCAAGGTTGGTGAAATGTCAATCATGGCTGTGGCATTGGAATCCCACATGGCTTTCAAGAAGTCTTGAAAGTCTTCACCCCACTCAGTTCATCAGGGTCCTTGGTCAGACTGCGGAGCCATCTCAAAGGGCGGTGATCTGTGCAGAAATGATGCCCTCTTGGTGTAGCGGTGTGCATGATCCCCTAGTGGAGCTGAGCTTTCGGCGCACATGGCAACAGGTCTGGTTGTGGCAGTGAACATGTAAGGAGTATGGTGGTAATGTGAAACAGGCATGCGGTTTGGCGGGAACTACGTGATTTTTCCATCACGGAAAAGTCAGCGACGGAAAAGTTTGCATGAGAAATGTACGAATCACAAAAGGTTTGTACATTTCCCATGCGAACATACATTTAAAAACCCTACAAACCCACACCCCGACCCACACCCACAACACACCCCCAGCCCCAACAGACCCCCACCCTACTTACCTTTGAAGACGTGCTGTTTCCCTGTGGCGCCAGTTCTCTTTCACTTCAAATCTGGTAAGGCATACAGATCTACATTTTTACATATTACATTTCACATTGCGTTTTTTAGTAAATCATAATTTTTACTTTACAGTTTCTGTGTGTATTTTATTTATTATCAGGCGCTATTGGGAGGACACAGATGCTATTGGGTTGCCCCCACCTCGACAAACATCACTCTCATGGGGAAGATGTAAACATTGGGATAAACATGGACGGGCACCCCCGGCTCTGAGCCAGGGGGCACGAGGGACCAAATAGTCTGATGTAAGGTAGGTAAGTCCGTTTTATAGGGCTGATTTGAAACAGTAATGGCCCAAAATGTGGCCCTCATAATTGCGACGGCCGAAATTCTGATTTATTTTTAGACCCCCCTTACACTGCATATATATGTGGGGGGAGTACATGATATAATAGTAATATAGGGGTTGTACGGGGTCTCCCCCCACATATGAATGTGCTGTAAAGGGTGTTTAAAAAAAAAGTCTGCATTTTCGGCCGTCGCAATTATGGTGGTCGCCGTCATCACATAGATCCTGTGAAACGTCCGTACATCACATAATAAGCCAAATAGGCAATATTACATTTCCGATAGTAGCATGTTGAGGAAGCATACTATGATCCTGGGTGGAAGCCTACAATTACCAGCATGCAAAGTAATGCGAGCCTAAAATGAAAATGTAATATCCAATTACCTGTTTGTTGTCCTTATTTCACGCAGCATGCAGCTTTATGCACCCCTCCAATTTCTAAACATTCGCCATTCACACAGCCTGCGGGACTATAGGTGTTTCTGCAGCCATCTCACAATAATCGCATCAAGATGCAGAGACACACCTTAGTAGATCTCTTCCGAGCTCATATTGTGTTCTCTGAGGCTGGTCATTGTGGATGTGGGGTGTGGTGGGTAGGTGTCACGCACAGCGGTCGCTGGCAGCTGTGGAGACGCTGGCGGTGGAGCGGCCATTGACTTAGCCGTCACGCCGCCCGCGCCTTCCTCGGCAGCGGTCTAGTTTTCTAGCCCTTCCGACCAGCGACGTCCGTTTAACGAGCGCCAACCCGGAAGCCAGCGCGTTGCAACCTTTTTGCGTTAGGCTTCCGGGTTGGTACGCTTCAGTCCTTTCCTCAGCGGCTGCCGCCGCTCCCTTTCCTTTTTCTCCCGTTTGCTTGCTGGCTTTCATTTTGCTCTTGGCACGCCTCGCTCTGTTGGAGCTTTTTCTCTGCTCCACCTTGGCTCTCTCTCTCTTTCCTTTTCCCCTGTTCTCCTGGTTCCTTCCCTCTCAGCTCATTCATTAGTCACCCCATCTTTGTACTGTAGTTTCTCCCCTGGAGCAGTCGCCATACACCACTTCCTGTGGATTTCCTTATCAGCTGGATCCTTCAAGTTACACAGTCCCACCTTGTATCCTGCTGCCATCTTCAACCAAGAAGGGTTTTTTTGCGCCTATCGGCTTTTTCCCCTTAACCGGTCTGCCCCGGTACGGGGGCCCCCTTGGCCCTGTGTTAGAGGGGCAGGGTGGCATCCTCTCGAGGCAGACCTCATCCACACTCCAGGGAGGGGGCATTGAGAATAAAGAGATTTGGACTCACATCGGACGAGGAGACCACAGGTGAGCAGGAGGGTGTGAGGGGCACTCAGGGAAGAGGGGTGAAATTGACGGAATCCAGGAATGAGCCTGACAGTTTGCAACACCAAAAAGGGAATATGGCCACCCCAGAACAAATACAAGAACTAGTGGCCGCAGTCCAGGCCATGAACGTAGAATTACAGAACGTGAAGGCTGATAACGCAGTCTTGAGGCAGATGGTCTCTACTCGGGAGACTAGGGATTCCGACTTACCTCCTATGGCCCTATCCTCGGGCAAGTTTGACGGAACTCCGAAGCGCCTCAAGGAATTTTTGGAAGCCTGCTCCATTTATTTCACCTTTAGACCTCAGTTGTTTCTCAATGATCACACCAAGGTGGGATTTATGGTATCCAACTTGACAGGGAATGCCTTAGCTTGGCCTGCCCCTCTAGTGACCAACAATAATCCTATCATCAGAGACTATGAGGGCTTTTTGACCTTACTGCGCCAGACTTTTGAACAACCTGAGATAATACATGTTGCTGCGGAAGAACTCTTGGATGTGCATCAAGGTTCCAGTGATTTGCTGACATATATCTCCACCTTTAAACGTTTGGCTTCAGAGGCTGGATGGCCAGAACGGGCCCAGCACACAATATTCCGTCGAGGTTTGAAAGAGGAGATAAAGGATGAACTGGCAAGGATAGCCCGCCCCACCACCCTGTCTGATTTATTCTCCATTGTTACTCAGATTGACTACCGCCTCAGTGAACGCAAGGCGGAAAGGAAGAAGCAAAAAGCCCCTGGCCCCTTTCTACCAAGTGCCCACTCATTGCCCTCCCTGCCTCACTCCAGTAACAAGGAAGAACCGATGCAAGTGGGGTCCGCTAGATCCCCCTTGACACCCGAAGAGAGAAGACGTCAGAGGGATGCTGGCCTCTGCATGTATTGTGGATCAGGCACCCACCTACTTCGGAACTGTCCAGAAGTCCCGCCTAGACGGTCGGGAAAAGAACAACCTCGGAACTAAAGGGGACGAGTAACCGAGGTCAGAGCCCTAGTCCCTATGCCACTGTGACGGTAGCTTCACACCCAACCACGTTGGACTCTCGCCTCACGGCTGTTCCTATCCAGTTGGAAACTCCGACAGAAGTACTCACCACCATGGCCTTGCTGGATTGTGGTGCTGCTGGGGTATTTATGGATACCATGTGGGCGCACCAACAAGGTCTCCCTCTGCTAAAACGGGAAGAGTTCCAGAAGGTAGAAGGAGTAGATGGTTCCCCGCTTTCGTCGGGGCCTATTACCCATTTCACAGTATCCTTGAAGGTCCGCATTTTCCAGCATTCGGAACAGATACAATTTGACTTGATTCGAGCAACCCATTTCCCAGTAATCCTTGGGATTCCCTGGCTGAGGAGGCATAATCCGCTCATCGATTGGGCACAGAACACCATGGCCTTTACCTCTCCATACTGTAAACAGAATTGTTTATTTCATTCTTCAGAAGAATTGGTCCAAGTCCTTACTCCCCAACAAGAAGGAGTAAATGAGATTTGTAAGGTTCCCCCGGAGTTGGCTGAATTCAAAGAAGTCTTCAAAGACAATCTTGTCTTAGATTTACCCCCACATAGGCCGGAAGACTGTGCCATCGAGCTGGTGCCAGATGCCCTGGTTCCGTTTAGCCGCATGTTTTCTTTGTCTCTACTAGAGAAGAGGACTCTTCGCAATTATTTTGACTCCCATCTGACCAATGGCCTCATTCGTCCCTCCAAATCTCCGGCTGGAGCCTCTCTATTCTTCATACCTAAGAGGGATTCCTCTGAGTTAAGGCCATGCATTGACTATCGGGGTTTGAACAAGGTCACGGTTCGTGACCGCTATCCAATGCCTTTGATAACAGACATATTGGAAGCTGTTCAGGGTTCTACCACCTTCTCTAAGTTAGACCTCCGTAGTGCCTACCACATTCTCAGAATAAAGGATGGGGACGAATGGAAGACTGCTTTCCGGACTCCGTTTGGCCTTTTCGAGTATCGAGTGATGCCATTTGGCTTGGTTAACGCTCCTGCCATATTCCAGCGTTTTATGGATCGCCTGTTTTCTGATCTGTTATACCTCAGTGTCATAGTATACTTGGATGACATTTTAGTTTTCTCTAAGTCCACCTCTGAACATACATTACATCTCCAGACGGTCCTACATCGTTTACAGTCGCAACATCTATTAGTTAAACCCGAGAAGTGCCTCTTCAATATGTCTTCCGTTCCATATTTGGGATACATTCTTTCCCAGGAAGGCATCACCATGGACCCGAGGAAAGTATCTGCCATCCTGGACTGGCCCACACCCACCTCTCTGAAAGACGTTCAACGGTTCCTGGGTCTAGCCAACTTCTACAGGAAGTTCACCAGTCAATTTTCGCTGATTGTGCTGCCCATTACCTCTCTACTTAAAAAAGACACCAAACCTTTTCTCTGGTCGGAACCAGCTAATCAAGCTTTTATCGATCTCAAAAGGAGATTCTGCTCCGCTCCTATTCTATCTCAACCAGATCAAGACCAGCCTTTTATAGTCGAGGCCGACGCCTCTGCAAGCGCCTTAGGTGTGGTACTCCTTCAACTGAAGGATGGCAAGGAACATCCTGTAGCATATCTTTCCAAGACTCTTTCCACAAGTCAACAGAACTACTCTGTTATTGAAAAAGAACTTTTGGCTCTCAAGGTGGCCTGTGAAGACTGGAGACACCTGCTACAAGGCGGAGCGCATCCGTTTACATTACGTACTGACCATAAGAATCTGAAGATTCTCCGTAATATGGAATGAGTCAATTCAAGGCAGGCTCGCTGAGCGCATTTTTTCAGCCATTATGACTTTACCATCACCTACATTCCTGGCACCCAAAACAGCTTGGCGGACGCCGTGTCTAGATGTCGGTCTGCAGACTACCACTCTCCCTCCGTTAGCCACCCTATGTTTCCCCGAAACAGAATCGTGGGGATAGTTTCCTCGTTTCTGCAAGAGATTAAGACAGTAACTAAACCTGATTTGGCAACCACAGTACCCGGTGACTTACGTTCTCAAATCCATTGGTCTGAGGGTCTTTTACTGGTGGGGCAGCGTTTGTACGTCCCCTCTAAGTCCTTACAACTTAAGGGTCTGGAATGGGGTCACAACCATGTAACCGCAGGGCACAGGGGAGTCCGAGGTACCTTAGAGCTAATTTCTCTATCATTTTTTTTGGCCTTCACTCTCCCATTATGTAAGGCAACACTGTAAAATGTGTGTGGTTTCCGCCCAGAATAAGAACTCCACCCACAAACCCTACGGGTTGCTTATGCAGCCGGACTTGCCAAGCCGGCCATGGTCCCAAATTTCCACTGACTTTATAGTAGACCTGCCCAAATCCCAGGGGTCGACTTGTCTCATGGTTACGATTGACACATTCACCAAGCTGGCCCATTTTTCCGCACTGCGGGGAGTGCCGTCTGCCACCGAGATGGCCAAAGTTTTCCTCAGGGACATTTTTAGGCTCCACGGACTTCCTGACAAGATTATTTCTGACCGGGGTAGTCAGTATACATCTCGATTTTGGGGTGCCCTGTGTCAACGGTTAGGGATAGAGAGGGCTTTGTCATCAGGCTTCCATCCTCAGACCAACGGTCAGACAGAGCGGCTCAATGCCACTCTCGAGCAATACCTCAGGTGTTATGTCAATAAAAATCAGGACAATTGGGTGAACCTTCTGCCCACCACCGAATTTGCGTATATTAACGCTGTGCACTCGGCAACGGGACTCAGCCCTTTTTTCTGTTCTTATGGCTATCACCCTCGCAGTATTCTCCCAGTTTTTTCCTCATCTACTAATATACCCACCATCGAATCCACCCTGGATCAAATAACTACAGCCCACACAACAGCTCAGTGGAGTTTTGCTTCGGATAGACGCAGGTACAAAGACCTATCTGATCGAGCTCGTTTACCCTGCCCTGACTGGAAGGAGGGCGATCGGGTCTGGTTATCTACTAGATACTTGCCTAGGTGGGTACATTCGACCAAACTAACCCCCCGATTTATAGGACCCTTCAAGATAATCAAGAGGATTAACCCAGTGGCTTTCAAATTGCAACTTCCCAAGTCCATGTATCGGGTGCACCCGGTCTTTCACTCCTCCCTTCTCTGCCCAGTTGAACCAGACACCCCAGTTAGTAAGACTACAGGGCTATTGAGTAATCCCAAGTCTATACCTGAAGAATATGAGGTGTCTGCCATCTTACATTCCAGATATCGTAAGGGCAGGTTGGAATACCTGGTGTCGTGGAAGAACTATCCCAGTTCAGAGGACTCCTGGGAGCCCAGGTCGTATGTACATGCGCCTAGGCTTGTCAGGCGTTTTCACCGGACACATCCAGGGAAACCCGGAGGGTTCGGGTCTGGAGGGGGGTATACGGTCACGCACGGCGGTCGCTGGAAGCTGTGGAGACGCTGGCGGTGGAGCGGCCATTGACTTAGCCGTCACGCCGCCCACGCCTTCCTCGGCAGCGGTCTAGTTTTCTAGGCCTTCCGACCAGCGACATCCGTTTAACAAGCGCCAACCCGGAAGCCAGCGCGTTGCAACCTTTTCGCGTTAGGCGTCCGGGTTGGTACGCTTCAGTCCTTTCCTCCGCGGCTGCCGCCGCTCCCTTTCCTTTTTCTCCCGTTTGCTTGCTGGCTTTCATTTTGCTCTTGGCACGCCTCGCTCTGCTGGAGCTTTTTCTCCGCTCCACCTTGGCTCTCTCTCTCTTTCCTTTTTCCCCTGTTCCCCTGGTTCCTTCCCTCTCAGCTCATTCATTAGTCACCCCATCTTTGTACTGTTGTTTCTCCCCTGGAGAAGTCGCCATACACCACTTCCTGTGGATTTCCTTATCAGCTGGATCCTTCAAGTTACACAGTCCCACCTTGTATCCTGCTGCCATCTTCAACTAAGAAGGGTTTTTTTGCGCCTATCGGCTTTTTCCCCTTAACCGGTCTGCCCCGGTACGGGGGCCCCCTTGGCCCCGTGTTAGAGGGGCAGGGTAGCTTCCTCTCGAGGCAGACCTCATCCACACTCCAGAGAGGAGGCATTGAGAATAAAGAGATTTGGACTCACATCGGACGAGGAGACCACAGGTGAGCAGGAGGGTGTGAGGGGCACTCAGGGAAGAGGGGTGAAATTGACGGAATCCAGGAATGAGCCTGACAGTAGGTCACAGGCGTTTTTTTTCCTCTGGATTTGGAATCCAGGAGACCGTTTCGCTAGTTTCCGAATCAGGGGAAACCCAGCCCAATTCTACCACTGGCTGTTCTAGTCTGACTGCACAACCAGTCCATGATGTAGGTGAACAAACAGGAGGGTACAATGTACTTTCATTGCGGGACGTTTTTTAGTGAGGTTTTTTACCACGAATTTTCTAACAAAAAAAAATCCCACATTTTTTGGGGGGGTTAGAAAATTATATATATGGGATGTGGGTGTTTGGGAATAGATACAAAATGTAAGGTAATGGGGCTTTGGGGACGGCCCACCAAAAATAATTAAAAAAAATGTGATAGGTTTTTTTGTTAAAAAATTTGCAGTAAAAAACCCTGTGAAAAAACATCCCGTGATGAAATGACATGGAACAAACAGGAGGGGGAAGTAGTCACCATCACTCCAAGTGGTGGCTGGGAAAATCCTGGCATGGACAGGGTCCAGCATAGGTTCAATCTGGGCCTCATTCATCTCAGGAGTGCAGAGCACGGAGGTAGACATCCTCAGCCATCAGTTCCCGTCACATGTTGCCTTCAGAAAAGTGTGCTGGATGTCCGGAATCCTGGTGGTGGGCTTGCTTGCCTGCAGCCAGGATGCTGTGCCCATTGGCAACACAGTCCTCGCCTCACTGTGGCCTGAACCTCATATACATTCCCAACTTTCAAGCTGCTCTTAAGGGATCGCCTCTGGATCAAAAGGGAGAGTGGCCTTGATACTGAGAGCTCCCAGAAGGCAGAGAAAAATTCTGTTTTTCTCTTCTTATCCATCGCTCATAGAACTCTTTGCCCCTGAGTGCCCTGCCCCTCAGGTGGCCAACTCTTCCCTGTGACCTTGAGTCCCTGGCTTTTGAATGGTTAGGATTCAAGAGAGAGGGACTTTCTCCAGGGCTGGTATCTCGACGTTCGTCAGCATCACTGGAAATCTTTCTCGTGGCGATACCAGCCGTCCCTCCTGGGCCCTGCACTAATCCAAAATCATCAAAGTGCTAGAATTCCCCCAGAAGGGCTTCAAGAAGGGCCTGGTTGTTTCTTGACTCGGGTGCAGCTGGTAGACATCCGTGTCATCCTCCTCTATTGGGTTCCCATAGTCCCCATTAAGGTCCTTCCTGTACAACTGCTCGAAGGGTTGTGATGTCACTCCCCAAGATCAGATCTTCTTTCCATCCTGGGACTGTGCCCTGGTTGGAAAGTCCTCGATTCTAACAACATGGTCCTCCTCAGCTACCAGCGCCTCTTTCTGGTGGCTGGACCTCAGTGTGGATACTGTGGGAACTGGGAGCTGTCATATGCTGCACCCTGACATACAATTCATTCAGAGGGGATTATAATCTCTCCACCCTACAGTATCGCCAGAATTGTGGAGATTAGCATGACTTGCATCTAGATAGAATTTTGGAGATTAGCATGCATCACATCTAGATAGATTTCTGGAGATTAGCATGACTCACATCTAGATAGAATTTTGGAGATTAGCATGCATCACATCTAGCATGCATCACATCTAGATAGAATTTTGGAGATTAGCATGATTGGCATCTAGATAGAATTGTGAAGATAACCTTGCATCACATCTAGATAGAATTCTGAAGATTAACATGCGTCACATCTAGATAGAATTGTGGAGATTAGCATGACTTGCATCTAGATAGAATTGTGAAGATTAACATGCGTCACATCTAGATAGAATTGTGGAGATTAGCATGACTTGCATCTAGATAGAATTGTGAAGATTAGCATGCGTCACATCTAGATAGATTTGTGGAGATTAGCATGACTTTCATCTAGATAGAATTTTGGAGATTAGCATGCGTCACATCTAGATAGATTTGTGGAGATTAGCATGACTTGCATCTAGATAAAATTGTGAAGATTAACATGCGTCACATCTAGATAGAATTGTGGAGATTAGCATGACTTGCATCTAGATAGAATTGTGAAGATTAACATGCGTCACATCTAGATAGAATTGTGGAGATTAGCATGACTTGCATCTAGATAGAATTGTGAAGATTAGCATGCGTCACATCTAGATAGATTTGTGGAGATTAGCATGACTTGCATCTAGATAGAATTGTGAAGATTAACATGCGTCACATCTAGATAGAATTGTGGAGATTAGCATGACTTGCATCCAGATAGAATCGTGAAGATTAGCATGTGTCACATCTAGATAGATTTGTGGAGATTAGCATGACTTGCATCTAGATAGAATTTTGGAGATTAACATGCGTCACATCTAGATAGAATTGTGGAGATTAGCATGATTTGCATCTAGATAGAATTGTGAAGATTAGCATGCGTCACATCTAGATAGATTTGTGGAGATTAGCATGACTTGCATCTAGAAAGAATCGTGAAGATTAGCATGTGTCACATCTAGATAGATTTGTGGAGATTAGCATGATTTGCATCTAGATAGAATTCTGGAGATTAGCATGCATCACATATAGCATGCATCACATCTAGATAGAATTGTGGAGATTAGCATGACTGGCATCTAGATAGAATTGTGAAGATAACCTTGCATCACATCTAGATAGAATTGTGAAGATTAACTTGCGTCACATCTAGATAGAATTTTGGAGATTAGCATGCGTCACATCTAGATAGAACTGTGAGAATCAGCACGCGCCGCATCTAGATAGTGATGCCATTAACCAACCCTACTAAAAACCTCACCCCTCTGCACACACCTCTCATACTCAAACCAAACACAGCCATTCCTCAAAGCACAACAAACCGCACACACTTCACTATACCACAACAACAAAACAAACCACACATCATCTCGCACAACAGCACATGGCGGAAACCAACCGAAAAGCACACTTAAGCTCAAAGAACAATGTTAACCGAACTGATGCTGCCACCAGCACATCACATCTCTCTTGCTCTTATCCCGCTCAGCCCTACTAACCCACCCCACCCTCTTTCCCTTTTAGATCTGCCAGAACGCCAGGGGACCTCTCCGGTGGTGATAGTGCACAGTATACATATCCTTTAAAATAACATAACTTTCAGAAGGGTGGAAAGGCTGAGTCAGCCCAGGCGGGATTTAAACTTGTGAACAACCAGTTGCCGAAAAATCTGGAGTAGTTGTATTGAATTACTGAGCATGTGCTAAAATATTTGCTAAAATCTTTGAGTAGCATCAAAGAAATAGGCTAAGTCCATTAATGAATTAACATCGGAACATAATCTTGCCAACCATAACTATCGCATTTTTCTGGCAGCTCAGTCAAGAACTCTGGGTATGTGCTGCCACCAAGTGGATACTTGTGTTAACTTACATTTCCTCAAACGTGGGCAAGAACCTGAAAAGGCTAAGGTGCCTACTTTGCAATTTTGTAATGGATATATGTGGCAGATCCCACTTGCGCCATTATTATTACAAGCAGTTGATTGAAAAGGTGGGAAAAATGTAATTGGGTTCACCACTTCCAAGGGCAGTGTTACTTTTGCTGACGACTGAACGAGTATGGCAGCTCTATACCATGCATGGATGCCATTTACCTGGTCTCCAGGTACATTCAGGGATCTTAAAGTGAGATGGATGGGGGATTTGGTTAATAGGGGAGAGGGAAATATAGGTGTATCTTTGCTGTTGTGGTGATGTGTACAATTCAGAGGTACCCTGAGCCGCTCATGCAGGTGAGTGTCAAGGTGTTATGAGTAAGTGGTGTTTGTGTCCAGATGGGAGCATTGTGTCTCCAAAGTATATATATGTTATGTTATTGTGATTTATACTGTGCACCTCTGACATTTTTATGGTCTCCTGATGCTCTCTGGCGGATCTGAAAAGGAAGAAGGCATGGCAGGGCGCTAGTCAGTGGAATAGAGAGGCAAAGCGCTAGAGAGCTTTGATGTGCTGCTGTTAGCTTCAGTAATGAAAAACCAGTCCCTCTGTGCTGGGTAATCAGTTTAGTTGGGAAGGGTTAGGTGGTGTTTGTTGTGTGAGTGTGCATGGGATGATTTGTGTGTAATTGGTTACATTTTCTGTGGTGTGCTGTGTTTAGTTGGGGGTTGCTGAGTGTGTGCATTTTGTGGTGGTTTTAGGTTTCTGGTGCGGTACAGGTATGTGTGTGTTTTGTTTGGTGTTTGAGGGTGAGTACGCAGGATATCGGAACGTTTTTAGTAGGGTCAGTTAGTGATGTTAGTGGTCTGTGCCCTTCTTTGCGTCGGTTATGTTGGTCTGGCAGGGTTAATTGTCTTCCATCGTGGTTTGTCTTAAAATGCTTTCTTTAGTGGGGTATCCAGGTTTTTGGTTCATTAGGTTTTGGGTGTTTCTCTTCAACAGTGTTTCCTGTTCAGCTCAGTGGGTTAAAGAGCCATGTTCTTAGCAATTTTCAGAATTGTAGGTGATCTTCAGTTGTTCGTATTTCCATCGGGAGTGCACACTCCAGGTTTGCCGAGCTGCAATATGCGCTTTGAGTATTAATTTGGTTCAAGGTGAGTGTTGTTGCTGGACCTTAGTGTTCGGTTTGTAGATGGAGATATTTCCCTACATGAATCCTGCTGCGTGGGAGTGGATTGCTCTGTGGGTTATGCAGAGTGTTTTGAAGAAGATTCTTTTTTTGACTGGTAGCCAGTGCAGGGTTCTCAGTGCAGCTGCGATGTGTTCTCCGTTAGTGAGTCTGAGGAGTAGTCTTGCTGCTGCGTCCTGTATTTGTTACAGTTTTTTGGTAAGGTAGACCGGCATTTCGAGATAGATGCTTTATTCTTGGCATGATGAGGGAGGTGACGGCGAGTGTTTTATATGAGGAGGTGAAGAAAGGTAGTACCTGCTTGATTGTGTTTAAGTGGAAGAAGCAGTTCTTTACTACTGTGTTGATTTGCAGTTTGAGTGTTAAATCATTGTCCATTAATATTTTGAGGCTTTTAACCACATTGGAAGGTTTCGGTTGATTTCCCATTTCGGTAGGCCATGGAAAGTAGTGTCGGTTTTACGGGTCGCTGGGTGTGATCATGATTACTGTTCTGTCCAGGTTGGGTTTAAGGCTGTTGGGTCATCTCCATTGGTTAATTTCTGAGAGGCAGTTCACACGGGCTGGGTCCTGTGCTCTACTGGTGTTGCTTTTTTAGATGCTTTGTGTGTCAACTGTGTAGTTGTAGCAAGTGAGACCACGTCTTTTGATGAGATGGATGAGAGGGGTCATGCAGACGTTGAAGGGCAGTGGTGAGAGGGATGAGCCTTGTGTAACTCTGCAGGTTGTAGATGCTATGGCAGAGGCTGTGGCCTGCAAGTTGGTTGTAGAGGTGTAGAGTTCTGCTGTCCGAAGTCTGTTGGGGGAGGTGTTAAAAAGATGCGTGCAAGTGGCTTAGGTGGTCTACACATAGGGCCTGATTCACAGAGCCTTTTCCTGCGGGGTTGCGCCATTATACAATGCTTCTGTGAATCAGGCCCATAGCGTGTTTAAGCGCAGAAGTGGAACAATTATCGCTTAAGCTTGGTGCAGGAGTTCATGAGCCATGAGGAAGCCTGTTGTTGTTATTATTATTAGGTTTATTTATTAAAGCACGACGTGGACGCCAGGTCATGCTCTCGCTATTGGGCCACTGTTCAGCGGGAGGGCCCCACAGGAAGAAGCCTATATAGATTAATTGTACGTCACAGGGCTGCCAGCGTGCCGGTTAGATTGCAGTATTCATTATGGTGTCTTTGAGGGAGTTGGAACGGTGTTCTCTAGTGGTCTGGCAGATGGCCAAAAGGTGAGCATGTATCGTGGAAGGATTAGGTAAGCGACCATATCAGGGTGCTCACCGGGATTCAGTGATTGGTCCTCTGGTGTGGGTTCTTACATGCCCTGCGTGGGACTAACCAATTTAGACAGCAATTCAATAGATTATTTCTTTGCAGGATCCCTTCTGCTAAACAGTCTCACAATTGAATGAGTGCTTCTCGGGTCATGTGAATTATGCTAAAGCACCTGCCCCCTAAAGTAAAACAGCCCTTGCCTACAGCAGTGTACCCCTCAAAATGGATGTTAGGGCCCAACACACAGAACTGGCACTCACCCAGACTACCTTCCTTAATACACGTGCCAAGCCTGGTAGTCTGTGTCTTTTTTTAACACTTTCTGTGCATGTCCATCTGTGTTTGTTTATGTGTGGTACACACACATGCACTCCATCAGGCTCATCCTTTTTTATTCTCTTTATAAACTAGTTTATTCAATTTACCATAATACAAATATATATATATATATATATATATATATATATATATATATATATATATATATATATATATATATATATATATCAGAATACATTACAGTTCATACATCATATCTTTAAGAAGTACTATACATAAAAAAACAATAATTGCCCCCCCCCCTCCCTTCAATATAATCTGAAACATAGAAGGTTAAATGAAGGAGTGAGGACAAGAGGATGGAAAGAAAGAAAAGAGAGAATGGAGAGGCTGGTCCTTTAGAAACCAGAGAATATGGGAACCCCAAGCGCACACGTGGGTTCAGAGATTCTGAGCAATGTTTCTTCGGGCCACGGGGAATCATCCAGAAAGTGGCAGATGTGGAGAAGGCCATGGAATGCCCCTTACTGTGTCTTTTCTGTGTGCCTCTTTCATTTATAATGATGCTGCACGTGGCTAGCAATCGCCATAGAACAGCTCTGTATGGTATTGCTATCCCCTTGCACAAGTATTTAGCATTCAAGCCCAGAAAGGGGCTGCCCCACGCTTCTCTGCAGGGGCTCTGCCTCGTGGGGGTGCCATTGGTGGAGGTAAGTGAAACAAGGGCCCATCCCCGACTATGCAGCCGCTCTGGAGTGGCGTCCTCTGCCCCTGGAATGCTTGGCTTATGGAGGTGTGGAGTTATGCGTACCCACCTGGAAGGTAATCCCCCCACCACCCACACGTCACGCCGAGCCAAACAGTACACCACCTCTCCTGAGCATATGAAGGCACCATGTATCATATGGTGTGGGTTGCAATGCCACTGTATGAAGTGAGGTTTAGGGGTAACTTGGGAATATGGTAGAATGTGGGTATGGAGGAAGACTGTGCTGATCCTATAATGGCCCTACTTGGCCTTTGTATGGAGGTGCCTGGGTGTTGCATGGCAGCAGCTGCCATGTAGGTGTGGGCGTGTGCCTGGCCTTGCGCAATTTAAAACCACATTAGTAATGTTGAAACTCGAAGTTCAGTTTTCTGAGGTAATAAAACAAGGCTGATAACAATTTCTGCTTAACTCAGGCAATGTTAGACCGGCGTTGCAATGGTGAAACTGGCATGACAATGTTTAGACAGGGGTAACACATTTTGAAACTTGCATGGCAGTTTTCTGGAGTTCATCTGGCTTTCATGGCAATGGTGTAGAAACTGGCATCACAACAAATGCTTAACTGCAGCACAAAGAAATTGCAATGGCACATAGAAACGGACATGATGTTTTTTCTGGAGGCAATGTAAAAAGTGCCACGACAGTATGTGCTAAACTGGGGCAATATGAAACTGCAACGATGTTGTTGAAACTGGCATCACAATACTGAAACAAGCATGGCAATCTTCTGAGCACAGTGTGAAACAAGAACAGAACGTGTGGGCGAAATTGAGAAGGTGCCATGTGTATGAAGCATGTAAAGGTTACTTATAAAACATATCACTAATAAAAAAAAAGAAATTGCCATGTCAGGTGCTTAACTGGGGTAATAGGAAACTAACATGGCGATATTGAACTGGCATGCCAGTGTGGTAATGGGCATGCACACCCTCTGTAGGCAATGTGAATGCAACTAAAAGGTAAATATGAAGTCCACACTGTCACTGGAATGATTCAATTCTCAATACATATGTATTTAGATAAGCGACCTGTATGGCCACGGATATCCCGTCTAGCATCCTTAAACTCAGAAATACATTCACGTATAATCTCGAGGCAGAGATGTAATTTAAATTCCACTATTTTATTATTATTTGTGAACATTCTAAAGTGTGGGTAAGATATCAAAGACACTTAAAAAGTGGTACATCACATGAAGACATTAGACAAGCAATCCAAGAGGTACAAGGGAGTAGGACATGGCCTTCAATTCATTCAGACATTGAATAAACGAAAGTAGGGGAAAGATTTTAGAACAAGAATAAAGAAACAATACACTTGATTATGAAGATAAAAAAGTAAGTACAATGAATAAGCTGAAACATACCAATTCCATGTCCAGTTTTGGAGAAGAGATTGTAACTCGTAAGCGATTTGATGAATGTATGCACATTTTAGAATCCACAGCGGTGTGACTAAGCACATCAAGAAATGATGCCTCTATGGGAGGTGGTACTCAAAGTAACCATCTGTGGGTCTGCCTACGTGTATGTAAACATCATAGTTATTAAAGTGTGCCCCTAATTTAGTGGTTGGGGATACAGATACACGTTTCGGCGAGGAGCCAACTGTTTGGCAATCGGCGCAGTCTTCCTCAGGGCAGTTTTGAAGAAATTAAGAAATTGCCATGTGTATGAAGCATGAAAAGGCTATGTAAAACATATCAGTAATAAAAAAAATAAATTGCCATGACAGGATCTTAACTGGGGTAATATAAAATTAACATGGCAATGCCAGTGTTGTAATGGGCATGCACACTTTCTGTAGGCAATGTGGATGAAAGTGACATGATCATATTCCAGGGCCAGTGGAGAGACTGGCATGATGTTAGGTTCTTAACTGGTTAATTTGAGACCGGCATAGGGATTTCACAGGACTCATATTGAAAGTGCCATGGCAATATGTACCAGGCTGGGTCAATACAAATATGACATACTGTATTAACTCTCCTATGCTCCAAATCTCCCTTGAAACACATTGCAATGAATTCCATACACATTACAATAACCCATCTTTTCCTCATCATAAATTTAGTGGTCCACATAACAGCACTAATACCTACAAATGGCATCACTTCATCTTCCCTTCCATTTGTCTTTGCCAACTATCCCATCTTTCCTATCCTCTTAATTGTACCCTTTTCCTAATGCAGACTGAGGCCTGGATGCAGCTGGTGAGGCCCCAATGCACCAACCTTCCAATCTGGATTCTGCAGCGGTCCCTCCGCTGAAATGGCATTTACCCACATCAAGCTCTGACATTTCTCCAGTGGTGGTTAGGTGTAAAATGTAAACTATTAACGTGAAATAATATGACAGTGACATGAACATGTTGAAACTGGCACGAGAATGAGAAACATAGTATTGCAGTTTTCATGATGAAATGTGAAACTGGCATTACAATTTTATGGACGCAAAACAAAAACTGGCGTGGCAATGATCTGCATTGCCCCAGTTAAAGTGGTATGGCAACATGGAACAAGTAGTATACATTTCTGGAGGCATTGGGAAACTGGCATCATACTTTTCTGGGTGCAATATGAAAACGGGTATTGGACTACGTCGCTAAGAGGCGCAATGCAAAATATTTACGGCAAGGTGAACACCTTTGGTCCCCCATGCTCACTGCCTCTGAACCTCAAAATGCCCCTTTGGGGAACCAGTTCAGAGGGAATTCTGCCTTCAGAGCCAGCAGATGTGCTTCAAAAAAGACTAGAGGTGCGGCCCAAGGGCAGCTCTGCATATCTCGGGTGTGGAGAGATGAACACCCCACCCCTTGTCCCCCGCTGTGAGTTGTTTAAGCAATGCAAGAAGCTTAATAAATGCAAACCTGTCTGCAGCTCCTAAAATACTAGTGGAGCAGTGCCAGTGCTGCTCCCTGAAGAAGTAAGAGATGGCAGCACTGAGAGCCTGACAACTGCAAACACTTAAAATGCACAAATACACAAGTGATAATGCTTTATTGGCCCTTTACCCCAATAACTACAACTCCCATAAATATCTGCGCTCTCTCCACTCAAGCAGCATCTGATGGATGCGAAGGATGAAGGTTCTTTGTCCGCAGGTTTGTTGAGTGCTGTCGAGCAATTATGCAATGACTGCTATTCATGGCCAATGCGGTGGGTGCAGTGTGATGGCCATGTTGTCGATTCTGTACCGCTGGATCTGTGCCCATTTTTGTAGAGCGGTGCTGTATCAATCCCATTTCGGCAGCTTTTTGCGATGGTGAACGCAGTGAACTTGTGAAGGGTCAATTGTTCAGGGTGTTTTGCATGTGAGCTGGGACCCTGGGCATCTTTTGTTGTCATAAGTCTGCATGGCTGTGCCCTTCACTCAGTCAGTAATAATCAGCTCAACACTTGCACAGGATCGTCCTCCCCAGTTGGGGTGCTGCTCTGCTCCGGGAAGTTCGACATTCTCTGCAGAGTTGGGAGGAGAGTGCATTAGATTTTGAGAAACTGAAGTGAGGTTGGAATGGCAGTACAACTTAAAGTGGCAAAGATGATGCATTCATGGAGATTGAGAGGGATTCAAAGAGCACATCCATAGACTGGAGAAAAGTACTTCAGCAACAGGTGAATTAAGAGCTCAAGATGCAGAGGAGTTAGCCCCAGAAGAGAGACTGGGTAAGATAAGACGCGAGTAATGAACACCTGGACCGAGAAATGGCTTCCAGAAATGAGAAAGGAGTTACAATAAGTGATGGAACCCTCTCACGGAGACATGTGGCCACAGGAGCCACAATAACTAGTCACAAAAATCTCTTTGATTGTTGACACCTTAGATAACCCTCATTCTTCCCATTCCTTTTTCCTACCCCATCTTCACTAACCCAAGTCCATGCTCTTTTTCAACTTTTCACCTAATTTCACCTTCTGAACTGGCTCCCATTCCCACGACTGCCGACCTCTGATGGGCTCTGGTAGAACCCTTTTCTATGAGAATATTTCTTGGATGCTTCCGGGGACCCACAGCACTACCTGTTTCCAAAACTCCCTCTGTGCACCTCCAATTTCCTGTCAACTACATCTTGTCTCTCTCCTGCCCAACATTTCCAAAATCCTGAAGCGAGTGGACTTCAACAGGATTACTACATACCTTGAAATGTATGATCTCTGCGACCCTTTCCAATCTGGATTCTGCAGAGGTCCCTCCGCTGAAATGCCATTTAACCACATCATTGACTTGCTCCTATCAGCACACAAACGGCTTCTTCATCCTCATTCTCCTGACCTAGACCTACCTGCTGCCTTTGACTCAGACGATCACCCTTCTCTTTTACAAACCTTCTTTAACCTTGGAATCCAGTACATTGCTCTCACCTGGATTGCCTCCTACCTGTCTGACCACGCCTGCTCTATTTCCTGGAACGAAGGCACCTTTGATCATACCGTAGCTCGGTAATTGCCCCTCCAAGCAGAGTCCTCGAACTGCTGCTTTTCATGCTCTACACCTTCTCCCTTGGCAAACGTATCACCTCCTTCAGGATCTCCTGCCACCTCTTTGCATACTACAACTAAATCCTCAGCTTCTCTGCCTTCATCCCTGCCATATCCCTGATCTGGAACTGCCTCTCCACGGTCCATCACGAGATGGCGTTTTGCAGTCTTTGCTCAGCTTTTTATAAAACAATGCCATCTATCTCTGAGCTTGTCCTCCATCAGCCCTTGCGACCTTTCCCCTTACCTCCTCACTCCGGCCTGAGAGCACACAACCTTGGAATCCTCTTTGAAAGCGATCGTAACATCCAGCATGTTATTACCTCCACACCCACTGCCACCAGAATCAATCTTCTTACCATTGGGACAATCCTCTCCCTCCTCCATTATCATTCTGTCAAAACTCTTATATCCACCCTGGTTGCCAGTTGCCTTGACTGCCGTTCAAGCCTCCCCTGCTACCTCTTGCTATCGTTGACAAGTTCTTAACTTTGCCACATGAAGCTCGTACACTCTATCCTGCTCCTCCACACCTCTCCCCACTGCCTTCATTCTTGCAGGATATTCATGCAAAACCAGCCTGGCGATAAACAATTTCTTCTCATCTTTGAATGTATTCATGTCCTTGCCCACCGGGTGCCCAACCTGCCATCTTTCATCTTCCATCTGCTCCACAAATGCTACATTTCGTACCATCCTAAACCTGTCTTTCTCTCGCCCACCCTTTGCACCCCCTCTGTCCGTGCACCCTCCACTACAACTCCCTTCCTACTTACATTAAATATGTCACTAGTAGTTATTCATTTGAATCAGCATGCAAGCTCAACCTCAATTTTAATCCTCCCCCATGATTCCACTCCATCTGCACTTACTCACCTACCACCAATCATACCTCCTTAATGGTCTGAGTAGTTGTCCTGCACTCTATTTCCCCTTCGACTACGTACTGTTTGAATGCCACATCCCCACCAAGCAATACGCCATGTGTCCATTACTAGCAAGGCACCTGACGCCAGAACCGACAAGCCTACTGTTTGATACTAGGACCCAGGCGGACTTCGCGGTGCTAAATGCACCGCGAAGCATGGCGGAAAGCCGCCGATAGCGCCATGGGGGTTGGCGGATTTACCGCCCCATTCCGACCTCGGCGGAGCGGTAAATCCCCAATCCCCATTCTGCCCTTCCCCATTCCCATTTTTGCCCCATAGGGTATAATGGGAGTGGGGAAGGAGTTAATTACGCCACCGTAAAATACGGTGGCGTAATTAACAACGAGGTCCCGTAGCGCCATGGTTTTCTCCGCCTGGTAAAACCAGGCGGAAAAGGCCGCCATGGCGCTACGGGAACTCGTAGTATGGCGGAGAGGTACGCCATGCACTACGCTGGCGTAACACCCTCTCCGCCAGGGTCCTAATGAGGCCCTAAGTAAAAAAGTGTTTCTGTTTGACCCTCAGAGCGCCTGATTTGGAGTGTGGCAGATTGGAAAATCTGCCGGTTTTCCACCAGAAGAAACTGCCTTATTTTAAGTGTGCGCTAGACTTCCTTCATACTGGTAGTTCAAAGGCAGAAAGCTGGTAGATAATTCACTAGTGCGAATTCCCTTTCAGGACCAGCACATTGTATGCAAGCTTTACACAGATGGATTCCGGTGTAAAGCCAGTGTAGTGCAAACTGGTGAATTTTACAATACGCCACACTCAAAATCAGGCCCAAAATCACGTGCATCAAGTAATCTAGTTCAATGGATGCGAGGATGGAAGCAAGGAAATCCAGATTTGAAGATAACTGGAAGCCTAAGCCAGCCAGAAATCTTTAGAAAATAGAAAATTCTATGACACTATGGAAGGTAGGATCCTGAAGAGAGCTCTTGGCTGCCAACCCCGGTCCCAGTTAGCCTGATCAGACTCGAGCTGGGGCTGATGTCCTGGTGGGCGCAATTGATGAAGCGGTGTCTCACACTATACTTCAAGTTTAAAAAAGCACAACTTCCCCAGATAGATTACTATTTAAATGCCTTGATGGAAAAAAAGGATCTGATCCTTTCCTGTCTACATTTATTTTTGAAGTGTGTGAAGTTCATTGATGAGTCAGAACTTGGGGGTCCTGTTTCAGATTCCATACTAAGGTCAAGGTTAAAAAGATGGGATAACATTGCGGACCTGAGTCACATAAGTGAATTGAAAAGGTACAAGAGATGTGAGGCAGTGTTCCCACCATCATGGGAACCTCGATTATATCTGAAAAAGTTCCCCTGACCTAAATTGCGAAATTGGTACCTAAAGTTTAGGCTCAATTGTCTCCCAACACTTGAACTACTGGGGCCCAAGTGGGGGATTCCTCTGGAATTGAGAATCTGTAGATGGTGTGGGAATTAATTAGAGGCACTAAAGCATCTAGCAATGGATTGCCAAAAGCTAATGGGCAAAAGGCTTCTTTCATTGGGTCCTTTTGTTCAGTCAACAGCGGCCGTCATATCAGCAGATGCCTGGCTCAGACTCCTCAATAAGTCTCAGCTCGCGCTTGCGCTGGCTTTGGTGAAAAGTGTGATTGTGATTTTGGAGGGCATTGATGAGCTAAGGATGGTAGCAGAAGCAGAGGTGGAGAAACTCAGGGGGGTAGGGGGTCTAATCCAAGTTTGGCCCCCGCAAAATGACATAGACTAAAATGATTGGTAGTAGGGTATGTTGTGTACTTTATGACTAGTGTTCAAAATGATCAATTATTTGGCTACGAGGGGGTTTGATTGAGCTGATTTTATTTTTTATTTTATGTACTTAATTTTACAGGAGCAATTTGTACTGACGTGTAATATGAAAAAAAAAGAAAGCTTTATTTGTTACAAAATGAATGATGTCAATGATGTGTGGGAAACTATGCCCGGGGACATGCGGTTACGCTGAAGGGAATTTCAGATCTATTTAAAAATGTAATAATAATGAACGTGGAGGACTAGTGAATTTAGCCACAAAGAAGGGAGTAGAAATTCAAGGGACCCAATGAATATAGCCATGCAGACAGTCAAAGGGCTAGCGGGACACACTCAATCTAGAAATGAGGGGTGTAGGAGGGAACAAGAGAACTTTAGGCATGCCTCTAGCCATGGAATACTATGAGTATCTGTTGAGGTTCAGGGTTCCTCATCAACCCCTGATATCCTGGACAGTCTCATCTGGCCATTTTTCATGCCATGCCTTCAAAGTACCCCAATTGCTCAATCCTGTCTCTGTTTCTCCAGCCCTTTGCATGCATTCTCCAGAGGCTACAAGGGACTCGAGGTGATGGAACCCCCTAAGCAGTGGAGGTTTCAACAAGGGATTCCGCAGACACTGCAGCATAAGGGAAGATGTAAACGAGGACCACAGAGAGAAGACTCTCTTTCCATTCTGCCATCGATTACAGGTCTGGATACTCAGCTCTAGATGAAGTCACCCTAAATTAAACAAAGATTGTGTCCTTCACACTCTCAAGTCTGATGGGTTATGTGTCGGCTCCAACCTAGATATGGTCAAACACAGCAAAGGAAGACCAGGAAACCCTACCTAGATGGATGATGATTGGAGCACAGAACATCACATCAGGATGGTGATATTATTGACATCCAGATAGGCCCAAATCCTCTGCGGTTTTTCTTCGTCTCAATCACTAGACACTCACTGTTCCGTACGACGTCCGTTCATCGCCAGATTTTTCAAAGCCTGCCACTTCAACGTGCACTAATGTTCATCGAATTTTTTAGGGGGGTGGGAAAGGGCAGATAATGGTTTGGGGGGTTAGGGAATAAGTAAAATAGGTGGTGGAAGGAGGGTTTGGGGGGGAACACCCGCCCAAAAGAAAAAAAGATTTGATGAACATTTCCACGTTCAAATGCCAGGCTTTGAAAATTCTGCTGATGAAATGACATGGAACAGTCTGCTGAACTACCTGAAACCCTTGTGTCTTGCACAGGTGCTCTGGTGAGTCAAAGCCAAAGCTCTTTTCCCATCACTGTGCTGATAGTGTTCACTTTTCCTATTCACTTCTAACTAAGCTATTCTCAGGCGGGAGGAGGAAAAGAAGCAGATACTCCCATCCCATAGGTTTGCTGGAACTGCATGGTGGGAGAAATTGGCGCTGCCTTCATTACTCTTTTTGCCCTCTTCCTCTTACTTCTTTCTAGCTTCCCTTTTCCAAATCAACCATGGAAGAATTTGACACTTGTCTGTGTAACCTTTCAGAAATGGGGTGCATCATTTCGGGGATGTTGGCGCCTTCGAGACACCACAGAGAGCTTATGGAAACTATAAATATAGCCTTGGAGAGAATGAAAGGAAACATTGCATCTATGAGTGACTAAGGATAACCAACACATTTAGCAAGGGAGATAAAACAGGCAACTCAAAGGGCCCATGAGATCTAGCCATGGAGACAGTTAGTGGAGCAGAAGTAAGCCTTCCATCCTGGCCATGGACACATGAAATCCTACAATCCAGCAAGGAATCTAGCGTTGGCGAAAGGAGACGAGATAGAGAGGAAACATGAACTCTAGATCATGTAGACCAAGAGAAAATGTGGGAGTGAACGATTTAAACTAGTCACTGAGAAAAACAAAGGGAGATAGAAAGAGAGAAGAAAAGGGGCTAAAAGGAACAAGTAAATGTAGCCATTGAGACAGTCACTGAAGCTGACGTGAACCTTCCACCCTACCAATGGAAGCATAACGCAAGGATTCCAGGATATACTTAATTAACAATCAATCTAGGTTTGAGGAAGGAGATGAGATCCAGAGTCGCCATGAAATCTAGCTTTGCAGACCAAGAATAAAGATGGGAGGGGACCATTTCATCTAGCCATTGTGAAAAGCAAGGAGAAACTGGAGGAGACAAGGCGAGAGACTAAAAAGAACCATCAAATCTAAGCATGGCTGCAGCATGACAGATTTAAATTAGCCATCAACATAAGCAATGGGAGAAATGAAGAGCATTCATAAGAAACTGATTGATCTAGGGAAAGCAACATAACTTGGCTGGTTTCCTAGTGATGGGTCGTTATGTTATCCTGTATTTATCCTGCGCCCATCACCACCATTGTGGTTTTACAGCCCCTGGCCTGGCCCGAGAAGTGGCATATTGTGACCCTCACAGGGTGTTGTCAGACCTTGGCCTGTGGATAGAAAGTCAAAGGGTTGGAGAAAAGGTGATGATGGGAGAGGGGGAATTAGCCAGCAGACAAAACCCTATGTGGTGATGAGGAGGGATTATGGCTGCATTAGCTGTGAGGCAAGCTTCATAACTGCGCTTACTTATTGGTAAGCGGGAGAAAGCATCAGGTATGTGCAGCCGGTTTTTCAAACAAGACTTTACTGCAAGGAAAGTATGTAGACCAGAGTATATCTGCTGCTAAACATGGTTGGTGTGTGGTTGTGTGATTGACCTGGGATGCGCTCAAGCAGGCCCTACTAGTGTGGGGGCTTTCGCCATCTTAGTTTGTAAGAAATACTCCCCATGACAAAGAGGAGAACTGGGTTTGTGAAGCCAGCTGACAGAACTGTTGGTGCCAAAGAGCATATCTGAGTGCGTGGAGGAAAACAAGAGGGAAGTGATAAGGGATGGGGAAAAAGGAGAGATGATTTACCTGAGTCAAATAATAATATGTTCCTAAGCCAGGAGTTTATTAACAATGTTAAGGCTGTGCTCCTCTTATTCAAAGTACAGAACAACAGGACTTTGTTTTTATGACAGCCATGGTTATTTTGTGAGTGAAGTTACATAACAAGGTGTTGTGCGTGAGACAACTAAATGAACATGGAATGAGTCAAGTGGGCGTGGTGTGCTTTAAGAGGGTTGCCAGTCAAAGGATTGACAGTGAAAGGGTCGACAGGACAAAGGATCGATTTTTTTTTTTCACATATTTTTTTTTTTCGGGGGATCCCCCTTCAACTCCCTTTTTTTGCTAAAAAGCACTTTTTTCCAAAACGAAAACCTAAAAAAAATATATAATTAAAAAAAAAAAATTCAATCCTTTGTCCTGTCTACCCTTTGGTGTCGATCGTTTGTCCTGTCGACCCTTTTTTTTCGATCCTTTGACTAGACACCCTTTAAGAGGACAAACATGTTGTGTGCTCTTGCACAGCAGATAATAATTAAGAATGATTGCCCGCAGCTGTAGCCAATACGGACTCTTATGAACCCGGAAGTCCGACTTAAGGAGGGGTGAGGGCTTATAAGAGCCGGGATTGCCCAGCAGCTGCAGGCATAAAACTATTAGTACCTGGCTGAAACTCTGGGTGCTATGGGGGCTTGTGTTGAAGAAGGGAAAGACAAAAAAAGAAAAAATCCTGAATGGCCGCCAAGCAACAGACGCTCAGCCACCTGGAGCCAGCATTGCACTTTCTAGGTCAATGGACCGCGGCAATCGTGGGAGGGTGGAGGCCTCTGCCGTGTACATGGAGAGGCGTGGGTACACAGTTAAGGGAGGGAGGTGGCTTGGAGGGGAGTGGAAAGGACTGCAGCGAGAAGAGCTGAGTAGGAGAAGTAATGAGGAGAACAGCAGCAGGGAGTGTGAGGAGGGACATGCAGCACCCGGCCTCGCACATGGAAACCTGACAGCCATTGAGATCCAGACAGAGCTACGCCAGAGATTATTGCCTGGAAGCCCTGAATTCTGACTAGCTCCCAGGATTCTATTATTCCACCGGGAGGGGAGGGGTCAGCTCTCCTGTCTGTTGATGCTCCGGCAGCCGCCAGGATCGAGTATTGGAACATCATTTTGTGACCTCCCTTGGGAGTTCTATCCTGGTGCTCTTCTGTGGTTAGCAGCTGTGGTGGCCCAGGCATACAACCTTCCCTCTCATGGCTGTTGGAATCCTGTATATGAAGGGCTGGGCGGTAAATGCCTGACAAAAGATTTGCTGCTTGAGTTCCAAGCAGTCAATGAGTGTCAGTATGCTAAAAGGGAGACTGACAATATAACATGCACAGTTAGGATTGATCCTGATGTGTTGACCGGATTCTTGGCTGGGCTCTCCCATCATAATTTCAAATCGCTGGCGCACTGCAGCAGGGTACGAGAAACGCAGGCCCAGAAACATGCTATGCGAATGGCATAGGATAGTAAGGTACCACACATAGCTGCTACCTGTGTCCCATAAGTCTCAGAGCTGCTGACATTGCCTGCTGTGACATCCCAGGATTGCTTCATCCTTTCCTTTGGAAGAGGCCATCTGAATTTCAGGCTTAACCAAGCAGACTGATTTCTGTACCAGCGAAATCACCTATAGAGGCTCCTGCCAGGTTTGTGCATTCAGCTGGCAAGAAGCGGCATAAATGATACCCAAGCCTCTAGGTTCCTGCAGCGCTGAGGTGTTCAGCCCAAAGGGAACGCTAGAATATTCTTGCCACCCCCGGCTGCATCGGTGGCCAAAGAGCCTGTTCCGTAACTTACACAAGCAACGTGTAGTCTCCTAGCTGATTTAGGCCGAGATATGTTGCTTGGGATCTCAAATTGCACAGATGACCAGGCATCCTCAACCCTTTCCCGGCAGGACTGCAAAGCTATTTCAACAACCTCTCTGGGATTCCTATACTTCTTAATCAACAATAGTTTAAGAGAGTTAAAAGGAGGACAGAGTTCATTGCGAGCCCAAGATCATCAACGTGGTTCTGCCTGAAGCCGTGTCTCTGTTGGATTGAAGGGGATTGACATTAACAGATCACCATATTGCAATTAGGCATACATGCAGTACAGAATTGCTCAAAACGTATTTGGCCCCCGCCTATCCGTCACAAAGACTATGCACCTATGAATATGCAAATTGTTTCTCAATTCTTCTTGGGAA
Organism: Ambystoma mexicanum; assembly: GCF_040938575.1. Classification (NCBI taxonomy): domain Eukaryota; kingdom Metazoa; phylum Chordata; class Amphibia; order Caudata; family Ambystomatidae; genus Ambystoma; species Ambystoma mexicanum. The sequence continues at coordinate 242,739,060 of NC_090922.1, forward strand.
ACAATTTCAGGATCAAAGGTTTTACAACAGTATTCAAGTTCAGAATCCTTTTATGTACATGGAAATTGGAAAAACAAATGCAACAACATGTTGTTTTCCAATCCTGCATGAACTTCCCAACCTATTATCCAATGAAGGGCTGTCTACAGTTTGCTCTGATACTATTGGCTGTTGCTAGGAGTAGACTCCCTCATTCATCTTTTGTTCGAAAATGAGTCTATTCACTCATCAGTTCCATTTAGATTTCACTTTGCTGCAATGCCCTTTATATAAATAACTCAAAATTCGGAATGTTCTCATTTCAGGTCCTCAAATAGAATCGAAAAATCTGAATGTCCACTTCTTTTCCTATAAACCTATTTTCAGGATTAGGTACATATTTTGCTATTATCCTGTTTTCCTAAATTCTAAGAAATGGGAAGAGGGAAGACTCTGCATCTACTAAAGATTGATTCTGCTTTTCTTGGGAGGGTCATAGCTGACCCTGGAAAGAAGGGTCTAACTGTTCTCGACCAATCCGAGTGTTCATTGCAACAATTTCTTGCATATGCTTCTGTCCTCCTGGGATCACAATGCAGTACCTGTCCAGCCCTGTACCCTGCACCAGGTGCAGGAGCCAATATGCCACAGGCATGAAGCACTTGTTTTATGCTTTTCTGGAATTTGGGAACTATTTGATTTGAGTTTTCAAACAGCATTCTTTGATTATAGATTACTGGATTATAACAGATAAATATATGAAAAGTGTTTAGACATTGCTATCTAAGTATCCCCATCTTATCTCTCCATTTATCTCTCCAGCTGTCTGTCTGTCTGTCTATCTATCATTATTTTCTGAGCACAAAAACCCCTTCTTCCCCTGGTTGCAATGCATAGCTGGTACAGAGAGGGAAGGATAACAAGGAGGGGTGTCTCTTAAATATCATGATTTTGTTTTTTCTTCAAAATATCAAAAGCTGTTCAATTCAGCAGGCCTCCTTCAGAAGTTAGTGCGTTGTCTTGTGGTACAGACTAGGAAGGAACTTTACATGTGCGCATGTGTTGAAGGACATACAATTCTGTTTCTGTTTGATGCCCACTGCTTACTCGTATGCAAATCCCTGATCTTGGAAAGATGCAATCCACGCATCTTGAATTTAATATTTGGTTAAATCTTATAATAGGAAAATACTTCCTCAAACTATCAATTCTTACCTCTCAAATTCGCTAAGCAGCCCTCTTCTTTGACTTCAAAGGCCCACTTTATCAAATGATGCTCACAATTGTTGGGACTAATGGCTTGCTACCTTGAGGCATTGTTCAACGAATCTCTCTCTAAATGATAATGAATTCCCCAGTGTGGTTGGCCTGGATGTTGCGCAACTCAGTTAAAAAAAGAAGACACAATGCGAGATGGAAGGGAAAACTGGAATCAAGTTTTAGATGTGCCATGAAAGATGCAAGTGAGCCATTGGGAAGGAGGGATACCTTAACGGGGATGTTTGCATCTGGGCATGAGGGCAAGAGCAAATAATGAAGGTTGAGAGGAGAAGAAATTGCCTAAAGTAAATGAGAGCAGGCAACGAGACAGGTTGAGAGAGTGCGATGAGCATCTAAATGTCGGCTTGGCGATTGAAGACACTACATGGAACGTTCACATTTAGCAATGGAGACAGGGGGTGGAAATAAAGTCTGTGGTTGGTTCTTTTATTCTAGCTAAAGAAATGGGGGGAGAAGGGACGGGGCCATCAGTTTTCACCATGGAGACAGGAGGAGAGAGTGAAGGGAGTAACCATGGAGACAGGTGGAGAGGATGAAATAAGCCTTTGATTCTACCCATTGGTAAATGAGGAGAGAAGGATGGGTGACATTGATTCTAGCAACATAACCAAGAGGACCTAATCAAGGGAGCCTTTAATTGTAACCAAGGACACGAGCGGGGAATGTTAGTTTAACCAATGATTCTACCCATGGGAACAAGATGAGGGTATAAAATGTGCCATCAATTCTACCCACTGGGGCAGGAGGTGAGAAGGAAGGGAGGTATTGATTTCTCCCCCAGAAACAGGAAGAGAGAATGCAGAGAACCATTGAGTCTAACCATGGTGATCGAAGGAGAGCAAGAACAGAGTCATACATTATAGCCAACATGGCGATTTGAGGTGAGAAAGAACAGAACCTTCAAATCCAGTCACTGAGACCTCAGGCTTCCTTCTTAGGATGGTGATGGAAGGAGAGCAAGAACAGAGTCATGCATTATAGCCATGGCGATTTCAGGTGAGAAAGAAAAGTACCTTCAAATCCAGTCACTGATTCCTCGGGCTTCCTTCTTAGGAGGGTGATGGAAGCAGAGCAAGAACAGAGTCATGCATTATTGAAAGGGGCCCGTAGGGATCCCTCGCGATATGGAAACAAGGCAATGACCATACACGAAAAGATGCGCCAGACACGGCGTTCAAATTCCCAATGCTAGGGTTTATTGCAAGCAAAAATAGTCCCAATTGGCCAACTGTGGTCTCACGCCCCTCAACGTGAGTTTTCTAGACCTCGAGGGACACAAGAGAGCGAATTACGTACATCAGTTACATATATACAAAATGCATATCATACAATCAGCTATGCCATGTTTAACACCCCCCTTTATTAAGTTTATTTGAACTCGGGATGACGATGGACATTTCCAACGGGTCTGACAATTATGACACTTTCGATGTCTATTCTAGTAACAATGTGCAATTAGAAAGTGCGGAGGCATCTTCTAGTTGTTGAACAGAACACGGTGGTTCTGTTCTTGGAAGCAAGCTGCACACGGGGGAAGAGCCACATTCCAAGCTTTGCTATCTATGAGGTACTATTCGTGTCCTGGGAGCCGACACGCTCTAAAGGGTTTTGCGAAGGGGGGCCGTAAGAAGAGCATAATTCAAGCCTTTAGCTTCTTTATTCTAACATATTCTACCACAATACGAGACTGGCTGGCAGCTGTGAAATGATTAAATGCCCTGCAGCTCTCCCTCAAGGCTACAGAGTGGGAGCGTGGGCATTCCTTTCTGGGCTACTCATGAGGAGTTTCAACGAACTCCTGAGTCCCGCGACCTTGCCCTTTCATATTCAGACAACAATGTTAACAGTTGAGCAGAGTAAGCAGAATTCGCAAGAATTGCAAGCTGCAAAGCAGTTTAGACAGAAAGCAATGAGCAATGGTTAACAAGCAAAATGGCGATTCTTGCTACGTTTAAAATGGCCGCTTGTTGGTCAAGCATAGCAGTCTGTATTTCTATAATTCGGTGCATAAGACGGTTGGCCTTCGGCCATCAAGTTACGTCTTTCATTCAAATGAAGGGTATTCACTTTTCCAGATTGACATTATAGCCATGGCGATTTCATGTGAGAAAGAAAAGTACCTTCAAATCCAGTCACTGAGACCTCGGGCTTCCTTCTTAGTGACCTCCCTGACTTGCATGAAAGATGAGCCATCCAATGAGAGCGATACCTGCAATCGCTGCAACAATGCCAAATATAATTGTAACGAGCATCCCTGTGGAGAAGAAACATAAATCAAAGGCACGGTTACAACAAGTGTTTGAAAAGCACAACAAAAGCCTTTCTTATAGATTGCTTTCTGACATCTTCACTTTAGACTCTGATTAATAAAAAGGTTGGAATGTGTGCGGCTTCCTGAAACCCCACATGTTTTAATTAGTGTGCATTAGTATAAATACCTTCTGACACATATGAAGCATATTGTCAATCAACATATTCACATAATTCATAACTTTTCATATAAACTATACATAAAACACATATCTACCTATGTCATCTACCCCACATGAGAATGTATTCCAGCCCTACACATAAAACATGTATCTTCCCATTTCATCTTCCCCACATAAAGGTTCATCTTAAATTCATCCTATATTTATCCATCAGGAAATTCCAGCCACTTATATCCATTTGGTCCGCACCACAGAATATTTCAGTGAGCTTCATGCCACACTCTTATTATAGCCAGCACCAAAGAGAGTCTGTCCCCAGCCAAACATCTATGCCAACACTCCTCTGTCCTTATCTCCCCTACGTCTCGCACAAGATGACTACAGTTTCGTTCATAGATATTTATCAGCTGATCACACCCCATAAGAGCATGTCTGTCAGTTTCCAGTACACCTATATTCTTGCAAATTCTGCAGTTTCTCTTTTCAAGGGGGACCTCTCCCCACAAGCCACATTTACCTTATTAAAACGTGTCAGCATACAGGTTCTCCTATTCCTAGGACTAAGGAACTGCCAGAGGTAACCCTGTGGCTTTGCACTTGTTGGTGGTAGCCTTACAAAGGTGCTAAAGCTCTTCAATCTCTGTACACGGTCATGATTATCGGTGCAATCCCATAACTTTACATGTCTCCTCAACTAATTAAGGAGAGACCCTGGGCCCTTTTCCCACTTAAGGGTCCAAGCAATCTTGCCAAAATAACTATGATTAGTTCACTTAAATTCCAACAACACTTGACACTGTTCATTTCTATTTCACTGCACAGTCTAGGATACAATTGTTGACGAGCTGGTCTTGGAAAAAAGCGTCATCAATTTTCATGAGCTGAAGTATTTCAGGTGCTGCTTAGAAATGACTAGTAACACTCAGACTGGTGAGTGTATCAAATATGAGGAAAACTTAGAAATTGCTAGTCACATATTCTTGCGCACCTTTGATTTCCCCTGACAATAAGTGAATGATATTCATAAGACTTGATTCATTTGTCAAAAAATATTTAATTAATTCAACATTTCAATATTGCCCTCGACACGTGTTTCCCCAATTTCATTGGTTCTTCAGGAGGGTATTTACATAGATAATTCCTTTCAAATGGTTCAATACAGTATTTTCAGTAACCTTTCAGAGTACATGTCTTGTTAGACTTGCCAAGAAGGTAAGAATCTTCTTGCAGTATCCTTATGGTTTATGAGTAGATTTTAATGGTGCCCCGAAATTAATTCAAACAGATGCAGATTTGTCATTAATGTTATGCATCAATATCTCCAAAAGTCTTACGATTGAGACTTGTTTTGTTTATATGATCGTCCGGCTTTCCAAAGCATCCAAAGCATCGATGGGGCTCATTCACTTATTGTGAATAGAAATCAAAGGTGCACAAGAATAAGTGACTAGCAATTTCTTACTTTTCAACCCTTGACACTGGCCTTCCTCTGCCACCCTCCTCACAACAGTCGTAATAGTACTACCTTCTGCTGTCATAGTTTTAATGTATAGTTTCCCCCTGTTCAGGCTCATCATGGAGGATAAAGACACAAGCCCGAATTCTATGCTTATGGCGCCCAACTGGGGTGGCCAGGGATAATCCCAATATTCTGCGCCAGATTAGGGTTTCCAATGTATTCAGCCAGGTGTCATGGGAATCAGTACTTGCCTCAAGGCCATATAAGGTCATAGTTGCGAGTTTCTGCTTATACACATGAAGAATACCCAACAAACTGTACCCTACTGATTCCACAGCAACTGCGTCAAGGGATATTGCCTTGACCCTTCTCCTCTCATTTATTTCTGCTCTTCTCTGATCATTCATGATGTCCACCCCCAGATAAACATAGTGGGTAACTCTCTCAATCATCCCCTCACTGGTACCCATGACCTTTTTATTACATCTCTTCCTCCCGAAATACATAAAGGTAGTCTTGCTCATATTAATGACTAAGTCATTTTGTCCTGCATACCTGAGTAGTGCCTTCATACTTCTTTTTAGCTCAACCCAAGCATGGTCCATTATAACACACAAACTTTAAGACCTAGGTTTTCAAACTAAATACCAGTCATCAAGAAAATTGCAGAAGGGCGCCTACTTCCCAATAACTCAAAACCTCATACGGTTAGGTCGTGTCCTTTAGGCAAGCATTCCATTACACAATTAACACCAATTTACTGCCTTTGTAGTTGGAACACAATTGCATTGTGCATGTCACAAAGAGGTTGTCTTGGTGAATTGAGTGGTGGCTGGGCTGGGCAGAGAGAGTCTAAGGTTCACTGCCCTTAGTGTCTCCTGGTAAAAATCTTTTGATACTGGGACAGGGGAACTCCCCCACGCTTCTGCTTGAGAGTTTCTTGATATCAATGAGCCTCTTTTCGTTTGTTTAAGAGCCTATCAGGAGTTAGGAGGTTAAGGGCCCATGTAAAATGACAAAACAAATTTGATAATACCCAAAAACATAGTGAGCAGGTGTTCCTAATGAAGGTATAGAGGAGGTCCCAAACACGATTTGCACCCCCACCGCCCATTTTGAGGTGCCAGGAATTGTCACGCCGAAATATGTGATGTATGATTAGCAAATAAACCAGCAGAGAGCAGCAGCAGGGCTCTGCCCAGAACCTATCAGACTGACAGCACCTATTGAAGTACCTGCACCTAAGAAACCTTGGACAGTAAGGAACTCATTGAGAAAACCATATCGACAAGTGAGACAGAATGACGATTGTCAAAAAGCAATACCGGAAGAAGCCAAGAAAGTCCTAAAAGAAGACGAATGGTGACATCACAAGAACCCGGACTGAATCACACATAAAAGATATGACGACCTATGAATGATGAAAAGAGAAGAAACACCATGGATAAGGGGCATCCTGAGTTTAAAGTGAAATGAGTGATGTCAAATGTAAAAAGCTTATGCCATGTGTGTGATGAAGCATGCAGCAAGTTTACACGTGTACATACGCAAGGAACCGCAAGAAGCTAAGAAAATCGTGAAGCTTGCTAAAGCTTAATAGTAAAATAGAGTGCAGCAAGTGCCACCTATACATATCTACCTCAAGAAAAGAACTGTATATAAGTAAACTTCCACTATGCACAAGAGCAGAACTGACAAAAGGTTACTTAAGGTCTCACAAGGAGAGTTTCGCAGCAGGAAAATTGAGAATTAAGGACAGGCAGAAACTCAGACGAAGACAAGTCGTGTCAAGAAGCCAAGGTTGTAACAGCTGAAGTAGACTGATAGTAGATACATTTAATGAAGAGAAGAACAGAAAATCCTATTCTGAAAGGTCAAGATAAGCCTCAGGAGGCAGATGGCTGACAAAAGTAAATCAAATGCATGAATTACATGGAGAATAAGATGACTTTCACAGTGTCGGAATCACGTGACCGAGCCAGCAGCAGAGATGAAACTTTCACACCGACTCATGGAATTGTGCCATACCCTGGCACCTTCACTTTTCCAGACCAAGAGCAGTCTCAAGGCCAAGATACAAAGAAATAATTGACACATGGCCACTGAAGTGATGATTGATTGCTGCAATAATTGGAGGGAGACTGGGGGAGCGAACAAACTCCCTGCACCTGGCCAGATATTCTGGACGCTGCTAGACTGGTGGAAAAGTATGAGTGGGGTTGATGCCAAACCAATCATAGTGAACAAAGTAATCTAGGGTCCTATAGTTAATAGAGCCAATTAGACGTTGTACTTTTAGTGACGTCTACGGCAGCCATTTTGAAGGAAGGGCTCAGATGCCCCACCTGACACTGTTTATCCAATCCCCTCACTTCGTTAACATATACAGATATAGTGCCTATATTAAAGTTACCTTCCTAGAACCAATAGAATTGCATGCAACATTTTAAGCGTTACACGTCAGTGATGACGAGTCTTTAGTATAAAAGATGTGTTTTTTATGAAGTTCGTTGGCGTTGTAAAGTGAGAAGGAAGATCAAGCAACAGCTGATGTTCATGAACTCCCCATTTGTTGTACTTGTCATTAAACAGACTCCCTTTGCCAAACTATTGAATTGTCATTATTGATTTGATGCAAGAGTATTATTCTGCATCCCCATCCATCTCATGGGTGCTGCTAGTCATCTTAAAGTGCTATTGGGCAACCCCCAGCTTTATGGGCCGGTTGGGGTCCTAGTGCACACTTGGTAGCAGAGGATGGTTTATCGACTATCGATTAGAGAAGACACCCATTGACCGTCGACATAAGTAACTCTAGGTCCTCGACAATATCACAAGTCTTTTGCCATCCGGCTAAGTAGACTGAGAAGCTCCCCGTAGATAGTGGCTAGAGTAAATTATAAAATCTGCAGTTGAGGTCTGAAGGAACCCGTGTTTTCACCCACAAATCCCTTCCCACTTCTACGAGCAGCCTTCTGGCAGAAAAGCAGGCGAGGCGGTGACGAAGGCAGTGATCCAGAGGATCCAGAGAGGAAAAACATTTGAACATGAGTGAGAAAGACTAAATCCTTTGGCAAAAAATTGCATGCCTTAGAACAAATAAGGGGAGGTAACGGAGAGAGGTGGGACAAAAAATAAAGTCAGAAGTATGATAGAATGTATATGTATAAGGGGAAGGTAATATTGACTCGAGGGTGACAGGGCAAAGCATAGAGGATACCGGCAGGATACCCGAGCTAGAGAGAGGATATCAGGAGGATACTTGAGCAGAGAGAGGATACGCCTAAATACCAACTCTTTCATATAGTGGCTAGAAGAAGCCTGTATTCAAAGACCTGAAAAAATAGGGCAATCAATAGGAGACCGAAACAGTTAAAGACGTTTTTCAAAAGGAATGGGCTTACACTCCATGTCGGAGTAAATCATAGAGGCAGGAGCTTTATGTAGCCGGCTGGAGTCTGTCTAGTCTGTCACGTCTGTCTGATGTTTTTTTTTCTTCTGACGTCATAAGAAATAAGCCATTTTTTGGGAAGAATTAGTGTGAAAATTACGCGATTGTTTAACTAAGATATTGTATAATGTGAATTGATGGTTGATGTGGAAAAAATAGTTTTTGTGAAAAACGGGATTGGAGCTTGCGATGATTGGGGCTCGCTCATATTGTTGATTTTGTTTAAATTGTGACAAAGTGTTGTGTGAGAAGAAGATAAATAATTTTAAGTCTGGAAGATATTACATCAATACACTTGTGCAAACAGTTGCTGAAACATGCACCTAAGCTGAAAAAGTACAGTGCAGAATGGGTCAAAGGAACCGCCCACAAAATGCTTATGCCATGGCCTCAGGATGCATCGCTATCTAAAGCAGTCCTGCAACACATGACGACATATTTGCACGTCACATACACTGGGAAAAAGGTAGACAAATGCCTAGCTAGTTTAGAGCTTTGGAAGATGTACCAAGAGGATAAGGAGGAGGAGCCATCAGTAGATTGGATACTTAACATATGCACAGAGTGGGGTGAAACGCCTTCCGCGCGACCCGCCCCAACTGAAACAAAAAGCGAAGCCATTAAAGATAAAGGATTATATCCATTAAGAGAACTTAAACCAGCCACGGGATATAGCAACCCAGCATATGAGTCATCTATACAAAGTAGTGATGAAAACCCAGTCAAAGACCGCGTCAGAGATATCACCTCCAAAGTCCTGAGGGACAAGGAGAGGTGCAAGAAAGAAAAAGGAGATCAGGCACAAGCAAGTACATATCTAGATATGAATAGAGAGGGGAAAAGATGGAAAGGAGATGAGGACAGAACTGATGAGATGGCATTCACACACAATGAGTGGATGGAAGGTCAGATTCTATTGAAACTTGATGGTAAAGGCATTGAGGATGTGACTCAAAAGGGAGAGCCAGACGATTCACAAAGAAAAGAGAAAGAAAAGCAAAAAGGATTGAGAGACAAAAGGATCGGGAAAAAAGATAGACAGAGACGAGAACAGCTGTATCGCGAAGAGCAAGAAAGGAAACGCGATCATAAGACAAGAGCAGCTAATGATCAGAATAGGCAGGAACAGCGGAGAATAGAAGAAGAAGAACAAAAGATAAGGGAGAAGAGAATAAAAAGAGGAAGAGAACAAAGGGCAAATTAACGTAGAGATGCAAAGAAATGGGAAGAAGATAGGGTCAGGGAAGAAGCAAGGAAGCGCAGATAGTTCGATGACGACATAGAACGTAAGTGAAGACAGAGAGCACGCAATCTTGAATATCTGGAAAGAGAGGTTAAAAAACCCGATCCAGTAGTAGAATGGAAAGACATAGAATTATTTCCTGAGTACAATTCAGTACTAGGCACGTCTAGGGCAAATATCAAAGATGACTTCAATACCAGAAGCATCAGAGAGACGATCGGTAGAATATATGATGAAATGGGGATAGAACAAGTACTACAAGGGAGAGAGGAGGACGAGCGCCTTGAGAGCACTCAGTTGTATGGCGTTGAGGACGCCTCCCGAAGTAGTAGAAATAGAGAGCTGTCCCTAGATAGGTTGACACTAAACAGAAACAAGGAAGATGAGAGGAGTTACTCGAGTTGGTCACAGACAATATCAGATGCAGAAAGAGAGGAATATGAGGAAAAGGAAGAAAAGACAAGACGTGAAAACCGCTTCTCCAGAGGAAAAGGGATAAGATGGTCAGATTCTAGCGAGTCTGCACCTAAGGCATCAGAGTCAGCCACACAGTAAGACTGACACGAAGAAGCATCTTACGGTCAGAGGGGGGTGTCTCCACCACCCTATGTGAGCCGACTAAGGACATTGGCAGGTAGACAGAGATGCAGGATTATTACCCCTGCAGTGCATAGAAAAATGATGAGAGAGGAAAAAGAGTGCCATGTATTACAATTCCTGTTGCTCGAAAAAGGAGGAATGAGGCCACAGTATATTCCATGGCCACACATGGATGGACCGAGAAAATCTGAAAAACACGCTTCCAATGTTAACATTGGGAGGCGGAAAATGGATACATGAGCTGGAAAAAATGACAGGAGGGAACACGTTGGCCATAGGGGATATTAAGGGTCTTTTAATCACCATACTTGGTGATCGAGCTGACGACGTGTGGGCATGTGCAGGTTACCCTGGCGTGACTACAGTTAACACTCCGCATGATGGAACTCCTTTTAACAATTGCAGAGCCGCGGTATGGAAAGCTGTATGATTGCTATACTCGGATATGTCTGACATGAGAGCCATAATGACCCACAAAATGAAGGAGTCAGAAGATCCTTTGCTTTACATTCAGAATTTCCGAGATGCATGGATGCTGGAAACTCGTGAATCTTGGGGGAAGTCCATACCCGTGTTTTACCATATATTATGCCAAGGGCTGCCAGATGAGGTACAGAAGCAGCTCAAGAAATTGGTAGGAATCGAGGCCAAGCCATGGTCTGAGATACAATTGACCATAGCTCACTATTGTAGACTTCAGCAAGAAAAGAATCGCAAGAAAGAGACTACACGAAAAGCTGAAGAGGGAAAGTTAGTGCAGAAGAAATTGTCAAACTATGCCATTGAAGGGGCAATGATAACTAGCACAGATGGATCAAACATACAGCAGGTTAATAATCAACAGCAGGTTAATCAGGGCAGTAATGGTCTACCCCAGAGGGAGAGGCTTTCGAGGAAGAGGATGGCAGAGTAATCAGGGAGGTTTCCAAGGTAATCAGGAAAGTTTCCAAAACATGCAAAGTGGCAATCAAGATATGGCAAATGGGAAATTAATAATACCACCACCAATATGTTGGACGTGGTGGATGACAGGGCATCTAGAGCGAACATGCAGAAGTCAGGGCATGGTGCAAACAGACCAAGGAATCAGAAGAGGAATGGTGACTCCCCCTGTGTTTTTACAGCAGGGTGGAAATGGAGTTGCACAGAATCACACGGTGCAACAGCAAACTCCAGGAGCACAGCAAAGCTTGCAACCTCAGAACTTGATACTTTTCCACAAGGACAGTCTCAACAGTTGCCGATAAAACTGTCACAGACAACAAGTGCAGGACAGGCATTGAACTCTGGAATGAGAGCCAACACTGGTGATGGAGGAAGTCCATTCACGCAGCATGGGACAAGGTTATATATGGATTAGAACAGCTCCCTGGTAAACCTGATGTATTATATCCTATCAGTGATACCTAACCCTCACAAGGAACCAAGGGTAGATGTCTGTATAGAATATTCCTTCTTAGTTGATACAGGTGCAACACGCTCTTATATACGTGAAAGCAAGTTTTCCTTGCCTGGCCATGCCATAAATACTCAGGGCTTCACAGGAGCAACAAGTTGTGTTCCTTTTACAAATGAACTTACAGTCTCTATAGGAGAGTGTGACATGAAGGTGCCATTGCTATATTCAAGGCAGACCCCAGTAAATATATTAGGCCAAGACCTAATGACAAAGTTAAACATAACACTCTCATTCACGGAGAAGGGCATAGTATGTTCGACTCCAGGAATGCACTATTAAATGTCTGTGAAATGATTAGAGAATACGCGTGACAAACAGCTATGAGAGCTGGCCGATTGGGACCATGGGATACGCATGCTATTGGCAGGGCTACCAGGTCTCGCAGAAAAAACCATGAGAACCCCAGATGAATTTCTATTTAGGCCAAGAGTACCTGTGCATGAAGAAAGTATTTCCCTTGGCAATATACACAGCCATAATGCGAGGGAAAATGGCATTGATCGATGGTTGCGATGATGACGGCAGACAATGGTGCACAGTAATCGCCATTGAGCAAGAGTACAGATTGACTGACGTCACTGATGACGATCTGTTTGTCGAACAAAAGGATGTTTAGGAAACAACAGTTGAAGTAAATCTCATTTTTTGGGTGAGGATGATCAAAAGAGAGGTGCCCCAGAGAATGTTGTTGGCACAGAACCGTCCCAAATATTTTGATGATGACATGGCCCAGGTGCCTGTCTCAGTGTGGACCACAGACCCCTATGACATAGGCTTATTGAAAGGAATTGAAGAAGTAAGGATTACATTGAAGCCAGGAGCAATTTTGCCAAAACCACGACAATATCCCATGTCTAGGGAAGCAGATGAAGGGATTTTCAAGACAATTTCTGCTATGATGGAGCACGGCATCTTAGTGACGTCAGAGTCGTCATGCAACACCATGGTTTATCCGATGAAAAACTCAAAGGGAGGGTCGTGGAGACTAATTCAAGATTTACGCTTGATAAATGATATTGTAGAGGCCGAGTTCCCTCTAGTCACTAACCTGGCCACAATCCTATGTAATATACCAGTTGAGGCTCAATATTTCACAGTGATTGACTTTAAAAATTAATTTTTCTCAATCCCATTGCACAAAGACTCACAAGATCTGACGTCATTTACATTCAGACAGATGCGTCTGAAAAGCACAAGGTTACCCCGGGGGTACTGTGAGCCTCCTTCGATTTCTAACAGAGTCCTGCAGATGGACGTAAGCAATATTGCATTAGAGAGTGTTGTCTTACAATGTGTGGATGACATCTTAATTTGCGGTACAACAGAGGAGAGATGCAGACACAATTCTGTTCAGCTATTGACCATATTGGCTAAGAAAGGATATAAAGTTGACAAAGAAAAATTACAATATTGTTAGCAAGAAGTGTTGTACATAGGCCAGCTGATCTCGCATGAGAGGAAAAAGGTTACCCCTGAAAGGGCTGCCAAGCCACACACGATAAAACAGATGCAGAGTTTTTTAGGACTTTGCAATTGTGTCAGAGCATGGGTCTTCGAACACAGCTCATACACTAAGCCCTTGCTACAAGCCCTAAAGAAGGCACAGGGGACGAAAGAAAAAATTGAATGGCCTGAGAGCATGGAAGAAGGCTTTATTGAACTATTGTAATGAGATGCTCAATGACGTTGTTTGTCGAGCAACCACTATATGCCATTCTAGAGAAACCAAAGGGCACATTGACATCTCAAAGAGCTTCTGCTTATGAAGTGATCATATCGAATCCATAGATTAAGATAGTTTGATGCAAAATAGTGAACCCAGCTATGTTCATAGCAGAGCCAGTCACTGAAGGAGAACTGAACCATGACTGTGCAAATTATGAAGAATTCTATGATGAGATTCCCAGAGTGAAAGAAAACGCATTGGACGAAGGAGAAATTGTCTTTGTTGACGGTTCTTTGAGAATCGACCAACATGGTGGGCAAAGGTGTACCAGCACCGATGTGATGAAGCACATGGCAAATGGAGAATTTCGAGTACTCATTCGTGCACGATTACCATCTTATTATTCAGCACATGCTGCAGAATTATTGGCGTTGATACTCTCCATTGAGAATCACGCAGACCAGGAAGTGGCGGTGTACAGTGACTGCGCCTATGTGACATCAATGGTGCATGCAGGCTTAGCGTGCTGGAAAAGGAGGGGCTACCTCCGAGCGATTGGCACACCAGTGCAGCACGCAGCTGTATTGGAGAGGCTCATTAAGGCACTACAGCTCCCAGTGGGCAAAGCGGTCGTAAAATGTGCCGGCCACACGAAAGGGACAGATTGTATCTCATGTGGAAATCGAGCAGCAGACACAGAAGCCAAGCGTGTGTCCACCAAAGACGAAGTTGTAATGGATGTAGAAACAACTGATGTGCATGAGAGAATGATTGTTGCACGAAGTGAACCTGACAGCTTTAGTAACATGGAGCAAACCCAGTTAATGGCACTCCCAGGGGAAGCACCATTGGAGGAGAAAAACCTCTGGAAGTGGCGAGGGTGTTCTTTAAACCCCTCCAAAAGCTTGTGGTGACAAGACAGCACTGGTAAACCGGTGATGCCTATAGCCCTATTGAAGATAGCTATGGAGCAATTGCACTATCCAGCACATATGACAAAAGAGAATCTAGCAGCAGCACTTGCTGAAGATTGGTTCATACTGAATTTAGCGGAGCACGTTGCATTTTTTATGATGAACTGTATAATCTGCCAACAGTTCACAGCTGGGCACACACTAAGAGTAATTAGAGGAGTCATCCCAAGGCCTAATGGACCTTTTCAGCACTTACATGTCGATTGTGTCGATATGATTCAAGTATGTAACGGGTGCAGGTACCTAATTGTTGTGGCGTGTCCATTCTCTAGATGGATAGAAGCGGGCCCATTCACACACCCAGACTCTACCTGTGCAGCCAGATTTCTAGTGAGAGAAGTATTTCCCAGGTGGGGAGTATGTGAAGTCATGAGGTCAGATAATGATCCTCACTTTGTTAACGAAGTATTTGAGCAGATCAGCTTGCTGCTTGGTATAAAGCACAAGTTCTCATCAGCATATCACCCCCAAGTTAATGGAATATTTGAGAAGCTCAATGGTTTGTTAAAGGAAAGGATAGCCAAGTTGAAGCTTACTCTAAAAAAGGGATGGCTACACTGCCTCCCATTGGCACTGTACACGCTCAGAAACCAGCCTGCTTCTGACCATCATCTTACGCCGCACTAAATAGCAACAGGCAGAAGGATGCGTACTTCATAGACCCCCCGAGCTAGAGCTAGATGTGATGCCCAGCCAACAGGAGAAATCTTGGGGTCTGAAATGCTAAATTATTTGAATTGCATGACATCTTGTCTTACTGTAATTTCAGGACAGCTGCAGCAAAGACAAAAAGGGTGCGGGCAGCACAGAACACAGAAGGAGATACTACAACTGACCCAATTCAAGGACTACGTCTACCACCAATCTTTGCTGGGGATGCGGTCCTGGTGAGGAACCACACGAGAAGAAGTGGGACGAACCAAGGTTCAACGGCCCATTCAGAGTGGAGAGCGTTACTCCCTCTGCAGTCAAGCTAGAAGGAAGAAGAGCTTGGCTCTTTCTGGGTGATATCAAACATACATCGGAGAAGGCCCCCTGCCTGCACCCCAACGCACAGAGACTACAGACTACGGGGAAGAACCACAGCATGTGCAGACAGATCCATGATGAGGAAGAAGGGCACATGACCAGCAAAACAAAGACAAAGAACTTTTGTGCAAAGTTGTGGCTTAAATTTGGACATTTCCTCTGAGCAAAAAAGGGGATAAGGACATAAAAATATGGACACTCTTTGCATCCTAGTTGCAGGGTGAAGAAGATAATTGCACATATAAGCCACAACCTATTCTGTTGACTTTGAACTTTGGACTGAGGCATGTTGAAGCCTTGATAAGAAAAGGATACGCCAAATTTTAGTCGAGGACACCCAAATTGGAAGAAAATACAATATCCAGACTCGTTCCAAACAGAAGCATTATTTGGACTCACTTATGGTGTCCCACAGCAGTGACATCACTAAAGACATTTGTTACGCTCACCTGGTATCCACAGGGACGCCACCCAGCCGAGTTACTCGCTGGTATGCTTCTCAGCTTTGCCCAGATGTGGTCTGCGGGGAAGGTTCTGCCTGAAAATACAGGAGGACTGTGTTCAAGGCTGACTGACCGGGGTAAGTATCCTACCTACACCCCGTATGATTTCAGCCCCTCTGGGGCACTCTCCTCACCTTGTGGTAGAGTTAGGCGTGCCCTCCGTCCTGCCTTCTTTGCAGGGGTGCGTTGTCTTTCATGGGTGTGTGTGGTCCAGTTACTTCACTGACGCCGGCCTGTTTGATATTGTTCAGGTAGGTCTTATTGCTGTTCTTTAGTTTTGTTGCTATCCTGCATGCCTTTCTTTGTTTAAAATGTCTCTTTTCTCTCCCTTAGGTATGCAGAGCTTCAGCGCGGCGAACTGGCTTGGTTGAGCCCCGCTGGTAAATGATGGTATATGAAGAGCGCTATGATGCGGTAAGTAAGCGCTATGCGCAGCGCTGCGAAGTCTTGCCTTTGCTTACCTGTGTTTTCCTTCCTTGTATGTCGCGGTGTACTTCAGCGCGAGTGGAATGTCCGGGGTGGTGCCAGCCGAGAGGCAACCAGCCAAGTAAGCCTTTTGAGCAGTTCGTAACTTGCAAATGTCTCTACTGCTTTCTTTAATGTTGCCTCTATCTTCCTCTTTCAGGTCGTTCTGTCCAGGAGGCGTGCAGATTCGAGGAAGCTGTTCTCAGTAGCTGCGAGTGGCTAAAGATGAAGACTGCAGGTAAGATGCTGCTGCTAATAATGTTCCTTTTGTCTCCTTGCAGGTTCTGCTTCTCTGAGGTTCGAGGGAATAGCTGGACACGGTGAGCGTCACGTTGCAAGCTGCAAAGTAACACAAAGCGTGTTGTCTTGCTCGGGTGTGGTTTAAATAGCCATAACAAAATGGTCCAGGTAAAGTAGTCACTAGGAGTGGCCCCAAGAGGGTTTTGGAAGAGGATGCCAGGCTCTAGAGGCCCGGGTCCGGACTCCACCTGGCCAATGGGTTTGCCAGAGGGGGTTTTGGGTGAGGGTCGTGACAACGTTCTAAATTACTTCGAGCTAGTATTGAGGTCATACCCGTCGTTAGGGGGAAGGCTCACTAGCTTCACTGAATTTCTTCAAGACCCTGAAAACAAAAAGACAATAAGGAGGTTGCTCACTGTGATCGCCGAGCAGTTCCTCCTGCTTCCGGAATACAGAGAGGAAAAAACAAATGTCCCAAGCAGAAGAAGAAGCAAATAGGCTTGTTAGCATACTGTTCTTTCGCTTAATTGAAGACTGCCCAGGTCTCGTTGGGAGACGAACTGACGTCTTGCCATTTCTCCGAGATCCTGCAAACACAGAACGTCTGAGCATAATCCTGAACAGAATCATAATCCAAGTTGCTCTTGAAGCTCACCGAAATCACAGAATCTGCCCACAGTGCAACAAGACAAGACCAATGTCCCTGTCACCAGAAGATAGCAGATTGGCGAGCAACGTCTTCTTTCGCCTAATTGAGGACTTACCAGAACTTGTGGGGAGGCCTGCCGGTGTTGACGTCCTCACTTTCATCAGAGACCCAGCAAATTCTACACAGATGAGCATGCTCCTGCATGGTATTGTGATGCAGGTTGACCTGTCTAATAATCATCACAATTTCCGAAGGAGACGGTCAAACTTTCCGCCGAGGGACAGATCGAGAAGGTGTTGCCAGAGACTTCACTCTTGTGTATACTATCAAGGACACAATATGTCGTCCGGAGTGAAACAGATAAGGGGAACAGACTGGGAGCTTGTGTATATTGAACACGTACAGTAAAAGAAGGACTTGACGAACGGGTTGCCTTAATTGAGACTACAGAAAAGAGAACTGTATCCAGAGACAATAAGACAATCCAGTGTCCAGACAAAGGAGGACAATTTTTCCAGTACCTGCAGCCGACAAGCAAAGACATCAGAATCCAGAGATATTGTTACATAGAATATAGTACTATAGTCTTTTTCCTTAGATGATAGAGATGGGGAATCAAAACAGCAGCATCTTCGTCCCTCAAGGGGAAAGACAGACTCATTGTTCCACAACTAAGTGTTGCCGCCTAACCTACAGAGGCATAATGTACCTATGTATTGTATTTATCATTGTTCTACTGTCACTGACGATTCCAACTGCATTGTTTATTGGTGCACAAAGTGTTTTACGATTCCAGTGCACCCAGCTAATGATGTACCAATGACGCCCACAAAAGTACCCAGACCTTTTATAGTCCTTCCAGTTCCTAGACAAGCTGACAAAGGGGTGAGCGAGCTTAAAATGGATATGATTAGCCATGACACGCACACACATTTGGTAACAAACAAATGGAAAAGCCGGATACAGGGTCGGCAGAGGAAGCATGAGAAAAGGTTAATGAAAAATACACATGCACAAACAGTGAGTACACTTGCACAAAGTGGTTCTAGGTTAAAGTTTCGAAAACAACAGGCTCGAATGCCTTTTTTTCGACAGTAAAAAGACCGAAAAAATTGATCGAATTTTTTTTTTTTATGGGTGGGCTCCCCCCTGAACCCCCTGTTTTCTTTTTATAAAAAAAGTTTTTTATACATGCTAAATTAAAAAATATATATAAATAAATAAAAAATCGATCCTTTTTTTCAGTCCTTTTGTTTTCGATCAAAAGGTCATTCGATCCTTTTTTTTCGAACATTTGACCAGACACCGCACAAGGTCTGTGTCAATAACTGCAGACTCGCAATCCAAAGCAGGGGAGAAGAATATACTGCCTATTAGGAGAAGTTCTACTACAAATGAAGTAAAAAGACAAATGGAAAAAGCTGAACTTTTAAAGAGACAAAAGGAGGTGGAGAATGAACCAACAAAGACAGCATCAATAAGCACACATGTTCCAGTGAAGGGGACAAGTACAAGATCTAAACTACAGCCATATACTGAGCCAATAGCAGAGTGGATAGGGACATTTATAACCAAGAGAACAAGGATGCAAGAGGAGAAGGAAAGGATTGCCAGACCTCCACCTACAGCATTGGTACAGATGAAGAGACCTGAACCATGGATTGAGGTAACTGAGAATGCTCCAATGAGAAGCACCTACATGGATGCTATTAAGGATGTGATGATAGCAAACTACATGAAAACCTTGAGAATAAAGAGGAGCATACAAGGAGATGACAGTGAACTAAACGATTACCTGGACAGCACAGCACACTTGGGAAATAACATATGGTACCAACACATGAAAGGAGTTGGACGACGGAATTCAGAGGGGGAATGCTTTGTTTGTGCACTCCTACCTTGCAGCATGCGGAAGTCAAAGATCTTCATAGCTGTGGAAATCTATGGGCAGACAGCACACTGTCTATCACACGTAGCAATGTGCACGACCAGAGGCCAGTTCATGGGAAGTGATGCCTCACTGAAATGGGCAACTGAAGCAACTGATCCAAATAAAGATGATTATGTCCAGGACATAAATACAAGAAACAATGGAAAAACAATTCCAATGCTATTAGGACCATGGCTACCCCCATACCGCATACCGGGTCTGGGTTCCCTGAATGGGGAATTACCGGGCCATTCCAACCTTGGAGGACCCGGTATTTCCCCATTCAGAGAACCCATCCCCATTCCCATTCGAGCTCCCATAGGGCTCAATGGTAATGGGGAGGAAGGTAACAACGGGCCCGTTGATAACGCTCGTTATTAGCTCCCTGGTCCTTTAGCGGCTCCCACTAAGGGTGCCTGGTAAAACCAGCCGCCCTTAGCGGGACCCGCTAAAAGGACCTTGCATTGCGGCGGTAAGGGGTTAACAGCACCGGCACCCTTACGGCGGCCGTTAACCCCTTACCGCCCACCTCGGAATGAGGCCCATTGTGATCAGATACGAAAAGCCTGGAGTTGAAGGAGCAGAAATCAGAAGAGAGGCAAATCAAAAACTAAACATCCAAGGAAAAACTCCAGAAGAAGCCAGAAAATGGAAGACCGAGGTCAAATGCAAATTTGGGAACAGTGCTTTCACCAGATGGATGGGGGAAAGGAGTAGTGATATGCAGGGCATGGATGGTCTTCAGTCACTATGAGCCCACCATCAACATAGGGTGAAATGAATGCAAGCCATTCCATTATGGCCAAAACTTGCTAAACTATTGACATGGGTCGAAGACATAGGAGGACCCTTACAGATAGTGCAATTGGAAAGCCCAAAATTCCGCTTCAGGAATAATGACACAAGGAAAATGGGGGGGAATCAAAACTGTGGACGGGTTTTTCATGCACCAGGAATGGTACATGGTACCTCAGTGATCATGGATCCTTATTGGGCATGTGTATCCAAAGTATATATCAGACTGCCGAGAAACTGGGAAGGTATATGCACAATGGTAAATGTCCATGTTCCAGCATTGGTGATCCCAAAAAGTGATCTGGATATTGACAGTTTCCCGAAAGCAGAGTCTCACCTGAGGAAAAGGAGATCTGTGGGACTGATGAGCCAAATGAAGCGAGAGAATTGCTTTTTTGCAAAATCCATAGAAGCTTTTGATGCTATCCATTATGAACATAGGCTGTTCAGTCAGACTTCTTCAGTGTTCACAACAATTTTCATGCCGAGAATTCAAGTTGGAGCAAATACTAAATGGTTGCAGAAAACCAGATGGGAATTACTGCAGACCATCAGCACAACCATAAAAGGATTTAATGCGATCAGAGAAGAACTGAGTTAAATTCGACTAATGACTCTACAGAACAGGTATGTCCTTGACATGATCACAGCTATGGATGGAGGAGTTTGAGCAATAATTGGAGAATCATGTTGCACATTTATACCATCTCACGACGAAGAAAATGGAACGTTAACAGAGGACATAGGTATGTTGATGAAATTATAGAATCAGATGATCAATGAAGCTGACAAAGTAAACAATGACAGCTCGCTTGGATCACTATTTTCCTGGGTTCCACAATGGATGGCAGATGCATTCAAGTTCCTAGGAGCCCTACTAGTGATGATATTACAAGGATTCTGTGTTATCAGGATAATAATCTCTCAGTGCCAGAAAACTGCGAAAAAGGCTATAGCGATGAAGATCATGATCAATATCGAACCAGGATGGAAGCCCAAAGACCTAACTGATGAAGAAATAAGAAATGTTGTGAAAGCTAGCATTCATGCAACAGAAGGAACCAAGTTTCGGTATCCAAGGAAACACAGAAACTATGTGGGAAGATGGATCTATTGCAGTCCAAATGGACAATGTCAACTTATGACATGGAATAAGGACAAGCACGTGAGAACAGCAGGGAACCTGAAGGGAGTATATAGACTCCAAAGAGACATTTCTTCAGACCTTCATGTGTGGCCCCAGAAGACGAAGTAAAGATGGATGCAGAAGAAGAAGTGAAAGTGAATACATAGGATGCAGGAAAGATGGATACAAAAGAAGAAGTGAAAGTGGTCGATGAATCACCCAGAAGGGGGAGTGTAGATGAGGTCCCAAACACAATTCGCACCCCCTGCCCATTTTGATGTGCCAGGAACGTTTACGCTGAAATATGTGATCTATGATGAGCAAATAAACCAGGAGAGAGCAGCAGCAGGGCTCTGCCCAGTACCTATCAGATTGACAGCACCTATTGAAGTACCTGCACCTAAGAAACCTTGGACAGTAAGGTACCCATTGAGAAAACCATATCAACAAGTGAGACAGAATGACGATTGTCAAAATGCAATACCAGAAGAAGCCAAGAAAGTCCTAAAAGAAGACGAATGGTGACGTCACAAGAACACGGACTGACTCACATATAAAAGGTATGACGACCTATGAATGATGAAAAGAGACGAAACACCATGGATAAGTGGCATCCTGAGTTTAAAGTGAAACGAGTGATGTCAAATGTAAAAAGCTTATGCCATGTGCGTGATGAAGACATGCAGCTAGTTTACACGTGTACATATGCAAGGAACCGCAAGAAGCTAAGAAAATCGTGAGGCTTGCTAAAACTTAATAGTAAAATAGAGTGCGGCAAGCACCACCTATACATATCTACCTCAAGAAAAGAACTCTATATAAGTAAACTTCCACTATGCACAAGAGCAGAACTATCCAAAGGTTACTTAAGGTCTCACGAGGAGAGTTTCGCAGCAGGAAAATTGAGAATTAAGAACAGGCAGAAACTCAGACAAAGACAAGTCGTGCCAAGAAGCCAAGGTCGTACCAGCTGAAGTAGGCCAATAGTAGATACATTTAATAAAGAGAAGAACAGAGTATCCTATTCTGAAAGGTCAAGATAAGCCTCAGGAGGCAGATGGCTGACAAAAGTAAATGAAATGCACGAATTACATGGAGAATAAGATGACTTTCACAGTGTCGGAATGACGTAATCGAGCCAGCAGCAGAGATGAAACTTTCACACCTACGCATGGAATTGTGCAATGCCCAGGCGCCTTCACTTTTCCAGACCAACAGCAGTCTCAAGGCCAAGATACAAAGAAATAATTGACACATGACCACTGAAGGGATGATTGATTGTTGCAATAATTGGAGGGAGACTGGGGGAGCGAACGAATTCCCTGCACCTGGCCGGATATTCTGCATGCTGCTAGGCTGGTGGAAAAGTATGAGTGGGGTTGATGCCAACCCAATCATAGTGAACCAAGTAATCTAGGGTCCTATAGTTAATAGAGCCAATGAGATGTCATACTTTTAGTGACGTCTACGGCAGCCATTTTGAAGGAAGCGCTCAGATGCCCCATCTGACACTGTTTATCCAATCCCCTCACTTTGTTACCATATACAGATATAGTACCTATATTGAAGTTACCTTCCTAGAACCAATAGAATTCCATGCAACATTTTAAGCATTACACGTCAGTGATGACGAGTTTTTAGTATAAAAGATGTGTTTTTTTTTTAAGTTCATTGGAGTTGTGAAGCGAGAAGGAAGATCAAGCAACAGCTGATGTTCACAAACTCCCTGTTTCTTGTACTTGTAATTAAACGGACTCCCTTTGTCAAACTATTGAGATGTCATTATTGATTCGATGCAAGAGTATTAATCTGCATCCCCATCCAACTCACAGGTGCTGCTACTCATCTTAAAGTGCTATTGGGCAACCCCCAGCTTTATGGGCCGGTTGGGGTCCTAGTGCACAAAGGCATGTATATCCAGTGGGCAGAGTACCCCAAAGGCCAGTACCAGTGCCTCTAAGAGTCACTCACATGCCGAGAAACACTGCTACACCTCTGCAGAGCAGTCCACCACTGTTGATGTAGTTATTTTTATTATCATCGACAAACTCAGTTACCAATGTTGCCACTTGGTGCTGTGAAATGACTACTGGATTATGAGTAGCAGTATATTGGTGTTACTTTCCATGCAGGATTTGGTGGAATTGCCATGGGAGTTAATTCCTCCTGTGGAAATCCTTTCACATTTTGGCTTTAAAGTGGAGGAGTTATCTCCAGCACTCAGCTCAAGTGTGATAAAACTGGCAGTAATTTCACTACCGCAAGTGATGGCAAAGATGGCAAAGAAGAAATGAAGGACAGATTTTTACTGCATCACCAGACTCGAAATGAGACCCAGAGAATTTAAATAATGTAGCAATGTCTCTAAAGGAAGGGATGTCTTGAAATCTCTCACGTGAGAGAGACTTGAAGCAGGTAGGCTTATAGAATCTAGCACCACCAATATCTTCTGCTTGGTTTGTGCATTATTTCCCTGCCCACCAACCGCCATCACTAACCTACCTCCTTGCTGTTGTGTCTCCCGTGAAGTTGCCCCCACCTTTTTTCCATCATACATTACCTTTGCCATCAGTGTTACACGACAAAGCTGGCGACAGAATAGTCCTGTTGGGCAACAGTATCTCTACGCTTATTTGGTACGTGCGCGCCGGCTGCAGCTCGTTCACCAAGACCTCGCCACACCTCTCTGAGTGCACTGAGTAGTTGCCATTCACCAGGATCCAGAATCCGGTGTAGTTTCCTGTAGGGCATTCTAAGTGGACGCTCAGGCGGTAGCCCCCAGTGAGGGGAGAACATTTAAATCTCACTGGTCCAAGTTCTGCAACAAGAAAGAGAGAAAAATGGTTATGGAAGCATTGCAGCAGAAGCCGATAATTACCCTGAAATAGTGACCTATTCTAAGGCTGAAAATTCCTGAGTACTTAATCTGTTAGCTGGAAACATGTCTAATGAAGCAGTGACATATTTAAAAAAAAAATGTATTTAGCATTGGTTTATCGCAAACCTTAAATCCCAAATTTAGATTAATAACTAATTTAAAATCACAGTCAAATTCGATACCAGCTTTTACATTTCATTGTCACAAATACCTTCACTAGTAACACTATATCAAATTCATTTCTCTTAAAATATCCTATTCAAGAGGTAGACTTTGGGCCTCATTACGACCATGCTGGTATCCTGGCGGTAAATCCACCATGAGACCACAAATGCTGTTACCGTTTCCGGCCCTCGGTCTGGTGACATTACCGCTGGATTACGAATGCCGGAGTGATGGTGTAAATCACCATTCATGGAGTCCCATAGGACTCTAAGGGGGGATTTGCCATCCTTACATGCACCGACAATACTGGTGCCGGTAATGACAGCATTTTCTGCCTGTAAGGCGCCTGCCTTACCTCCAGCTTTTAGCCAGAGGTAACACAGGTTCCCCACCAACAAACCTGTAGTCATGTTGTTATAGTTCAAATAATGGTCCTTCCACATCGTTATGTGGAAGATGGGGTTAGGGTGGGCGTAGGTCCATGGGAAATGGAACTGCCAGGGTTTCAGGGAAAGAGGTTAGTTAAACTAATAAAGGAGTTGAGACCGGTACTGCCGTGTGGGCCTCCTCATTTGTTGAACTGCGTATGAATGCCGAGCGGAAATGAGCCACGTGAGTGAGAGCACTGCTCCCCTCATTGACACTGGCAACGATGGACGACGGACCTGGCGTTGTCCTGCAGGACGCAGATCCTCACTCGAATCAGAGGGGAAGGTGTAGCCTGGTTCCACTGCTCATACAAAACCCGAGGGAACAGTGGTGATTACGCCCCACACAGTGGCTATCGAGTTCAGGGCCCATATCATGCAGTTCCAGCAGAGGCCGCGGCAGTGAGTATGTAGTATCGTGGCCTGCGAAGCCACATTTTCTTCAAGGGCCACACACGCCACAAAAGACAGGATGGCCCATGCAGTGAGCGAGAAGCAGCACCACCAGTGGTGTGGCCCCATTTCAAGAGGGGCAAGAAAGCCTCCATAAAGCCCCCCTCCCCTTGGAGCAACGGTTAAGCAACGGTCACCCCACATGCAGCACAGGCACACACCCAAAAGCACAGGGAGGAGCACACTGCCAGTCAGCAATGTCAGAGGAAGACATTCTGGCAACTGTGCCAACAAGACAATCGGAAACCTTTCCACGTGGCCAGAGTGACGTCACCCCATGGCAGCTACCTCAGGTGTTCCACCTTAGAGACATTGGTAACCTTGGGCCTCGATGGGTCCGATGGATGATGGTCCAAAAGACCATACCATAAAGAGACACTAGGCCCAGTTCAAGTCGGACCACTTGGATAGGGATGATTTCGGTAGATCCAATACTGTGTTCCAAAAAAAGACCCTTTATGACCCTTTATGCTGCTCGACCAAACCATGACGGGTAGGAACAAAGCAGTCTCTGTTCCTATACGTCAAGGCTGCTACTACCTTCAATTTATAAAATGTTATTAGTAGTAACATAGAAAAAAGACTACAATTCTTGTGTAGTTTTTTCTTTGTGCTGCTAGATTTTTATATTTGATTGTAATGACTTTTCAGTTAGGTTGTCAGCCCTAATACTGTTAACCAGAAGCCTTAGATATTTAAATACTACCACTTGTTTCAAGGGCTCACCTGGCAAGTACCATATACAGATTTGACCTTTTCTTCTCTGTGCCAGCTCTAAAATGAATACTTTAAATGTCAGGACATCAATCTCTAGACCGTTATTGTGGACATATTCCATCAGTTTATTCAGTTGTTTTATCCAACAGAACCAGGTCAACTGCATATAATAGTGCGTTTATTGGCTTCCCACATACCATCAGCGGAAAGCATCTTGCTTTCACCAGTTTGTCCCCAAGATTAGATATGAAAAGGTTAAAGAATGCTGCTGCCAAGGGGCACCCCTGCTTCAAGCCCTTGGAAGTCGGAATCACATCTGAAAGAAGTCCTGCACTGTTTAGTCTTAGTGTGGTTTAAGAGTAAATAGTTTTTATAGCCTCAAAGGTATCACAAGGGCATCCCCACCACTGGTTTCGATAACTCAGAATCCTGTCAGCGGCTTCAGTTGGTTTATTTTTCAGCCGCCCCAGCTTTTTTCCCCTGTTTCAGCTGTTCTGGGGAAGGGGCCTCTTGCCTTGGCAGTCCTGTAGTCAGGCATAGTGGCTTACCCCGTTAATAGGCCATTTCTATATAAAGAAAGAAAGACCACCGGAAGGAGGTTTAAGACTTCCCCACAAGAGGGCCTCTCACCTCCGACATCGATAGAAGAATAAGGTGAGGAGGAGGAGAGCACTGCTGAAAGTTTGCAATGCCCAGTCGCCATGGCCACTGCGGTACAGGTACAAACATTTCTAGCAGCAGTCCAGGGGCTCACCTTGGAGGTCCAGAGCCTGAAGACGGATAACACAGTTCCTAGGCAGTTAGTGAATACCCGAGAAGGTCACCCTATGGATTTACCTTCCATGATACTAGCTTCAGGAAAATACGATGCATCACCAAAGAAGTTGAAGGAATTAATTGATGCCTGTGTGGTCTATTTTACATTCCAGTCAACAACCTATGCTTCTGATCACTGACGAGTAGGTTTTTTGATATCCGACATTATTGGCAATGCTTTGGCCTGGGCTACACCACTTGTCACCATGGTCAATCCTGTTCTACACTACTATAGGGCATTCATTGCCTTGCTCAAACAGAACTTTGAGAGATTGAAGTGTCTAACCTGCCTGTGAATCACTTTTGGACATACGCCAGGGATCTTCCGACTTACTGTCATACGTAACCAATTTTAAATGCACGGCAGCTGAGGTCGGGTGGGAAAAAGCGGCTCAGTAAACCTTTTTCAGAAGACGAATATATGAAGACATCAAGGACGAGTTGGCTTGCATGGACTGCCCTGCAACACTGTCGGACATGATATCCTAGGTATTACAGATTTACTATCACCTGTCAGAAAGATGAGTAGAACTGAAGTAGTACAAGGTAATGCCCAACCCCTCTTTGGTTCCCATGGCTTTTCCTCCCACCTTAGCTCATACTCCCAAGGAAGGACCCATGCAAATCGGCTCACTAGGGGTCCTTTTCTCCCATGGAGAGAAAGAGGAGACAGGAACTTGGTTTATGCTTGTACTGTGGTGCAGATGGTCATCTTCTTAGAGAATGTCCTGAGATTAGGAGAAACAGGCTTTATAAGGAGTAGATGGTCAACCTCTCAGTTCAGGTCCTATCATTCCATTCCTCTATTTCTGTCGATTCACAGTTATAAGGAATCCCTGTGTTTTGATGTCATCAGGGCCCCTCACTTTCCAGTTCTAAGGGGATTCCGTGATTGAGGCTCCACAATCCCTATATAGACTGGGCCAAGAATGTTCTGCATTTCATTTCAGACTTTTGTATTGGTAACTGCCTGGAAAGCACCCAAGGTGGGTCCGTTATGGCAAGCCCTACTCTTCACCCGTCGGCCTTAGAGATTCATTGCGTACCTAAGATTTATCAAGCCTATTATGATGTTTTTCAAGACAAGATCCCTAAGGAGCTACCACCTCATCTTCCGTAGGGATTGCACCATCAACCTTACTCTGGATGCTTTGGTTCCCGTTGGTCGCATGTATACCTTGTCCTCACTTGAAAAGAAGGCTCTCTGAGAATATCTCGATAGCAACCTCCAGAACTGACTCATACGGCCTATCACCTCCTTGGGATACGATCTGGGGACAAATGGAAGATGGCCTTTAGAACGCTCTATGGGCATTTTGAATATCAGGTGATGCCGTTCAGTTTGGTCAATGCCCAGCTGTTTTTCAGCGCTTTATGGACAGACTGTTTTCGGATATGTTGTATCACTCTGTGATTATGTACCTTGATGCCATTCTCGTCTTCTCCGCTTCAATGGAACAACACCAAGAGCAAGTAAAGGAAGTACTGAATCAACTACGTAATCATCAACTCTTGGTCAAGCCAGAGAAGTGCCTGTTTGAAGTCTCATCCATACCTTATTTGGGGTATATCCTATCTGGTCGGGGTATCAAAATGGATCAGCGCATGGTCATGACCTTGCCCCACTGGCCTTCTCCATCATCAGTGAAGGAGATTCAGTGGTTTTTGGGACTGGCCAATTTTTATTGAAACTTCATCAACGGCTTCTCCAAAATTGTTATTTCCATCACAGCATTGCTCAAGAAAAACGTACCGTTTTTGTGGGGAGAAACAGCAGAGAGAGCCTTCCAATGTCTCAAAGCCATGTTCTATTCTGCTACCATTCTTCTTCAGCCCGATCAAGGACTTCTGTTCATTGTGGAAGCTGATGCCTCAGCTGGAGCTGTGCGAGTGGTTCTCAAGCAAATGATCAATGGCCAGGAACATCCTATAGCTTATTTACAGACACTGAACCCTAGTGAATTCAATGATTCCATAATAGAAAAGGAGCTACTGGCTATTAAACATGCTTATGAGGAGTGGCCTTTCACAGTGTGAGTCATGTATTTGAGGTTCGTACGGAACACAGAAATCTCAGATATTATAACAGATGGATTGTCCCAATGCCATACAAGCCAGACGGGCACACTATTTCACTCAGTTTGATTTCAACATCACATACATACCGGGGAAGCAAAAATATAATTGCAGACGGCCTGTCAAGATAGCACAGTATCGATTCTACCAACAGTCCTACCACAGACCCTGTATTTCGAAGAAACCGATTCTTATCTGCAGTCTCTTCATTTTTTACAAAAAGTGAAAGAGGCCTCTGCAAGACTTCTTCCCTTGTCCAAAGTAATAGAATTCTTTTTGTGGAGAAGGAGGGCTTGTTCTCTATGATGACCGCTTAGTGGTTCTTGACACAGCACTGCAAGGAAGCATCATGTTGTGGTGCCATAGTAGCAAAACGGTAAGACACAAGGTGTATGAAGCTACCTTAGACTTACTACGATTATCTTTCTGGTGTCCAACCGTACGCAAGGATGTAAGAAGCTTCACTCGCTCATGTCCTTTGTGTGCTTATGGCAAGTACAGTACCATCAAACCTGTCGGTTATCTGGAACAGAGTCCCACGCCTACCTGACCCTCGAGTCATGTGTCCACAGATTTACTAATGGATATGCCACCCTCACAAGGGTGTAGAGCCATTATGGTGACAACAGATTCCTTTACCAAGATGCCCCACTTTGTATGACTTCCCGGGTTGCCAACCGCACAAGAGATGGCTAAGGTGTTCTTTCAAGAAATCTTCAGATTGCATGGACTTCCAGAGTCTATCACTTCAGATTGAGGTTCCCAGTACACATTGTTGTTTTGGAGGACCCTATGCAAGCTTCTTGGCATAGAAAGGACACTGTCAACTGGTTACCATCCACAGACTAACAGGCAGGCAGAGAGGCTCAATTACATCATGGAGCAATGCCTCCACTGCTTCATCAACTCGCAACAGGATAATTGGTTTGACCTCCTACCCACCACTGAGTTTTCGTACAACAGTACCATACACACCTCTACCAATATGAGTCCATTCTACTGCACCTATGGAATGCATCCACGTTCCCTGCCTAGTTCCATGTATCCACCTTCTTCTGTACCCTCCGTGGACTCATTGTTGGTCGATATCACTCGAACCCATAACACCGCCTATGAGAGTCTGGAAGACATCAAGAAGAGACATAAAGAATAAGCTGACAAACACAGAAGCGAGGTTCCTGGATGGGAAGTCAGAAACAAGGTTTGGCTCTCTACGAAATACTTATCTCGATGGGTTCGCCCATCCAAGTTATCACCCAGATACATAGGTCTCTTTGAAGTTATCTCCAATGTCAATCCTGTCGCATTCAGGTTGCGCTTACCAAAGTCTCTGGGCAGACTGCATCTGGTTTTCCATTCTTCTCTTTTGCACCCATACGTGCCTGATCCTTTTTCCAGGAACAGATGAGTCAATAGAGCACTGGAACCTGAAGACCCGGAAGAATATGAAGTATTTCACATAAGTGAATCTTGATAATACAAGGAGACTTTGCAATATCTGGTGAATCGGAAGGGATATCTGACTTCAGAGAACTCCTGGGAACCAAATTCTCACATCAAGGCTCCTCACTTGATATTACGTTTTCATTGTCTACCTCTGGGCAAACCCGGTACATCTAGATACAAGAGGGCGAATACTGTCATGCTTCCTTCCTGGAGTCTTTGGAAACGGTGTACCATCTGCCATTTATGTACCATCACGTTCCTTGTGAACGCAGCTCCCTGGTCTAGTCTTTCTCAAGGTGGCTGCCGCCTTGAATATACTTTCAGTCCTCATCCTCACAGCCTCATGTTGCAAACCTGTTTTCTTCACTGTGGGTAAGACGCTTAATTTCTTCATTTTCACTCTGTGCTCCTCTAGCTTTCCTCTGTCCTAGCTACCTTTGCCTCGCTGGAGTCTTGCTTCGCATGGAACCTCCAGCTGGTCTCTGTGCTAATTTTTAGCTGTTCTGTCCCCCTTTCCTCCTACGGCTCTCCCGGTGCCTCCATTTTCAGTGACTATATTTGCTGGCTCCTTCCTCGCGCTTGTCACCATGATCTATGCTCAACTCAGAATCCTGTCAGTGGCTTCAGTCAAGGTTTTTTTCAGCCTCCCCTGTTTCAGCTGTTCTGGGGAAGGGGCCTCTTCCCTTGGCAGTCCTGTAGTCAGGCATTGTGGCTTTCCCCCGTAATAGGCCATTTCTAAATAAGGAAAAAAAGCCCACCAGAAGGAGAGCTAAGACTACCACACGAGAGGACCTCTCACCGCTCGCTGACAGTCGCCCTGTTTTGTAATCTGGTCTTTGTATTGGGTGGTCAGGCCTTCAATTGTTCCCTGAGTCATGCTCAGTCAATTGTTTCCCTGGTTTGTTTCAACATTATTTGAATATACCAGCTTGTTTACAATTTCCCATACCTTCAAAGTTGTTCTTAGAAGGTTGTGGTCACTATTTATCAGTTCATTATTTACAAGTTTGTGTAGCAGCGGCAATATGTTACCAGAAATAAAGAGATAGTCGAAGGTTGCCAGGTGAGTTCCTCTATGCCAAGTTGGGTTGCTGGGTATTTCACACAGCGAGCAGCCATTTAAAATATGCCTGTCCCTCGCTTCCATTCCTTGCAGCCATTGCTGGCCTCTTCCTTTGCCGGAGAATAGAAATCCAAATTCCTGTACTCAGATCACACCCGAGTGGGCTGCATGACAAATTCAGGTCTCCACAAAGAACAATACTGCTGGACTCTAGTCTTGTGTATGCAGAGTCTATCAGATCCATCACTCCTTCTATGAAATCCTCTTCAATGATTGCCAGTGGATTACAGTTTAAATTGATCAGTAAGGTCGATCTCACTCCAGGAATAGTTCAGGGCCCCATTTTAGTTCCACAGCCTGCATATAAGTGTTTCAATGGTCCCCTTTCGCTATGGATAGCCCTCTCCTCGATTTCATAGCGAACCATAGCTCTAAAGATGGCATCCCTATGAGGCCATTTGTTGCAGGATTTAAGACTGTTATGAATTCGTCTAGGCAAGGATTTGTAAATAGCGACAGTTCTTGGAAAAACAGTAGATCGTCATTCTCAAAGGCCAAATCACTATTCTGGAATAAATGTGAGTTGCCTCTTGTGTTCCATGATGCCAGGTTTATATTTCCTGGCACATTCTGTCCCTTTAGCTAATAATCTGAGTTTATTATCAAATCTTCGGCCATCCAGGACCATGAATTTTCACCAGAATTTGATTTACTTTTTGGTTGTATCATTTGCACTTTTCTTATTCTCTTCTGGTTCTAATGGTGATTCTCAAAGGAATCTCCATGCAGGTTTTTAAGTTAGAGATCCTTGGTGCCTCATCAAGAATGTTGTTTGCATCATAGTTTTGGGCGGTGATACTGGTTATAGCATTGTTGCCAATGGTATTTGGAGTACTTTCTTCCCTCCGGACTAGGGCTTTTTCTGCAACATTTAAGATTAGGTTTCAAAGACCCTTGGAGTGAGTTTTCTTCTGTAGAACTGTTAATTCGAAGCATAGGGGTAAAAGGCAAGGAGCAGCTTCCAGTAGCATCTGCTGTTCCATGGCCGAAACTAGATGTAAATATACCCGATCTAAGACTTTGTCGTTTATAAACTCCACCACTTTTATATCCGACGAACAAATCGCTCTCAATTTTGGGATACAGTATAGTAACTTCAAGATGTTTTCTCTATTCGAGATTACATTTTCTCAAGATTTGACCAGTCTTTCCAACAATAGGCAATTATCCCAATCGCCTTTTGGAGATTCATTTTCCCTCTGTATGTTTGTTTTATGGTTGATGTTGACTTTAGTTTAATTGGAATACACTGGTTCCCAAAATCTTACTTTGGATATGGGTTGATGAACTTCCTAGGTTTCATTTTGCCTTGAATTTATTGGAAAGTCCTCGGTTTTGTAATGTTTGTTTTCTCTATCTGGAGTTTGAGGTGTTGTGCTAGCTAGTCTCCATTTTTCATCTATTCTCGATTGTTTCTGTGCCAGAGTCACAAACTCTGGTGAGTTAGGCGTTAGGATGTCATGAGCTTCTTGATGGTCTTCCTCAGGAACTAGGGTGGAAACTGATATGTTCAAAAAGTCATCTGTGATCGTGCCTTCCATTTCACCCTTTCCCGGACTTTGAGTTTTGTGTATTTCAGTAATTTCCTCAATTAGTGGATGAGTGTTCTTGATTGTTTTAGGTATCTTTATTGTTGGTCTTGGTGTGCTCTTTGACGTATCTGTCAAATAAAATTCCTGCTGAATACATTGTGACCACCCAACCAGCAAGCAAACATTCAATACCTTAAACAGCATTGCCTATCTCCGTGATCATTGAGTTACAGGGTAGAACACCAGAAAGAGAGAAGGAATTATGGCTATGAAGGGGATTGAAGCAATCCCCAACAGATCTATTGTGGAGACAGGAGAGCTCAGTGAAGACAGTAATCCCCAATGAGCTGCTGGCAGTAGCATTCAAACAGTTACATTACCCATCCTACAGTTCGATGTAGGACATCACAACAGATGGATTGGTTTATATCAAACTTCCAGGAGAGCATCATAGAAATGGCTGTACATTGCACTAGATGACAACGTTTTGGTACAGCAATGCCAATACGGAAGTTACGGGGCCCATTTCCCCATCCTTCTGGGCCATTCCGTGAATAACACATAGATGCAATGGCTCCAGGTAGCTCAAAGTTGTGGTTTGCCCTTTCTCAAGGAGTGTGGAAGCAGGTCCTTGTGCACATCCGGTTGTCATGTGCCACTAGATTTTTAGTACGTCAAGGATTTCCTTTGATGGGGTGTGTGCGAGGTTCTAAGGTCAGACAATAGCACACATTTTTTTCAAAGCACTATTTCAGCACATTACAGTACTACTTGGCATTAAGCACCAGATGTGTTTGATTACCCGACGTTGTGGAGAGGATAAACAGGCTCTTCAAAAGCAAACTGTCAAACTGTGTACCACGTTGAAGAAAAACTGGGTACACTGTTTACCCCTGGCCCTCTTTAGGTTTCGCTCACAGCCCAGCAAATACCACCATTTGTCACCTCACAAGGTGGTCACTGTTCGCCATATGCACACCCTCATATCTCCTTTAAGAAGAACTTCAGACCCTCATAGGGCAGCAGCAGTGTTAGGTGACAAGTTCAAAGATTATTTAACCACACTAATGCAGGCAATTAAATTTCTCCCCTCAGATTGAACCTCAAAGAATTGAGATGGCAGACACACGGGACGTAGCAACCATGACAGCGACTGCTAGTGAGTGCATGACTACAGAACCGCTGCTGCCTGGTAAATTTGTGTATATTTGTAATTTTGTGCATAGGTGGAACAACCCTTGGTTCCATTGGGCATACAAGGTGGTGTTTTGCACTTCCCTCGCTGTGAAGGTAAAGGGCTTGTAATATTGGGTCCACCTATCTGACGTCCATGGGGCACCTCCAGAAAGAACATCAGCATTTCAATTATCTGGAAAAGGTGGGAGTAGTACCTGCACCGTATCTACCTCATCGGCCTGGGTAGGCACAGCAAAGTGTGCATTGTCACACTCCTCTAACGGACCAAAGCTCAGCTCCTAGCTCCATATGTTTCTTCTTTCAGGAGGTCTTTTTCTGTTTCTCTCTCCGTCTCTCTCTCTCTATCTGTAAAATGATGTCTTGTACGCCTCTCCTTTTCTTTGTTCCATGTATTTTGCTTTCATTTCAGGAGAGCAGAAGATGAACCTCACCAATGTAAATAACTGTTCGTCAAGTAGGGATCTGAAGTGTAGATGCACAAATGACAATATATGGAGCTATGCCTATTACTGTGGAATGACCATTATTTCAGGTGTATATATGATATTGGTGCTATTGTTGGGGCTTTTTTGGGGAAAGTATGTTATGAGGGAGGTCCTGTAAAAGGGGGGAATGAGGCTGTATACTTAAACGGGACAGTTCATATAAATGTTAATATTATTAGTGGATTTACATGTATGAGTAGCAATATGAATGCTAACAATAATAATGGAAATTAATATAGTAGTAGCCGTAGTGTTGATATAACTTTTAGTGATGATTATAGCATGAACAATTGTGAGGAATTCGACCATTCGCATGGAGAGAGTGCGCTCGCCTAGGGTTTTTTCGTTTTTTTATAATGAGAATGAATGATGGGAGATCAACCTCAGAGGACTATGTGAGGCCATTCCGCACAAAGTCCACCTGCTTCCTGCACAAAACGCATAGTCACATGTACTCCGGGAAGACACAGCCTACAGGCGCCGTCTCCACCTGTCATATTCAGCTGGAATGTGAAAGCCCCGGGCACATCATAGCATCTCCAGAAGGGGGAAGGCACACTTTGCTCTAGCCATGAGCAGCCTCATTTAAATATCAAAGGCTCCAAGGATCTGCATTCTTTTTGACTACTCCGGCTGGTGGTAGTGCATACTAACGAGATAATTGAAGCAAGCCTAGAGGAGATACAGGGAGTGGTGAGAGCACCTGGAAAATATGGCTACCGTGCTGAACTTGCAGCCTGTGGTAGGAATCTAATGGGGCAGTGCTCCAATGCCCCAGGTGAAGAGTTACAGGGAGGGTGTGGGATTCCATTGATATTGGCACTGCGCACATAGTTCATATGATCTCTTGATCAGAAGTTTCTATTAGGTTGTTTAATCTTAATTCAGTGAATAAAACGGGAACCATGCTGGCTCAATGTGTGCCATAAGGTCTTTTATTGTTACTGAAATGTGCCGATGCATCTGTCTCTAGATGTTTTCTTGTTCAGCTCATTAAAGGCTGTAAAGGCTGCAAATCATTGTGAGTCTGATGTATTTTTTTTAAAAAAGTAATCCCCAGATTGGAAAAAGGCACGAGATGCACAAACACATGACTTATCATTGGCGGAGTTGGGGTTTTTCCTCTGATTTTTCTCAAAACCACAATACATAACGGAAACATAATCAAGTAATGAGTCGTTGGGCATAAGAAGCTGACATACAAAAAAGAAGAAACTTTTTAAGCCAGAGTCAATCCTCGAACTGCATCCGGCTGCACCGCAGACTTTTGTCACGCCGCAGTCACAAGAGCCATCCGAGCCGCCTCGACCAGCATTCCAGATCTCCCAACCAGCACAGAGACAACGATTCTTGGCCCTTAGCCGCCGCGCCGGATAGCCTGAAGATGTCCGACCAGCAACGCTTGCTGAACTGGCTGCCGCCTGGTACCCACAGCAGTCTCCTGCCACTAACTCTCTCTCCAGGGCTGCGAAGTGCCCTGGAAACACCTTGACGCTGTCGCGCACCAAAAACTTCTTCAGCACCAGGTACATTGTGGTTCTGCCCTCGTGGTCCTTCTCTGAAGGCCCCTAGAGACAGTTATGAACCTTTTCCCCATTGGTGCTGGAACCGAATAACCTTGAACTGCAAGACTGATTACTTTATCAACTACCCCCCCTGTCAGTATCCAGAGTGCATCCCTTTCTTTCTGTCATGATCTCTGCTTCCAAAAGATCAGGACTTGCCCGACTCCCTTGGAAGCAGACCCATAACCCCGGTTCCGAGTGCCAGCCAGTCCCAATTGGGACCTTTTGGACCCTGTCCTGGCGCCAGTGGCACCAGGCTCATAAAGATGCCCAGTCCCAGCGCTGGAAGCGCCGGGCTCATAATGCTTGGGTGGACTTACCTGCAGCAGACCATGCTGCTTACTTACCTGCCAGTTGAACCCCTGATCCTCTTCTGTTTGGGACTACTTTTCCTGTTGGGTGGGGCAGGAGCCACTCCCTAGGTTCAGAACACTGGAACTCTTCTGGAAAGCAGGAACTCTTTTCTTACCTAGGCGTGGCTGTGGAAGGAGACACCTAAGCACTACAGGAGGCTATTTAAACCACACCCGATGGATGAATCTTGCTTTGCGTTATTCTGCATTCTCTGCAGCAGAACGCTCATCGTGTCTTCTGCTTCTGATCCTGGGCCTAAGGGAACAAAGGCTTACCATCCTGGAATCCAGTCTTCAGCAGCACCTGTAAAGACAAAGAAAGAACAGGTTAGCACTACGGTCTTCAGTGGCAGCGCATCTCTTACCTGGTCCATCGGCTGTCACCAACGCCTCGCGCTGCATTCCGGCATCTGAAAGACAAAGGCTTACCTACTCTTCGCATGCTCCGGAGGTCTTCGCACTGCATTCCGGCATCTGAAAGACAAAAGCTTACCAGCTCTTCGCACACTCCGGAGGCCTTCGGCGCTGCATCCCGCATCTGAAAGACAAAAGAAGGTGCGTTTAAAGACATTGGGCAACTTTATTACTCACGTGCCATTACTCCTTCCCACGCCGAATCCAGTGGGTATTCCAGCACCCTTCAGCTTCTCTAAAGCTCCGAACTTGTACCTGCAAGATAAAAGGGACAGTTAGTGTGCATCGTGAAGCAGGCTACAAGCGCTTACTTACGTGCTTCCAGGCGCCTCTATTTCTCACGCGGGTTCGATCCTCAACTCTCATCAGCCCGCCATCCGCCATCGCCGGAACCCTGCAAAACAAGAGATATCATTACAAAAGACTTTTAAGACATTTGAAGTGCCCAGAACTTACCGTTCGTGCAGTTAACGACGGACAGCAGTCCTCTGAGGTCAAGAGGCCTGCACCCTTATCCAGTGAAGAAACTGGTTACGGCACCCTGCCCCGAGGCAGATGGAGAGCTCGGCGTTCACTTACCTAAGGTGAGGGTGTTAACCTTTGGGGTTCTACAGGAGAAGAGAAAGGGAAGAGGAGAGAGGCACCCAATAACCCCAGTTCATTAATCCCATATTTTCTATCTGCAGACATCTTACTCTTCGAGTCAGACATACAGTGCACAGAGGTCCAGCCCAAAGAGCCAACCGTGTGTTACACATCACCTTTGAAGATACGGCATTCACCCAGTCAAGACCGGCGCCTCAGCGGGAATCAGGTGAGCGTTACAGAACGCAAAGCCAATCGCAAAACTCCCACCCAGGCGCTATGGAAACCTCGGATACCGACCAGCTAGCCCAGTTACTTAGGGAACTAAGAGCAGAAGTGCATGCAGCCCGTCAGGAAACGAATGCTCTAAGAAGGGAACTGATTATTTCCAAGGAGCGAACAGACGGTCTCGCTAGACAATTGCTACAGTCACAAGCCGGACAAACTCCGTTACCCGCATCAGGGGCAAATCTTCCTTCAACATCCTCTACGAACCCAGTGCAGATCAACCTACCTGGGAATGTACCTCTGGCTCCGCCCGAACGATTTTCTGGTGACCCAAAGAGGTTTGCAGTATTTATTAATCAGTGCCGGTTGCACTTCTTATGCCGGCCAGCAGCCTTTCCAACTGATCAAGCTAAGGTAGCTTTCGTGCTTTCCTACCTTAGTGGCAATGCGGCAGACTGGTCGATCCCTCTAGTTAATCAAGATGATCCGGTTCTCCATGATTTTCAAGCTTTTCAGCTCAGTTTGGAAAAACTGTTTGCAAGACATTCACAGGGGCAGGCCTTGGACAATGAGCTCCTTTCATTGCGACAGGGTAATCAAGACCTTTTGGCTTATATTGCATCTTTCAACAGACTGATAGTGGAAACTCGATGGCCTGAGGACAAAAGGATTACGCTGTTTTATAGAGGTCTACGTGGAGAGCTCAAAGATGTGTTAGCCCAAGTAGTAAATCCCCCGCAAGACTGTTCGGACTATATTGACTTAGTCGTTCAAATTGACCACAGACTGCAGAACAGGAAGGCCGATCGTTCCAAGTTTGATGCTCGAGTATTTTCCAAACCACCAACTCCTACCAAAGGAGTAGACTCCGGGGAACCCATGCAAATAGGGGGCCTGAAAGGACCACTAACACAAAAGGAGCGGCAAAGGAGAAAACAGCTGCAATTATGCCTCTATTGCGGAAACTCGGGGCACTTTCTTCGAGACTGTCCGGTGAAACCAGCCAAGAAGGCAGTAGGAGCTGCAGTTACCAGGGTCACAAACTCTGAGCAGGGAAACGACCTCGCCCGACAAGAATAGAGGTCCTCTTGCCGAGCGTTAAAACCAGTTCCGTGACCTCGCATTTCGTGATACCTATGGTCCTCATTAGCCCTGAACATCCCGATCGATTACATGCGATTGAAGCTTACGTCGACAACGGTGCCATCGGCAATTATGTGGATCATGAAATGGTTTTGAGGATGAATCTGACTCTTTGTCCAAAGGCTGTAAAGGACGTCATTACTACGGCGGATGGTACGGAGGTAGCCTCCGGACCAGTTACGCATACCACCCAAGAAGTGACGCTAGTAAGTCAAGATGGACACCATGAGAAGATCGTGTTCGATGTGATCAAGGCCCCTCAGTTCCAGATTATTCTAGGAATTCCTTGGTTAGAGAAGCACAATCCTCAGATCGATTGGCGAGCAAGAACGGTTCAGTTTCCAGAATTTGTCTCTATTTGTAACCCTCGACCTGGAGTTGCACTGGCAGCAATTTCCTCGGAGGCTCCTCAGTTACCTCCTGAATACCTAGAATTCCAAGATGTTTTCCAGAAGGATCAGGCTAACTCTCTACCTCCTCATAGGTTTTATGACTGCCAGATAGACCTGATACCTGGATCTACTCCTCCTTGTAGTAGAATTTATGCCCTCACCGAGCCTGAGAATCTTCACCTCCGACAATACCTGGATCAATACCTAGCGAATGGGTTTATTCGTCCTTCCAAGTCCCCTTCTTTCTCAGCTTTGTTCTTCGTTCCAAAAAAAGAAGGGGACCTTAGAACTTGTATAGATTATCGCGCCCTGAACCAGATCACCGTTAAGAATAGATATCCGTTACCTTTGATCCCTGAACTCCTGGAACAAGTCAGAAAAGCATGCATATATACAAAGCTGGATCTTAGAGGAGCCTACCACTTGGTACGAGTAAAAGAGGGCGATGAATGGAAGACGGCCTTCCGTACCAAGTATGGGCTATTTGAATATCAGGTCATGCCCTTCGGACTTTGCAATGCCCCGGCCGCCTTTCAATATTTTATGAACGATGTTCTCAGAGAGCTCATAGATGTGTGTGTTGTTGTTTACATTGACGACATCCTCGTTTATTCTTCATCGGAAACTGAACATCGGAAACACGTGAAAATGGTCCTCGAGAGATTGCGTCAACACAAACTTTTCGCTAAATTGGAAAAATGTGTTTTCAACGTGACTGAAGTTGAATTCTTGGGATTCATATTATCACCTAGCAGAGTGCGTATGGATTCAAAGAAGGTTGATGCAATTCTCAAATGGCCATCGCCATCCTCCGTAAAAGGTGTTCAAAGCATGTTAGGCTTCGCTAACTTTTACCGCAGGTTTATCCCCGAATTCTCTCGAATAGTCCAGCCCATCACCGCCTTGTTAAAGAAAAACAAACGTTTTGAATGGTCTACCGAGGCGGAACAAGCTTTCCAGAATTTGAAGACTAGATTTATCTCTGCACCGATCTTAAAACATCCTCGCCCAGAACTCCCCTACATCGTTGAAACTGATGCTTCGAGCCTTGCCATGGGGGCAGTTCTATCACAAAAGGACCCAGTAACCAATCAGTTGCATCCCGTGGCATTTTGGTCCCGCAAATTCTCGCCTCCTGAAATCAATTACACGATTACTGACAAGGAACTTCTGGCTAAGAAGTCTGCCTTTAAGGCTTGGCGGCATTATCTGCTGGGGGCCCGACACACCGTTACTGTGATTACGGATCACCGAAACCTGCAATATTTGAAAACCGCAAAAGCCCAATCCTCTAGACAACTCCGTTGAGCATTATTCTTTGCCGAGTTTGACTTCATAATTACCTATCGACCTGGTACAAAGAACGGTAAAGCTGATGCCCTTTCTCGGATGGGAGTGGAAGAACACTTGATCAACCCTAAACCTGTACCAATCATTCCCGAACAAAGAATTCTGGGTGTAATCGCCACAGAATCCATAGAGGAAGTTAAGGATAAAGCCAGGCAACTTGTAACTCCAGCAGACATACAGAATTGGCATCTGCAGGGAAAGGACTTTGCAGTAAAGGACAACTTATTGTATTTCCAAGAACGATTATACCTACCCAGCACAGATTTACAGAAAAAAGTAATCTCTTGTTATCACGATTCTTTAATGGAAGGACATCCCGGTATGGCCAAGACCTCAGAAAAGATCAAGCGCTACTTCTGGTGGCCGTCTTGGAAAAAAGATATCAGAGACTTTATAATGTCCTGTGGAGTATGCGCTCAAAATAAGAGTCAAAAGGAAAGACCAGCAGGCCTCTTACGCCCTATTAACATCCCACCTCGCCCTTGGCATACGCTTTCTATGGACTTCATCACCGATCTACCTCCATGCTCCGGATACAATACGATCCTAGTAATCATGGACCTATTCTCCAAGATGGCGCATTTCATTCCACTCAAAAGCTCAATCCTCTAGGCAACTCCGTTGGGCACTATTCTTTGCCGAG
Organism: Ambystoma mexicanum; assembly: GCF_040938575.1. Classification (NCBI taxonomy): domain Eukaryota; kingdom Metazoa; phylum Chordata; class Amphibia; order Caudata; family Ambystomatidae; genus Ambystoma; species Ambystoma mexicanum. The sequence goes on from NC_090922.1 coordinate 242,780,330, forward strand.
TTTGACTTCATAATTACCTATCGACCTGGTACAAAAAACTGTAAAGCTGATGCCCTTTCTCGGATGGGAGTGGAAGAACATTTGATCAATCCTAAACCTGTACCTATCATTCCCGAACAAAGAATTCTAGGTGTAATCGCCACATAATCCATAGAGGAAGTTAAGGATAAAGCCAGGCTACTGGTAACTCCAGCAGACATACAGAATTGGCATCTGCAGGGAAAGGACTTTACGGTGAAGGACAACCTATTATATTTCCAAGAACGGTTATACCTGCCCAGCACAGATTTACAGAAAAAGGTAATCTCTTGTAATCACGATTCTTTAATGGAAGGACATCCCGGTATGACCAAGACCTCGGAAAAGATCAAGCGCTACTTCTGGTGGCCGTCTTGGAAAAAAGATATCAGAGACTTTATAATGTCCTGTGGAGTATGCGCCCAAAACAAGAGTCAAAAGGAAAAACCAGCCGGCCTCTTACCCCCTATTGACATCCCGCCTCGCCCTTGGCATACGCTTTCTATGGACTTCATCACCGATCTACCTCCATGCTCCGGATACAATACGATCCTAGTAATCATGGACCTATTCTCCAAGATGGCGCATTTCATTCCACTCAAAGGCTTACCAACAGCAGCAACTCTGGCCCGAGAATTTCTCTAAAACATCGTCCGACTGCACGGTTTTCCTTCAGTTCTAATTTCAGATCGAGGTAGTCAATTTATTTCTCATTTTTGGCAAAGTTGCTGTCGGTCGGCTCAAATTGATGTGAGACTTTCGACCAGCCACCACCCTCAACCGACGGACAAACCGAGAGGACCAATCAAACTCTGGAACAGTATTTGCGCTGCATGCTACAACAAACTGAAAAAACTTGGAAAGATATCCTTTGGATAGCCGAATATGCCTACAATAACTCTGTCCACTCGGGAACTGGGAAGACCCCGTTTTTTCTTTTATACGGTAGTCACCCTCGAACCTCGGAGTTGGATCCACTCCAAGATCTTGGAACACCAGCAGTAGACCACCTGCATTCTACAATCACCCAAGCCTTTAAGGAAGCCGTTTCTCACCTTCAAAGGGCTAAAGAACAATACAAGAAAGGAGCAGACCAACATCGGAAGGAAGCCCCCCAATATCAAGTAGGAGATCAAGTCTGGTTATCCACCAAATATCTACCTCTAAAAGGACCACGCACATTCAACCCAAGATACCTTGGTCCCTATTCCATCACTACCATAGTAAATCCAGTAGCGGTCAAGTTGGACTTGCCCCCTCACATGAAGATACATCCGGTCTTCCACGTCTCTCTATTAAAACCCGTGCAACCTCAAACACGACTAACTACATCTCCAAAACCTATTCTAGTTGATGGAGAACTCGAGTTTGAAGTCAAAAGCATCCTGGATTCCAAGATCTCCAAATCTAAACTATTTTACCTGATTGACTGGAAAGGCTACGGTCCCCAAGAAAGATCCTGGGAACCTGCAGAATATGTCCACGCGCCTCGTCTAATCAAAAGATTTCATTGAACATTTCCTAACAAGCCCAAACCCCCGGGAAAGCCCGGTTTGGGAGGGGCCTTGAGGGGGGGTGCTGTCATGATCTCTGCTTCCAAAAGATCAGGACTTGCCCGACTCCCTTGGAAGCAGACCCATAACCCCGGTTCCGAGTGCCAGCCAGTTCCAATTGGGACCTTTTGGACCCTGTCCTGGCGCCAGTGGCACCAGGCTCATAAAGATGCCCAGTCCCAGCGCTGGAAGCGCCGGGCTCATAATGCTTGGGTGGACTTACCTGCAGCAGACCATGCTGCTTACTTACCTGCCAGTTGAACCCCTGAACCTCTTCTGTTTGGGACTACTTTTCCTGTTGGGTGGGGCAGGAGCCACTCCCTAGGTTCAGAACACTGGAACTCTTCTGGAAAGCAGGAACTCTTTTCTTACCTAGGCGTGGCTGTGGAAGGAGACACCTAAGCACTACAGGAGGCTATTTAAACCACACCCGATGGATGAATCTTGCTCATCGTGTCTTCTGCTTCTGATCCTGGGCCTAAGGGAACAAAGGCTTACCATCCTGGAATCCAGTCTTCAGCAGCACCTGTAAAGACAAAGAAAGAACAGGTTAGCACTACGGTCTTCAGTGGCAGCGCATCTCTTACCTGGTCCATCGGCTGTCACCAGCGCCTCGCGCTGCATTCCGGCATCTGAAAGACAAAGGCTTACCTACTCTTCGCATGCTCCGGAGGTCTTCGCACTGCATTCCGGCATCTGAACGACAAAAGCTTACCAGCTCTTCGCACGCTCCGGAGGCCTTCGGCGCTGCATCCCGCATCTGAAAGACAAAAGAAGGTGCGTTTAAAGACATTGGGCAACTTTATTACTCACGTGCCATTACTCCTTCCCACGCCGAATCCAGTGGGTATTCCAGCACCCTTCAGCTTCTCTAAAGCCCCGAACTTGTACCTGCAAGATAAAAGGGACAGTTAGTGCGCATCGTGAAGCAGGCTACAAGCGCTTACTTACGTGCTTCCAGGCGCCTCTATTTCTCACGCGGGTTCGATCCTCAACTCTCATCAGCCCGCCATCCGCCATCGCCGGAACCCTGCAAAACAAGAGATATCATTACAAAAGACTTTTAAGACATTTGAAGTGCCCAGAACTTACCGTTCGTGCAGTTAACGACGGACAGCAGTCCTCTGAGGTCAAGAGGCCTGCACCCTTATCCAGTGAAGAAACTGGTTACGGCACCCTGCCCCGAGGCAGATGGAGAGCTCGGCGTTCACTTACCTAAGGTGAGGGTGTTAACCTTTGGGGTTCTACCGGAGAAGAGAAAGGGAAGAGGAGAGAGGCACCCAATAACCCCAGTTCATTAATCCCATATTTTCTATCTGCAGACATCTTACTCTTCGAGTCAGACATACAGTGCACAGAGGTCCAGCCCAAAGAGCCAACCGTGTGTTACACATCACCTTTGAAGATACGGCATTCACCCAGTCAAGACCGGCGCCTCTGCGGGAATCAGGTGAGCGTTACACTTTCGTGAAACTCCCCGTCCTCTGTGGTCCTTTACAGGGTGGGTCATAGTGTGCTATAACTGTCTGTTGTAGTAATAATAAAGTTGATATTTTTATACAACCTTGATTGGACAGTCTCTGTTATCATTGTGTAATAACTGTATTTTCGCTGTGTTGCAACTAACCAACGATCCACAACCTTGTGCAGATAAGCCTGCCATTCCGTCCACATTCCCAAAATTGGACAAGGAGGTCTTATAATTCACTTGTATTCCATTCTGTTTGGATCCCTTCTGGTGTACTAGAGGTGTGGGGTTGATTGATGATTTAGAAACTGATATTTATCCCTGGACCACTGGTGCCCCGGAAGTTGATTCGTCACATTGGTGGCAAGCAGTCGAATCGGTTGGAGCCTTGCGCACAACTTAGTCACCCAATGATAAAAGTACTGTTGCAGGCAACATTTATTCACTGCTAGGTAATAGTAATAGTCATGGAGCTTGACATGGAGACTATAAAAGGTATGACCGAGGATGTCGTGTGCGTTTTATGTCAAGAGAGGGATCTTGCCCACAGCACTAAGCTTAATAAACCTGTGTTGCTGACCAGCCTCCAAGCTTGGGCAGAAGCGAGGGCAGTTGGGGAGAAGATCCCACGGGATGGACTAGACCCTGTGTACCCGAAAGGACAAGACCTTCCGGAGGGGGTAAATGATGAGGGCGACCGCATGAGCAGTGTCTCTCGCCAATCATCCCGCTGGGTAGGCAAGTGTGGTTTCTCAACACTCGAGAGTGCCAGTGAGGACACGGGCTAGTGCAGCATGCCACAGTTCCCAGGCCTTAGCACAGCCTCTAAGTGGCCCAGTAATTGTTCCACCTGTAACTGCGGTAGCAGCTAGAAAGCTCCTGCTCAAAGAGAGGAGACTAGTGCTAGAGGAACAGAAACAGTGGGACAAGGTCACAAGAGAGCTGCGCAAGCTGGAGCTTGAAGAGCAGAATGAGGCCAACAGGTCCGCCTCTAACGAGAACAGCAGTAGTGGCTCAAACCAAAGTGCCTGTGATAAGCCCTGACGGCACATCCCCAAAGACGTAGTACAGGCTTATCAAGTGGGGAACGATATTTCCGACTGGTTTGAAGCGCTCGAGCTGACATTTCAGCTACAGGAGGTGGATGAGGTACCATGGGGTGACGCCCTGATGAATCGCTTACAGACACCAAGCACTGATGCAATTCTTCAGTTAACTCCTGAGGAAAGGACCGTTTATGAGAACATGAAAGCAGCCCTACTCAGGAAGTTCTGTAAAACCCCAGAACAGTATCTCAAGAGCTTCAGAGAGAAAAAAAAGCGGGCAGACATTTGAAGCGTTCACACACTTGTCGTTGAAATATCTGAGTGGGTGGTTGACTGGTAACAAAGTTGACATATTTAAGGGGATGTACAATTTGATTGCGTGTGAGTATGTGTTGAAAAGTTGTGAGGTTGACCGACACCAACATCTTGTTGACAAGACTATCACAGGCCCTTGGGAGCTTTTGAAGGCTGCCAACAGGTTTGTGAGTACTCGAGTCCAGAAAAAGGCTCAGGCAAGCACACCCAAGCCGGAAGAGAAATCAGTGGACAGAAAAGTAAACAAGGATGGGAAGGACAAAGGTCCAACCCAATCCTCTTCAAAGTCGGGTCCCCAAAAGAACAAAGAGAAAGCCCAAACTCTAGTTCGGCCGTGCACACCAAAAAGAAGAGCGCAGGCACCCCTAACACTGGGACACCTGCGTTTTCACCACCCAGAGGTTGTTTTGTGTGTAAGGATCTGGGCCATAGCAAAGGGTATCCTGCTTGTGGCTACACAATTGAGGGCCAAAAATAATGCCAAAAAGATGGCCAGACTAAACGCTCTGAAAGCCTGAGGGCCTGGAGTGCTTCCAGAGGTCTTGTTGGCAGGGCCGACGTGGCCGATAGCCCCTTGTCCGGTTCCACTAACTACTGAGCTGCCTACTCCTGCAGCAGAGGGGCTAGTAGCCATGGAGGACCCTACTTTGGTAGCAGGGGACCCCATGACTTCAGAGTTGCCTGGTCAGCACAGGAACCTGAGGTGGAGGACCAGATGGGCTCAGATCTGAACGTTCTGCCCACGCTGGATGAATTCGCATCAGCTGGGGGCTCAGATCAGACTGACTTCTACACAGCCCAGAAAGAGTTTCCCACTCTGGAGAGTCTGCGGAAGCAGGCAGAGGAGCAGGCTACGGGCGAGACCCCTGGACTGTTCAAATTGTAGTGGGAGGATGGACTCCTGTACAGTGAGCCAAAGGATTCTGAGTGCGAGGACACCAAAAGGTTGGTGGTTCCCCAACGCCACAGAAAGTTCCTTTTTGATTTGGCACACCAAAGTCCTTTAGCGGGTCTCTTGGGAATGACTAAGACAGTAGACGGGTTGTCTGTGCACTTTTACTGGCTGCAGTTCACCATAAAAGTGAAGGAGTTTGGCCGGTCCTGCCCGACTTGTCGATCTTCTGGCAAGTCAGGTGGTGGCACAAACGCCCCTTTAATTCCACTATCCATGGTTGGACGGCCTTTCGAAAGACTAGGCATGGATATTGTGGGTACTTTGGATCCTCAAACCAGCTCAAGGAACAGATAGATCTTGGTGGTGGTGGACCACGTCACAAGATACCCTGAGGCAGTCCCTCTGAGAAGCATCAAGGCCCCTGTGGCTCCGAAGGCTGAATGGGATATTCTCCCATGTTGGATTCCCCAAGGAATATGTTTTTGACAAGGGATCAAACTTCATATCTGCATATATGAAGGCTATGTGGCAAGAGTGTGCAGTCACCTACTGGTTCTCTTCTTCCTTCTATTCACAAACCAATGGGATTGTTGAGCTGTTCAACAAGACCCTGAAAGGCATGATAGGTGACTTGGAAGAGCACCTAAGGAGAAAATGGGATATTCTCCTGCCATGCTTTCTGTTCGCCTACAGGGAGGTGCCACAGAACACAGTAGGGTTTAGCCCCTTTGAGCTTCTGTTTGGACACACTGAACGGGGTCCCCTCAGTCTAGTGAAGGAGGGATGGGAAAGCAAACCCTCATCCCCATCACAAGATGTGATGGACTATGTACTCGGCCTTCCGTCTAGAATGGCAAAGTACATGGAACAGTGACAGTTTATTCTCCAGGCCAGTGGGTGTGTATTATGGAGCCTGTCAAACACAGTGCCCTTCAGGACAAGTGGACGGGGCCATACTGTGTGATGGAAAAGGTCAGTGAGGTGAATTATCTCATGGACATGAAAGGGCCTAATCAGATATACACGGTCTTTCACATCAACTGGCTAAAACCCCATTATAGCCGAGACAACTTCGTCATGGCATTAGTGAATGATGGAGAGACTGAGGAGGAGACCAATCCCCTCCCAGTCCTCCTGCACACTGAAGCCACAGATGGGTCAGTTGAAGGTGTCAACCTTGCAACAGACCTGTCAGAACAGCAACTGACAGATTGTCGCTGGTTACTGGGACAGTTTGCCGGTCTTTTTTCTCTGACTCCTAGTTGCACAGATTGGTGCACCCATGATGTGGACACGGGAGACAGTAAGCCGGTGAAGAGTAGAATTCACTGGATGTCTGATAAGGTCAGGGACACCATCAAGGAGGACGTTTCCAAGATGTTGTCCCTAGGAGTGATAGAGCCATCCCACAGCCCCTGGACTAGCCCAGTGGTACTGATCCCTAAAAAGACCAGCAGTGGGAAGACTGAAGTTCGCTTTTGTGTGGACTACAGGGGGCTCAATTCAGTCACAGAGATGCTCACCCCATTCCTCGGACAGATGAGCTCATTGACAAGCTCGGTGCTGCCAAGTACATGAGTACTTTTGACCGCACAGCAGGGTATTGGCAGGTCTGCTTGACAGATGCAGCGAGAGAGAGGTCAGCATCTCAACCCCGGAGGGACATTTTCAGTCCGCTGTGATGCCCTTCGGATTGAAGAATGCCCCAGCCACTTTTCAGAGGATGGTTAACCAGTTTTTATCTGCACTGGAAAACTTCAGTGTTGCCTATTTAGACAACATTGCTGTGTTCAGCCACACCGGGGAGGAGCATGTATCCCACCTGAAACAAGTGCTACAGGTACTGCAGAATGCAGGCCTGACTATCAAGGCCACAAAGTGCCACAAAGTACCAAATAGTGCAAGGAACTATGACTTACTTAGGACACCAGGTCAGTGGAGGTAAGAAACAACCTCTCGAAGCGAAGGTACAGGCTGTGAAGGATTGGGACATCCCCAACACAGAGACGCAGTCTGACCAGGTACTAACGGTCATTCATCAGAGGGTATGGGACCATTGCCATGCACCTGAATGATGTAACATCCAAAAAGATGCCAAAGAAGGTAACTTGGACCCCGCCTGTCAAACCTCCTTTCAGGATTTAAAGGATGGATTGTGCAGGGCCCCAATTCTGAAAGTGCCAGACTGTGGTCAGGAATTCAGTATCCAGACAGACGCCTGTGATTTTGGGATTGGAGCAGTGTTAGCGAAGCTGAACTCTGAAGGGGTAGAGCAACCTGTCGCCTACATTAGCAGGTGGTTGACGAAAAAGGAAAGGAACTGGGCTGTCATAGAAAAAGAGGTGTATGCGGTCATGTGGGCCGTAAAGAAGCTGAAACCCTACATCTTTGGGTCTCACTTTACAATCCAGACGGACCACAGGCCTCTGCAATGGTTGATGGCCATGCAAGTGGAGCACCCTAATCTTTTGCGTTGGGCCATATCCGTACAGGGATTAGATATGGACATCCAGCACAAGCCAAGCTCCTAGCATGGAAATGCAGATGGCTTCAGCCGGTATCTTCACCTTGATGATGAACCAGGCCCTCAGTAGGGTGGTGGTTCACATGTTGAGGCAGGGGGGCATGTGAGGAATTTGACCATCCACACGGGGAGAGTGCGCTCGCATGGGCTTTTTACATTTTTTTATAATGAGAATGAATGATGGGATATCAACCTCCGAGGACTGTGTGAGGCCATTCCCCAAACAGTCCCTCTGCTTCCCGCACAAAACGCATAGGTACATGAACTCCAGGAAGATACAGCTTACAGGCGCCGTAGTCCCATGTCATATTCAGCTGGATTGTCACAGCCCCAGGTTTATCAAAACATCTCCAAAAGGGGGAAGACACACCTTCCTCCATCCATGAGCAGCATAATTTAAATATCAAAGGCTCCATGGATCTGCATTCCTTTTGACTACTTCGGCTGGTAGCAATGCATACTAACGAGATAATTGAAGTAAGCCTAGAGGAGAGGTTTGGTTGCCGTCGAGACAACAGGAAGGTGGGACTAACACCCCTTTGGTATGCAATGTATCAACGTGAAGCTAGTTCCCACCTCTATGTATGAAAGGCAGTGAATCGCCTGTCTGGGTCCAGCAGTTACTGCAGGTGTCCCTGCAGAGCAGACCCCTTTCACAGGGACCAAGGATGTGATTCGGGAGAGACAGGAAGCCTGCTCCTAGCACATACTTCAAGGGAAGCTTGCACTTTAATCAAGAGTCACAGAGGGCTCAATTAACCAGAGAGACACTTTGATCTACAACAAACATGCAGATGGGTGGGACTTAGATATATGTTGTCACCCCTTGTCTGTCCTTTTGCAGAGAACCCTGGTCCTGACCTCATGCATAAGAGAAGATTGTTGGTGTGGGCCCAGGATTGGTTCATTAAGGTAGGCTTAGCCTGCACCAATCACTGGGGCCCATTTGGCTTTAAAAGAGGGCTGAACCCCTCACTTGACAGATGATCTGAAGATTCTGAAAGGAGGAAGAAGAAGGACACATTTGGACCTGAGCTGAAGGCACAGTTTACCTTACATCTTCCGTCAGTGAAGGAAGGCTATTAGTTCGAAGAGGGTAGCAAGATCCCTCCCCTAAACATCTCCCAGGGAACATAGGGAGATCCCGGACTCAGAGGACCCACCCAGCAACTCCAGAACCGGTACCCAGCCAGCACACAGTGTTCCCTGCTAGGTTCTGCCAGCAAGCTACCTAGGTGGGAAGTGCCGGAGAGTCTCTGGAGAAAGGAAAATGCTGTTGCCTGCAATCACTATCATGAACTTTGGGCCATCCTCTTGAAAGAACAAGAGCCCTGTGAAGAAGCTAGGAGTGCCACACAAGCATCATTCAGCATCCATCAAAATCTCCCAGGCAGGCAGAGTGACATGCTAGGAGTCCGCGGATGCCAAACTCATGGAAGGCCTAACTCCTTCCCAACCCAAAAGAACCTAATGGTCCAGACAAGTAGCAAGTTCAACTGGGTTTATTACAGCAAACAAATCACAGGGATCAAATGCACCGAGGCGAGTCCAGGCACATCTAAATGAATTCTCGCTCGCAGGCCAGTTTTGATGACAGATGATGTGACAACATCGTCACACTCTGGGCCTATCTCCAGAAAACCTAAATCTACTCTGGATAGGGTATTGAATGGTAGTTCCCCTATAGGAGCCCATATAGAGGTTAGTTCATTGGGCAAGGAGTTGTCAGGTGTCAGGCCCAGACTATCCCTAAAAATTGTCACTTACTAATTGTTACAGTGTGCGGACCCACCCCTAGGACCATGGTTTGTGATTGGCTGAGCTGAGAGCCCCCAGGCCTGGGATAAACTCAATTCCCACCTCGGGATGCACCTGTTCACGGTGCTATGTGCAACTATGTGTCTGTGATGTGCAACCCAGTGTCTGCGGCATAACCGTGTGTGCACCATCATTGCCGTGAGAGTGCTCCCTTTCCCATTGCATGGCCGTAGCTCAGGTGTAACAATTTTGCTGTGACCATTTCTGGACCGTGAGATGGTTGCTCTTCCCAGTCACCAAATCTTGGCTCCCCATCAGCTTGGCCGGGTCCCGTGTTTGGAGACCACGTTTGTGAGCTCTGCAGCATCCAAATTATTCTGTATTTATGAGGAATTGGCTCTTTTGCCATTGCTGTTACTTCAGTTTAGGGTAAAGAAAGTCATTTGCAACATTGTGACCTTGGTGGCTGCTCTGCTCCAGACGTGGCAATTCTGCTTGCACAGCACTCTGGCTTCCGGATTTCTAAGACGGTGGCTGCCTACTATGAATTCCTGAGCCATGGTCTGGCCTCTACTGTAGATGCCTTCCATAGAGTCCATAGGTAAATGCTTTATGGTCCAGTCAGGTCCCTCGAGTGCTCCTGCCAGTCCATAGGGTTATTTGCATGTAAGCATCTGAAAGCATTCACACGTGTCCTTCCTGCTTCTTGCGTTTCTGTGTTTTCGCAGCAAGCTAACAGCAAAATAATAAACGTGCAGACAATATGTATATGTCCCTGTCTTCTAGCTCATAGAACTGTAAGCATGTGTTCTTCATGTAGTTGAGTGTGTGAATGTCCCGAATGTGCGAATAGCACGTGTGTTTCATGTCTGATGCTGCTATGTCATCATGGTGTCTCTAACGACTTGAGGCATGGCTTCTCAGCGTTTTAATCGATTATGTCCATGTAGCTGTCTCCGGTTGGCTCATGGGCATCTTCATTCACTTTGGGAAGAGTCTGCACTGCTCCTGGGTTGTAGGGTCGGCTAAGAGGGTAATTCTTGTGGTAGTTGTCCATTGTGCGAGCAGTGGGGATCGATGTGAGCTTGTACGATCAGCGGTCATATTGTCTTTGGTGGTTCTTCTGGTTGGAGGCTCTTCCACGACGGGGGGTATATTCTGTCTTCCCTCTTCAATATCCCTCCCCTAAACATCACCCAGGGAACAGAGGGAGACACCAAATCAGAAGATCCGCCCAGCAGCTCCAAAAAAGTACCCAGCCAGCACACAGTGTGCCCTGCTAGGTTCTGACAGCAAGCTTCCTAGGTGGGATGTGCCGGAGAGTCTCTGGACAAAGGTCAAGGCAGGTGCCTGCAATCACTATCCTGAGCTTTGGGCCGTCCTCCTTAAAGGACACAAGCCCTGCGAAGAAGTTAGGAGGAGTGCCACACAAGCATCATCCAGCGTCCATCTTTTAAGGACATTTTTGAGACAGTCGAGTCCTGGAACTGCATCCGGCTGCAACGTGGACTAGCTGACAAAGGATACAAAGTGGACAAAGCCAAACTACAGTACTGTCACAAAGAAGTGCTATGCATTGGACAGATGATCTCACAAAATGGCCAACAGGTGACACCAGAAAGGGCGAAGACAATAAGCAGGACAGCAAATCACAGGACAGTGAGAGGGATGCAGCAATTTTTGGGGTTGTGTAAATTACTGCATGGCATAGGGTTTTGACTACAGCACTTACAACAGGCCTCTTCTGGGTGCTCTGAAGGAAACACAAAAATGACATAAGGTAATAAGATGGACAACAGAAATGACTAAGGCATTTGATGAGCTGAAAGAAGCAATATGCACAGCTCCAGTATTAGGGATACCAGACTATAAAAAGGAATTTATCTTATTCTCACATTCGGGTGGGGTAGTGATGACAACAGTACTGACACAGAAAACAAACTTGGGACACAGGCCACTAGCATACTATAGTGGGAAGCTTGACCCAGTAATGAGAGGACACGATCCTTGTGAACAAGATTTGGCTGCTGCCGGATTTGCAGTGGACAAATCAGCAAGTATTACCATGGGGTGTACCACCACTCTTAACGTGGAGCATGCCCTCTTTGCAATATTGGAAAAACCAAAGAGCACACTGACAACACAGAGAACATCATTGTACAAGGTGTTACTATCAAACCAATTTACTTAAGGCAGTGAAGTGTAGATTGGTTAACCCAGTGACTTTTCTCGCTGATGTCTTACAGGATGCTGACAACGCACACGACTGCACAGAGAACATACATGAATTCAGTGGTACCCAAAAAATACAGATGGATGTACTTGAGGGGGGTAGACGTGCTTTACATTGACAGGCCTTCGAGAATTGACAAAACAGATGGGGTCAGACATACAGGAATGGCAGTGGTGAGGATAAGAGAGGATGACACAAGTGAGCTAGTGGTTAGTGCGCGATTGCCATCACATTTCTCAGCACAGGAAGCAGAACTAGAGGCCTTAATATTGGCATTGGAGCACAGTAGAAGGAAGGAGGTGACAATTTAATCAGCTTCAGCATAGGTGAGGTCCACAGTACATTCAGGACTGTCGCGATGGGCTTTAGAAGAGCAGACGGGTCCCCAGTACAGCATTCACTTTTGTTGGTCAGGCTAGTATTCAGTATCCTGACCCAATAGCTCTAGTGAAATGCCAAGCACACACACAGAGGGAGGAAATGACAAGCAGATGCAGAAGCAAAGTGATCCGCATATTTTGGAGAGCTCCTAGAAATGGAGGCTTCGTCACATGCCCGTGACTATGCAAGGAGAATGGTACTAAAAGAGGGGTACAATGTATTGGCAGAAACACAAATAATGGAGTTGCAGGTAGCTGCACCCAGGGAGGAGAAAGATTTGTAGACTAGAAGAGGGTGTACAGTATCTCCAACAGACGCCCTATGTGGAAGAATAACACAGTAAAAGTGGTCATGCCACTAGCATTATTGCACTTAGTACTAACACAGTTACATTATCCAACACACACAGGGAAGGAAGTGCTTACCACCCATATTGGAGAAACATGGTTCTCCCCTAATTTGGCGGAACATGTGGCTGAATTTATGACCAATTACCTAACTTATAAACAGTTTACTGCAGGATATACGTTAAGAGTTGTAAAAGGAGCCATACCTCGCACAGTGGTCCATTTCAACATCTCCACAACTACGTTGACATGATCCAAATTTGCCAAGCATACCGATACATGATAGTGGTTGTTTGCCCATTCTCTCGGTGGATTGAAGCAGGCCCCTATTCCCATCCTGATGCCCTCAGGGCAGCGAAATTCCTGGTCCGGGAAGTATTTGCACAATGGGGCATGTGTGAGGTCCTGTAGTCTTACAATTGTCCTCACTTCGCCAATGAGATGTTCAAGAACATTTCAACGCTGCTGGGCATACAACACACATTTTCCTGTGCCTGCCACCCACAAGCAAACAGGGCGTGCAAACCCCTCAATGGCCTCTTAAAGTAGTCAATTGCCAAGACCAAAAAGAGCACCAACAAAAATTGGCTCCACTGTTTACCTCTTGCCCGGTTAGCATTGCGCAATAAGCCCGGGTTCCGACCACCATTTAACTCCACATGAGGTGGTAACAGGACGGTGCATACAACTTCCCCTAGCTCCTACAACTAGGTGCTAAAATAAGCAGAAAGTAGTGCAGCTGTGTTAGGCCAGGAAATGTTCGACTCCATTACTTCCTTGATTGCTAGTGCCTCTCTTATCTCTCACCAGATAAAACGACACCACGGAGGCCCTGAAGACAGCGGAGAAAGCAACAGCGTCAACGAACTAAAGAACTCTCTGACAGGACAACATGTTCGTCCTGGGGACACTGTTCTTTTACGAAATTTCAACCGTCGGTGGGACACACCCAGACTCAATAGTCCGCACACTGTGGAGGTGGTGGCTGACAGGGCCGTTAAATTGGAAGGGAAGTCGGTCTGTAACCACCACTTAGATTTGAAGCCCTGCAAAGCTGTGGCCTCACCTGGCAACGGGATCTACAGGGTCAACAATTCTCAGCAAGAAGAACAAAACGATCATTCTGAACTTACACTGACGAGTGGAAGACATGTAATGGTTACTTGCTCAAGGGCAGTGAAGTTAGGGCAAGGACTTCCTATACATCCAGAGTGAGGATACACTGTCTGTTTGTTATTCTATTCTTTACACACGTTTGTCGTGAAAGCCGATTTTGATATTTGATATTTGTTCATGTTGCCCAATGATTTACAACCTGATACCTTTTCGGGCAAATGTGTCTACTATATTAGAAGACCCAAACGATTCCGAGCACGTTCACCTAGAGTATATTTTCTTGTTTACATAGCATATTTGGCCCAAGCTTATCCACAACTTGAACGAGGAAACCCTTCAGTTCTTGCAATACTTAGAGACCTTAGAATTAGTAATATGTGGGAGCAGGTATTTGCTTTCGTAATAAATGACTACATGGTCTACAGGGCTTAAAACGAACCTGACACTAACAAAATAACGCTCACGTTTGTGCATTTCAGGCAGGCAACTGATATCTTTAAGCTGCAAACGGATCTAGCAGCACAGGTAAAGATGGGTGAAATAATAAAAAATTTGCTTATTTTGTCATCTCTCTTATCCCCAAGTGGGGTATTCGTGTTCATATGTTGGAGGATATCATTTGTATCTAGTGAAACCACTATCCTCTACTAACATTACCCCAACCCCAGCATGTGGAACAACCATGTCAGGTGGACAGGAGAGCACGGAAAGCACGGTAAGAAGAGGTAAGTGCAGTACTGACCCAGTCATGAGGGGGTGGATCTCTATCTCACTGACACTGCTCGAGTGTCTAATAACATGTGGTACAGGTACATGACCAAAGTAGGTCAGGAAACCACCGGGGAGAGCTTTTATGTCTGCTCAGTAATCCCCTACGCCATGAGTGCCCCCAGAACGTTCATAGCAACTGAAATACCAGCAGCAAGAGCCCAATGCCTGATTTACCTGTCTATGGTAACAACTTGAGGAAGATTTCAAGGGACAACAGCCACATTGAGGTAGATGTCTCAAGCGACGTTCCCGCATGAAGACAGCTACATGAAGACTCTTGACATGATGAACAATTATTGACAGTTAGATCAAGCTGTACAGTACATTACTGATGGGCCTCAGGAAGGCAACACAAAAACAACAACACTGAATGAGAAGCCCTGCTCGAAGAGGGGGGTGAAGGCGATAGGTGGAGAACCAGGATGCTGGGAGAGACCACCGATGCTTGGGTATGGTCAAGTATAAACAGAAGAAGGATGGAAAGACTGAGTAGTAGGACACAGAGTACACATGCTAGTACAATCACCAGTGAATAGAGTACAAGGAGAAAATGACACGTGCCTGAAGGAATGGGGTGCAGGTGCAAAGCTGATCACTTGGGTAGAAAATGACGCAGGACCAATGCCTATAATACCTTGAAGAAACCAGCATTATGCTACAAGAATGAGGGAGAAGTGAAAGTTGGAGATAACACAGAATTTCGGTACACAGAAAAGAACCCAGCAACGAAGATAGGCACTGCAGTACTGATGGACCACTACTAGGCCTGTGGGTCCAAGGCATACTAGAAGCTGCCACCCAACTGGGGAGGAGTTTGCTTGCTGGAGCACATCAATATGCCATCACTGGTAGTGCCCCAGAAGGACATCAAGATAGATGACCTTCCCAAGCTGGACAATTAAAAGAGAATGAAGAGGTCAGTTGAAGCAGAAGAAGAAGTAAAGGAGGAACAACCAGTGCAAATGAGTAGAGTGAAAGAAGCAACTATTTCTCATCACAATCAGAAGCATCCCTAGATGATGTGCCACCTGAACATCGATTGTTCAGCAGGACAGAAATGTTTTTCGCATCAGTTGTTCCAGCAATTCAGTCATATGCAATACCGAAATGGCTGCAAATGATGAGGTGGGAGCTGATGCTGACAATAAACTCTACAGTGAACAGATTCAACGCAATAAAAGAGGAGCTCCGAGCAGAAAGGTTGATGGTACTGCAGACTAGATATCTTCTGGACCTACTCAGAGCAATGAAAGGAGGAGTTCGCGCAGAAATTGGGAATTCCTGTTGCACTTTCGCACCTGCCAATGACAGAGAGAATGGCACTCTGACAGAAGCACTAATTCAACTGTCAAAGATGCATGCCAAAATGGAGGAAGAGGCCAAAGGAACCGGAAAAGACCAGAGCTGGATAGCATACCTCTGGTCATGGATACCTTCATGGCTGGCAGATGGACTGAAAGTATTACTAGGAGCACTAATATTGGTATAGTTGCACTGTGTGTGATCAAGATCTGCATCACTCAATGCATCAAGACAGCAGAGAAATCGATATGGGGGAAGACAATGATGGATGTGAATGTCGGAGGGACAATGGACAAAATAGTGGAGGAAAGAGACACTCTGAAAAAGAGAATAAGAGAATGTCCAATATTCCCATACAATACGATGAAGCTAGATAATCCATACAACCTTAACAATTCAGCAGGAAAATGGGTACGGTGCAACCCAGACATGCAGTTACATGACATGGAATTTTGATGATCATGCAAACTACCATGGACACCTCGTAGAGCTGACAAAAATGTGGCTACCCAGGATAAAGGTTGTGCCATATGAGGATGTGGTCGACAGGTCAACCATAGGGGGGGACTGAAGAGAGGGGCCCAAGCATGCCCCATCTCACCCGATGGAGAATGACAGGCTGCAAAGCCAAGAATGCACGAAGCCACTCATTTCATGGACGATCTCCCAGTGCACCACCTCCGACAACCATTCCAGCCATACACAGTGCATATACTCTTCGATCCAGACAATCCCGCACTGGACGTGGATATAAATACTGCAATGCACTGCCTCGATTAAAGTGCCATGAACCAACAGTGCTGACGTCATTAGTGACACCATGACGTAGCAGCGTTAGACATGGATACTCGCTGCCCTGCATCTTAGTGAATAAACACACACGTACATGCATGAAGAACATGCTTACACAGTTCTACTGTGTAATAGAACTGGTTTCTGCAATAAACTGCAGTTCTAACTTGCCGTGGGCTGAGTCCTCCGTTTATTCTGGGGAAGGGAGTTGGGCCCTTGAGAGTCAGGCAGACCTCCAGATGGCCTCTGGCATACCCTGGAAGACTACCCCAACAGAAGGAAGTAGAGAGGGAAAGAAAATGAAAGAGAAAGGCAGCAGAAGAAAGAAAAGAAGGGCCAACATAAATAGCAAGGGAGAGGAATGTGAGAAGGGGAAAGCGAGAGAAGGAGAAAGAAAGAAAGAAAGAAAGAAAGAAAGAAAGAAAGAAAGAAAGAAAGAAAGAAAGAAAGAAAGATTACAACAAAAAGGTTGAAGAGAAGAGAGCATGAGAGACAAAGAGGGGAGGAAATAATGCCTAAAATGAGAGAGAAAAAGAGGATAGAAAGCATGAGTAATCAAAGAAGAGGAAAAGGGTCCACGAGAGGGAAGGAAAAAGGAAAAATGGAAACTTGCATTAGAGGGAGAATGTTTGCCAAAGAGGGTCAATACCAGTATAGAAAGAAATAGAAAACTGCTAATGACACTCAACTATAGAAGTAAATGAAAAAAGACGAAACAGAAAAGAAGATAGAAATATTAAAGATTAAAAAGAAAGGGAGAGTGAAAGAAAGAGAAAACAGTAATGAAATGTGTGAATGAGAAAGAGAAACAAAGTGAAGGCATGAAAAAAGGAAGGTGAAAGTATGAAAGGTGTGAAAGAAATAAAAATGAAAGAGGGATTTTGAAAGAAAAGGAAATGAAAGGAAATTACACATTAATGATAGAAACAAATCAATGAAAAAACAAAAGAACGAAATAACTATAAGTAAAGGGTAGATGATACCAGTTAATGTGAATGAGAAAGAGAATAAGATAACATATAATGGGAGAGGAAAGGATACAAAGAATGCAAGAAAATATGGGGCAAAGATAAAGACAGAGGTGAGTAAAATCTGCACCGCTGGTATTAATCGCAGAGAAGGCACAAACTGATTTATGTCTGTGAGAGACTTTATTTTGGTGCCATGGTCTATTATTTATCTTAGCCCAAACCTGGCCGGCTGTTTAGGGGTACTCCCAGCCCCTTTCACACCAACATGTGCCAGAAGGAACCAAACGACAGAGTCAAAGAGCTCTGTAGTATAACAGAACATTCATGAAGAACGAGCAGATACTGGTATGTTATAGAGCTTATAAAGCTCACCCTGTGCTCAATTCAGTCCTCTTGCCACTGTGACTTCAAACCAAACCAACAGCAGTGTTTAGGTGGCAAGCACAAACTGAAACCTTTTCAGGTTTTTGTGTAACTAGACCAGGGTCTGGAATTCTTCTATATTCTAGAGGGACCATATTTCCTTTTGTGAGCTCCTATGAAAGAAAGTGAGCAAACCCTGTTCTGGACCAATAGACTCAAGATACAGTTAACAGATGAATCCCATAGGTGACCAGTGCAGGTCTTCCAAGGACCCCCTGGTCGACGAGTATTGATGGCAGTTAAGTGAAATTCTGTTTGCGAATAATTATACACTCGGTAGGTGTGAATTGCATATTTTATGAGTTGTAAGGGCTTGCATAACTGCCGTAAACTCTGGTATATCGACAAACTTAAATAGACGCCTAAGCATCCTGAGGAGAAGTCTACACCATTCTCTACTTTTGTGGTCAAGATAAGGAAAGACATGTTGCCATCAAAAGTGAAGCTCGTATTCCTACTGTTCTTGCTGCAATGGGCAAAACTCCATATTCAGGAAGCAGAAGTCTGGTGACCAAAGATGATGGTGAGGTCCGAAGACATTAACCTCATTTTATGAGGGGTTCAGCTTAAGTTTATTTAGGGTTATCCAATAATGAATGTGCAGAAGGCATTGCCTCAAGGTGTCATGGGGGTGATTGTCTCTACAGTGGAGCCGAAGCAATATTTGCAAATCATTTCCATAGTTATAAAAGCCTAGTCCATATAAATTGATGAGTTGGTCTAGTTGACGAATATACACATTGAATAACAAAGGGCAAGGCTGCCCCATTAGGTCCACATAGGACAAAGGGGAAGTTCTTTGAGCTGTAGGAGGAGATTGCCACAGATTGTGACCGGCCAGTCAGAAAGTCCCTACATCATTTAAGGCAAGAAACTTTGATGCCAAATTCTCTCCAGCCTCACCACAAAATGGTGTGTTGGACAATGTCGAAGCCACACAGAGAGCAAATAAGATCAAGTTAGCCGATCACCCCTGGTTTAACACAAGCTTAATATTCAGTAACTCCATTTCTCTACCCGTGCCTGGGCGAAATCTCGCCTGCAAGACATCCAGAAAGTGATGCTCATCTACTAATACTGCAGTGGTTTGGTATACGTTTCTGTGTCTGTTTGGCAATGCAGAGGAGATTAGGGTTTAAACTAGCCTATGCTAGAAGAGGTATTACCATTGTATGTTTTAATATTGAAGAAACATACCTTCTGCAATTGTGGTATCAACTGCAAATCTAAATAAAGATGTTGCTACAAGTAAGGAGAGAAACTGCTTACTTTTGTGGGGTGTTAGGGTGATCCGGAAAATTTGCCAGCAGAGATAAGATCTGAGAATGTGTCTGGGAATTCAGGCCAAATGCTCTAAGGAGGATTGTGCCCTGAGGAAGGGATGTGTGAGGAGAGGACAAGTTATTCACACATGCTAGGGATGTGGGCTGGTTGAGATTTTTGCACAGCTAGAGCTGAATCAATTTCATTAATACCACAAGGAGCAGTGACATGCTACAGCAGAGGGCCTTGGAGGTGAGTATTCTTTGCACTGTAACCTCTGGATCTTCTAGTTCATTGACTATTTTGAAAAGCTCTCTTGGATGGCTAGAGGCACTCATAGTACATTCTAAGCAGTATGTTTTTTCAGCTTCCGGAATATCTTTAGTTAGATTTTTTAAACACATTTTAAAGAACATCTTGAAATTTCTCAAATTCGACTCCCATCTCATTTGAGGATTTCTATAACTTAATAGGGAAATTAAATGCATCCATTAAACAATGCCCTCCCTGTTCCTCACCTTTCCCCAATGAAAGACCTCATGCATATTCTGGCTGGGCAGTCTCCAAACTCTGCAAAACAGCCCTCTGCCGTATCACAGGGTCTCCTGTGCTGAAAATGCCCTTAAACATCCCCTCTTCAATAAACACAATGCAACTTGACAGGCCTGGGGAACTACCGGACAATATCTAATGTTTCTTTTCCTAGAAAAATATTTAAGAAGATTACAGGATTGCGGCTCATGGAACTTTGCAAGACCAATATATTGTCAAAGTCATAAATGCCAAACGGCCTTACCTTACTGAAGTCGCATTCGTATTGTTAGACCTCTCTGTGGCCTTCAATACTGTCAATCATACAGAGTTTATTCAAGGGCTGCATGACATTGTGGGCATCAGCCGGGTTGCCCTGTCTTGGATAATGGCTCACCTTCAGGATCACATTTGCCACAGAAAATTGGTAGCTTCATGGTACCTAGCTGCCAGGTGACCTATGGTGTGCTATAAAGATCACAGAGGCATACCTCTACTGAATAGTGTGGTTCAAGGTAACCTGGAGACAATCTATAATGGCAGTGATAATGATACTGAAATAAGAAAGGAGTTTGAGGTCCTAAAAGTAAATCTGGTCCAGCACATCTCCATGCCCATAACATCTATGAAAAAGAAGGTCCAGCTAGTTACTGGTTGGTACAATGACACCTGTGCCATCGCAAACAATAACCTAATAAGGTGTGTCCAGTCAGATAAGAGCGGGTGGGAGAGAATGAGCAATGGTCCTGTCAGATGGGAATACAAAAACCTGAATGCACAGAAAAAAGAGTGAATTCGCCGCCAACCACTGAGCTTCTATCACAAAAGCAATGATTGACAGAGATTATATCACATTCTGGAAATTGGTCACAGGGAAAGAATCGAAGGGGGACAAAACCAACCATTACATGATATCTGCTCACTCATGGCATTCCCACTTCAGTGTCCTGTATACGAGCGAGGATGGAACAATACACCAGGTCAGTGAGCCCTGCTCTCCAGGGAACTCAAAATCCTCTGGGCGGCCAATATCGATTGATGAAGTTGCGAGGGCGCTGAAGGAGTAGAGAAGTGGTCATGCGGCAAGCCCTGATTTGATCCCATCAGATCTCTACAAGGGCGAGCCAGTCATTTGGGCCCCTGTGATTAGCTACATGTCCATCCCCAAGTCTTGGCTGAACGCAGTTATAGTCCCAATATACAAAAAAGGGGGCAGAGAGAGGCCTGGGAATTATCGCCCGATCTCCCTACTAGATTGTGTGGGGAAGATATTTGGGAAGGTAATCCTCAATCAATTTGAAGAATGGTTTGGTGATGATAATGATGGGCTGAGCGACCTGCAATGTGGTTTTTGCGCTAAAAGGAGCACAATTTAGCACTGTTTCTTATTGTTCACAGTGATCCAGAAATACACAGTATTACGCAAAATGAAACTATTTGCCATATTTATGGACCTAAAAAACGCGCTTGACACAGTGTCAAGGAATTCACTATGGCAGAATCTAAGAAACCTTAACATTCCCAATCAACTTCTGATCTCCATAATGATGCTATATGGGGAAAACCAAGCCACTGTACGTTATGGCTTGGGGGGGCCAGAGGGGGTGGGAGCAGGCTGACGCCTTCTCTGTTAAAAATCCTTGCCCCACTCTTGCTTTGCATCTACATTCAGAAGATAATAAAGGCTCTGGTGAAGGGCTGCTTCGACCACCCAAAGATGGCATCTCTGCAGATCCCCGCCCTCTTCTACGCGAATGACGCTGTCATCCTGGCCACTAGACCAATGGGCCTGAAAAACTCATTGCACATGTTGCTGTCAAAATGCAAATACTTGCATCTCGAATTGAATGTAGGAAAAACAAAAGTTATGGTGTTTAAACCACTTTCTGCCAAGTACTGCTCCATGCCTATCCAAGTCAGCAATGTCAAGCTGGAGCAGGTTAAACATTTTGACTATCTGGGTGTAAGATTTCAAGGCTCATAGCATGGTCACAACAAATTCTCAAATCTGGGATTACTCTGGAAAAATATAGCAGGGCAATTCAACCATCATACAGAAGGCACGGCAGCTGTGCAATATCCCTGGCTTTGGAATTATACAAGAAACAAGCTGTATTTGCAGCCACATACGGTTATGAACTCGGGATATGCAAACATCAGGAAATTAGCACGTATAGAGCACACATTCATAAAAAAACTGGTCCTTTTGGCGCTGGTACCCCTTCATCGCTGTTACAGCTTGAATTTAATGTTGCCCGGCTATGTGATTTAATCGAGTTCAAATCGGCATTATACTCAGAGAGCCTATGGAAAACAGACAAATTGACCATTTATCACGAAGCAGTGAACCACTTGTTATCTATGAATGGAGTGTATAAGGTCAAATGGATCACACATCTGAAACACACATTGAGTGTCGTGGGAATAAATGACATGAGAAACCAATCTAGCTCCCGCCCAGATATAAGGTCACAGAATTTGAAGGAGACGTTAAAAATAAGACTCAAAGAGAGGTTAATGGGCAAAGCTGTCCTGCTAAAGCTGGACCCGGATTATCTATTTCGGTGGCCGACGGGTGATCAGTACACCTACCATGACCACATTTCGCCTCCCTTTGAACGATCATTACACATTTGCTTGAAACTTTGGACCCTACAGATCGCATTGTTCATTAGAGGGTGGCACGCAAATGCTTCCGTACTGCGTTCAATGTGCAAATTAGCAGAAGAAACGCTAAGTCACAATCTATTGGCATGCCACTGCACAATCAATCTGAGACAATGTTACTTGATGCCAATACTAAACAATCTGAGGATTTGCCGCACAAATGACGCTGTCAAGCTCCTGAGAGAGTCTCTGCATCCACATGTCATTTTCGCAACTGCCAGATATACCCACAGAGCGTGGTTGCACAGATTAAAAGCTCTAAATACTACAGCCGCAGGAGTCTAGGCCACTTTGCCTTATGGTACAGCTATCGCGGCTGCAAGTTTACTCTCCCCGCTAGCACCTACTTATTTGACTAGTGGTGACGAGTTAGGATCCCTGGCCCAGCTTAAGCGAGACTTAGTCTGTGTTTTAACTCATTTTACTGGCATTTGGTATGTAATTATTGTTGCTGTTTTATGAATGAAGGTTTTTATCAGACGATGTTCCATCTTTTTATCACATTTTTAGCCAACTGCATATTTATAATCTTAACCATGAAAACTGTATTGTATTTTTGCTGCAGCATATCCTGAAGGTTTTTTATATCGAATAAAAGTGGATGATTGAGAAGTTGCATTTGTGTTGTTAGGCCTTCAATACTGTCAATCATACATAGTTTATTCAAAGGCTGCATGACATTGCGGGCGTCAGCCGGATTGCCCTTTCTTGGATATGGGATCACCTTCAGGATCACATTTGCCAAGTGAAAATTGGTAGCGTCATGGTACCTACCTGCCAGGTGACCTGTGGTGTGCTCGAAGGATCCACCATTCCAACTAGGCTTTTCAACACATATGCCAGAGCCTTGGGTAATCGGATGGAGTCCTTCACCCCACCTTACAAATGCATGTTGATGACTCGAAGGCCCTGCTCAATATTTCATCTAAGAATGTTAAAAATGACTCCATCACAACATTCCTCCAACAATCACAAAACTGAACAACGGACAATAGCCTGTGCTAAAACCCTCCCAAAACAAACATCCTCTACTTCCATATTCCTGAGCCTCAAAACAGCCCTTCAAACAGCCTTCATCCTGAGGCTTAACACCCCTAATTATGGATACAGACAGAAATCTGGGATTCCTCTTGGGTACCCACCTATCATGCACTCCTTCCATCGATTGGGTTGCCCAAAAGTCACGTTTCACTTACATATGATTAGGAAAATCCTCCCCCTAATGGAAGAGGTCTCAGAATATTGAATTTGCCCAAGTCTTGATTCTCACACGACAAGGCCATTGCAACTGCATCCAGATGGGCCTTAATAAAGACGTAATACACCATTGAAAGCTGCAGAAATAATCCTGAAGCCCGAGCGAGTAAAGGGCGAGCAAAGGTCTAGGAGGACTGTTGACTGTGCTGCTGTGGAAGTCCTGCATTCTTTTTTATTTACTTATTTTCTCTGAGCCCATGAAAAATAGGCACTCGCACTGAGGGATCAGTGTGTGCATAGCTGCGTTTTCGAGGGCATTGTTCCTTTAATCCTCTTGACCTACGAGGATCCACCTACAGGAAGCAAGGCTGAAAAGGGGAAGGTTGGCACACTCGCGGCGTGAGGCCCGAGCGAGTAAAGGGTGAGCAAAAGTCTAGGAGGACTGTTGACTGTTTGCTGCTTTGCTGGGTGATGGAGGGGAAACACAGTGGGAAGTTATCTCGGCAATGCGGCGCATTGGTGGGCAATGAGGAACTCAGGAATATAAACAAGCAGAATGAAGGGGTGGACGCGTTCCCTAATGTCGCTCACTGGAAACTGGGCCGCAGCGTGTGCATACTCAATTGGAACACACCGCGCTCAACAGAGAAGATACGGTAAGCACTCGCAAAATTAAAATCTGTTGGTGCTTCAAAAGAGCGGCAGAGAGCTGGGAACTGTTACAACTATTCTACTGGGGGGTTGGTTCACAAGGGATCGACACCCAGAAGCACTATTAAAGTGACTTGGCCCAATAAATATAACAAGGGAAGGACATACCATAATAAACGAGGCATTCTGAACGTGAGCTCCATCAAACCCATCAAATCCATCAGACCCACAATAAACTCTGCAAATGCCCAGTGTGAGTGGGAGACTGTAGGAGATAGCTCCTTTGATCCTGCCCACTGAACTGCACACAGGTATTACCAAAACCACAGAAATCTACAGAAACCTCTGCAAGTGTCCAGTGTGTGCGGGAGACTGTGGGAGACAGCTCCTTTGATCCCGCCCACTGAACTGTACGCGGGCATTACCAAAACCGCCGAAATCTAAAGAAAACTCTGCAAGTGCCCAGTGTGAGCGGGAAACTGCCGGAGACAGCTCCTTTGATCCCACCCACAGAACTGCACACGGGCATCAGACATTCAAAATGAAATTACGCAGCACCAAACACATGGAGAGAGAAGGGGACGGGTCATATCTCGGTGGAAGTCAAGAAATAGCTATTCTTACCGACCTACAAAATCAGGAAAATATATATCCTCACTCTCCCCAGCAAATTCAGGCTCAAATACATGCAGAGGAATTATCTGGCAATCCGTCAGATAGTCATAAAGAGAAGAACCCAAGTACTGCAATTATAAACAAATGGAAACGTGGATTAGAGTATACAACAACAACAAAAAGAATTCAACAGAAAATAGAAAATGTCATAAAAGTCATAGTGACATTGATGGCGAATCACTAATCCTATGGGAAAACCCGAGGCAACCACAAACTCCATCCTCTAGCACGGAAATCCCTTCACCACCAGCAAAATTGGGGATCAGTACTGATCCATCAAGGGAGAAGGGAAATTTGGAAACCCCAGCTCTTCAAGATATACACCTGAAAATATAGGACGTGACATAGAAGAAAAAAGTGATACTGCCCAAAAGACAAAACCAGAACCTAACTCAGACATACTAAAAGTTCTAAACTTTGTACTGAGCTCACTGGTTTCAGTATTCGAAATGTTACAAATGGAGGTACAAGCACAAAATGGGACTCTCTTGGAGATGTCAAAGGAAATAGCATTGTGCGACTCATCCTTAGTTGGCTTGGCAACTGCAATCAATACCAATATGACCTTACCGCTCAGGGATTTAAACCTGGACATGGTAAAACAAGGACTAGACATTACATCAATACAGCAAAGTCTGAAGGAAAAAAACCTCTTGGAGAAACAAAATAATGAGCTACTGGGAGAGGTTCTTTCATTATTGAAAGGAAACAGGAAAATAATCCAACAACAGGGCTCTATAGAAAATATTTGAGAATACTCATTAGACGACACACCATTATCGGACTCATTGCTGGAAGAATTTCGAAGACTTGCCAACATTGTAGAAGGAGAAATAGAGACTGAAGAAGTGGCGCAAAAAAAGCAGTCAGACAATGCAAACGAGAAGCAAACAGAGTTAACTCCTGGATGGCAACATGCCTGCGATCAGACATCAAGAGGCAGGAGAAAAGCAAGAAAACGTCTTGCACAAAGAGAGAGATCTACGATTGCACAACCTAAAAAAAAGAAAAATCCAAAAAAAAACTGAAAGAAAACAAGAACATTGGGAATAAAACAGAAAAAATCATTTCACAGACAAGTCCTAAAACCTCAAACAACAGAGAGGAACAGGATATATCAACAAATAACGCTGTAGCTCAACGACCGCCTTTCGGGAAAAAAAGGATGACACAAGAGAAGGAAAATCAGAAACAAACTAAAAAGAACTCTGAAAGTAAAAAAACAGGGAAATGCAAACAATTGGAAGGAATTGTAGTAATTACAAAGGCAAGCATTGGTCTGCAAACTGAGAACAAGGAAGAGGAAGGTAGTAATGTAAGGACAAAAGCAAAGGAGAGTATTTGGAAAAATAAACCTGAAAAAGAAAAATCTCAAGTTAGGAAAGAATCAAATGAAGCCCCTCAAAAAAATGTTGGAATAAAATGGGCTCCAATCTTCTTGAAAAAGGATCTCCAATCTGCCAAAAAGAGCAATGGTCCGGTGAATATCGAAATGGCACAAGGCGATTGCAAACTAAAAATTGCTCCTATTTTTTAAATTAAAAAACAGAAAATCAGTAAAGATTTAAGTGTTCCCTTATTAAATGCGACTACCCCCATCTCAGTTAATGAAACGGGTTTAAACACCATCTATGAAAACAACACTCAAAATGGGGAGGGAAAGTCAGTTAAATTGATCAGCTCAGGAAAGCAAGAGGATTCCTGTTTGATATTGCAAGTTCCTTTAAAAACCAGTGAATGTTTGGCTCAAAGTAACTTGAAAAACCATACCATCCAAAAAGTGTGGTTGAGACTGCGCTCAAATACAGGGCATCATAAATCATTGAGCAGGGCAGTAATTTTGAGCATGATGAAGAAAGTGAAAAACCTTCATTGTCTTTCAACAGAAGATATAGAAAGCGTCAAATTCCCAACGTCACAAGATCGTTTTTTGGTGGAATTGGTTCTCACTTCAGAGAATGCGAAAAAAATCATGCTACAAGAATTTGTGGAGCTAGAATCTTACGGATTGGAAGTCTCATGCAATGATTCGGAAAAAAAAACATCAGTAAACAACAGAATGCCTAATTACTAACGAACATGGGAAAAGACGTCTCTAATAAACACAGAACCTGAGGAAAGAGGGAAGCAAAGAAACAGAACTAAAGATAAAAGAAGATACCTTCACACTCCTTCCAGAAATTTTTACACAAGTACTACAGAAGCTAGGATTGGGAACACAGCAACTTTAGAAAAGATGACTTAAATGTGTTCAGTTGGAACTCGCGGGGCTCCAGTGCTATAAGGGCAAATGAAATGAGGACACATCTATTCAATTTGGATGTTGTTGCCTTATTACAAGAAACCTGGTTGGTGAACCCATTGAACATTGAAGGTTATACTGTCTCCTGCCTACCAGCAGCACAAAAACCACTAAGACGCCCGTCAGGGGGGTAACTTATAGCATTGAAGAATCAGATCTTCAAAAATATAGTGTAAATTGGGAAAAACCCTTTGGGCTTTCAAGCAAGCAGAGCAAACGTAAACCTACAAGGGAAATCTTCAACTTGGGTCTTGATAAATATATACTGGAACCCCGCCAGTTCGAAACTGGACATTTTTTTGGAAAGCTTGGGCCTACTACTTGAAAAAGTGAAGGTGGAGTCAGTCTCCAATAACATCATCTTGGCAGGTGACTTTAATACAAACTGTCTGCTCTCACAAAAATGTGAGGCAAAAAACTTGAATGTTGGGAAGACAAGTAGGGGCAGATTGTGGTAGGAATTTATGGAACGTTGGGACCTCAGAATGGTCAACTGCTCCCAAAAGAATGACCAAGAAATATACAAAACATGGCACAGAGGGAACTCATCTTCTACCATAGACTTTATCTTTGTCTCTAAAAACATACATGCTTGACCCTCCGTCCTCACTCTAAAACGGGATGGGGGAAGTGATCATTCCAGACTTGAGTTAACATTCCAAAATATTCTAGGAATAAGAACAGAAAGAGAAACCCAGAACCTGGAAGGTAAAAATGGGAAAGTTAGAGTTAGGAAATACAAGAATGGGGGAACTCAGCTTAATAGGCAGTTAAAAGAGATCCCAGAATCAATTTGGAAACTGGAATGGGATCCGATGAGGTTTAACAAATTCATTTGGGCAACATTAGAACCGGATGACTCAGCAGGGAGGGTGAAGCAAAAACACCTCCATGCCTTTGACGAAACAACGCAAAGGAGAAAAAGCGACCATCGAAAAGCACTGTGAGAAATTTTAAAAAGTGGGTATCCGGTAGACCAATTGAAAATAGAAATAAAGAAAGAAAAAATCAATTACAAATCATGGTCAATCTCGCAAAGGGAGATCCGGATGCAAGTAGACGGGGAATATGTCCTCAAAATATTAAGAGAAAACCACAGTAGAAAAGTCAGTTTGAGGGGGACACAGGTAACGCCCTTTGCAATTTAGTCTCTGAGAAAGATTGGGTCGATCACTTGACAGAGACTTATAAAAGTCAGAGCACCTGTCTCTTTGTGACCATACCAGATATGCCTTGGAGACTTAATATCAAAGAAGAAGAAATCTACGAAATTATAATTAATTCCTCAACATCTAAAGCCTCCGGACTAAATGGTCTGACCTATCAGACACTGAAAGGAGAACCAAAGTTATGGTCGAAACTGCTATCTAGTCTCTTCAGAGAAATCCTTAAAAAACGGGTATTTCCAATTTCTTGGAAAACAGCACTGGTAATATCCTTTTTTTAAAAAGGTGATTGTCGGGCAGCTGCTAACTACAGGCCAATAGCACTGCTCGACATTGAAAGCAAAATTTGTATGAGAGTTCTACTAAATCACATTTTGAAATGGGTAGAAGATTTTGAAATTCTGTCACGATTTCAAAAAGGATTTCGGAAGGGACACTCGACAGCGATCAATGGTTTAATTTTATATATTCTGAATGATCAAACAGGGAATAAAAACTCTCCTCCATTGTATGGAGCATGGATCGATTTATCGAGCGCATTCGATCAGGTTGAACAAGCTTTACTTTGGCAAAAATTGCGAAAGTGGGGAATGCCAGAAACACTACTATCAATCTTGGTAGAATTGCATAGAGCCACAAACTTAAGAGTTCGACTAGATGAAATGGGTCATTGTCAAAACTCATAGAGGTAAAAAGGGGGGGCAGACAAGGGTGCCTAGGAGCATCCCTTTTCTTTAATCTGTTCTTGGCAGATATGGTAAAGTTTCTAGAAACATCTGCATTGGCCAGTCCGACCTTAAATGGGAGAAAGATCTGTTGGCTGGCCTACGCAGATGACATAGTTCTTCTAGATAGAATAGCAATCGGCTTGCAATGTCTTTTAACAAGACTTAATGAGTATGTTGAAATAAATAGACTAACAATCAATCCTACCAAATCAAATGTTCTAATCTTCAAACACCCATTGACAAAAACTAAATACAAAAGTTGGAAATTGGGGGGCCAATGCATCAGAGTTGTTGAAGTGATAAAATATCTGGGCTACAATATACATGCTAAACCAGCCCAATACAAGACACAGGGCCTCATCACGACTTTGGCAGTAACCCTTAAATCCGGCGGTAGCACTATTACCACCGGATTTAAGGGTCCGCCGAATCAGGACTTCGGCGGATTTCGCCCCAGCTCTGAGCTGGGGGGAAATCCGCTGAAAATTCGCGCTATTACCGCCGGCGGGAAATCCGCCGGCGGTATTAGCGCGAAGATTCCCCATTGAGCCCAATGGGGAATGGGGCATTCCCGAATGGGCTCAGTGGGGAATGGGGACTAACATTACCGCCAAACTTGTGATCCGGCGCTATTAGCGCCGGGGAGTTCGGCGCTAGGGCTAATACCGCCCGCGCTAATAGCGTTACTGTTACCGCCCAAGTCGTGATGAGGCCCACACTCTGAGGTTATGGACAAGGTAAACCAAGCTGGCTCCCAAATGGTCAAATTGAACCATACATTTTGTAAATCTTCGATCCTCCCGTTGGTAAAATACTATTCAGCAAAAGTCGTACCAGTGATACTCTATGGTCTGGAAGCCAAACCGGGTCTTTGGGCAACAAATTGGGAAACGTTTGAGGGTCGATTTTGGAAAAGAGCATTGGGCCTCCCAAGTTGCACATCTATAAAAAGTTTGAGGTTTGAATTGGGTTTAAAGTCTTTGAAGTGTATGGCAGACTGGAAACTGATTTCCCTATTCCGAGAGATCATTATGGGCAAAAAAACTTCCCTGTATGGAGATCTCGGCGCTCAAAAATCAGAGGGTAAATCGCTTCTCTTGGATTTACTAGGGGAAAACATTGACAAAAAATCTGCTCAAAATAAAAAAAAGAACTGGAGCTGCTGAACTGGATAGAAACAATAGAAACTGTCAGAATGGATCCAGTCCAAAGTGCCTTTTTGAGGGGGGAGAAGAAACTCGGGTGTTTATCACGTTACTTAATGAAATCCCCTGACAGAAAACTGCGCTCAAATTTCCTCAGAATGAGATTAACTCTAATCCACTGCGGGGCAATTTTAGAGAAACGAAATCAAGGGGAGAAAGCTAAAAAACTGTGTTCGGTTTGCATAAACTCTGCCAAACAAACACTAAAAAATTTACTCATGGACTGTGAAGGCTCATGGACTTATCGCTCAAAACTATTTAGGAACTTTGTGCACAGAGAAGAAGATATCATATCAGATATCTTGTGGGAAAGACTCATTTCTGGTACAAATGCTGCATTATCATCGGCAGATATACAGGTGCTAATCAACTGTGAAATAGTTATCTAAATTGTTTTTTTGGGAAAATAGACTAATATAACATAGACTACTGAGAGTACATCTGGAAGAGGCAGGGTTTGGCAAAGAAAATAATCATTTTGTTATGTGAAAGAAATCTGGACATCCTGGAAAGTAAATTTGTCAGCTGTTGTTGAATTGTTTTATTTACTTTTGTAAAGGCTTATTCAGCCCAATAAATAAATAAATAAATAAATAAATAAATGAATGAATGGATGGATGAATAAATAAATAAATAAATAATCCTGGCACTCAGAGCATGGAGCTGTATCACCTCTGCCCTAAAGGCTTTACACTAGCAACCCAGGGGACAAAGACACCTTCTCAAGACCTGGTGTATTAGTCACCAAAACCCTTCCAACGCCGGTCCTACGTACCTCGCCTCCTTCAACTTCAAATACAGTCGTAGCAGGAAGCAGAGGTCTGCTCCCATGCGCGGGCTGACCTTCCCTTTCCCAAGTTCATTAGAAATAGATATATATAGAGCACTACACATTCTCAGCATTTGGTTCTAAGTACTGGAATAAACTCTGTCTGGGCCTCCTCTCTGAACCTCCCCTGGAGAGAGAGTCACTGATGCATGGAAATTGGCGCAGAAATTCTGCCTGGGCTGCATGCCGAGAAGGACACTGCATGAGCCTGTGTACGGACCAAAGAATGCACGCCACCGGTATTCATGGAATTGACTGCGCAATGTAACAGTATTCATGCCTGGAATGCCCCCGACAAGCTTACATGCAAAGTATGAAGAGCCCGAACAGCTACCTTTGCGCGCTCCCCCTGGTGCGAATAGACGCACCCTTCAAACAGTGTGTGGGGTCCCACGTAAGCAAGCCTGGAACTCTGGGACCCTGCGCGGTGTCCCCCGTAACTGTATTCGGCACCCTGACAGCATTCATAGAAACAAATATTAACTCTGAAATAATACAGGGAATCTGCGTGCGTACCCACATAAAATGTTCCTGCATCCCGCTTCACTGCTTACGAACACCCCCTAAGTTACATCAGGAGCCTGATTGAGTACACGCACCCCGAAATCCAAAATGTGACCCCATATGCACGCTGAAAATCCTACGAACAAGGGTACTTCCACCTCGTGTGGCGAATCAAATGAAGGACTTGCGTGGCCATTTCCCAGCCGAGACGTGGCATGATCGATTACATGAATACATCTCGTGCCATGCAATAGTGGACGTGCGATGGACGGCCTGCATGCTGTCCCTCGGAACGTCCACTTTTACGCAAGTTCTTCCCCATTTTTGGTGTTCTGCCCCGTACCAGCCCTCTGCGCATGGCACCCCAAGTTCTGCCCAGAGTCTTGCGCAAGACCCTCGACTGCTCGCACAGACGTGCCAAGCCAGTGCAAACTACACACAAGTACAGGGAATGTACTGCCAAATTTAATTCCATGATTTGACGAACATAGTTGCAAACAAGTACTCAATGTTCTGGGCAGATATTTCTATGAAACGGGTCCTATGTTTCTCCCCTCCTCACCCTAGTTTGAGATTTTGGTCTTTTCTAACTGTCGCCCAGCCTGGAAACGTTCAGCCTCTTGGATAGCTGTTCTCTTTCGCTCTCCGACCTACCCTTCCCTGCTGCTTCTCTCCAACTGACATATGCATTTCTGCAACGTGTTCTAAAGTATCTTTCATCCATTTAATATTGCAGCTTTAGTGTATATAAAATAAATACTTATTTATATATAACGGCTAGTGTGTAAGTGTCTCCTTGAATGCTCTGGGTACTGTGTGCCTCACTACAGCCCTTATCCCTCCTAGACTAAGCATGGCTGATCGGCCATTGCTACCAAACCTTTGGGTAATTCAGGCTAAACATAATGGGTGTCCCCCTGTTCATCCAAGTAGGCCTTCTGAAGTCTTGTCTCAGACAGGACTTTACCAAAACCTCCCAACAGATACATATTCAGCATTAATGTATTTGATCAAATAAATGTTCAAGGTGACGTACCAGTAGTCAGGTTATCGAAGGCTGTCGTTGATGAAGAATTGGTGCTCGTCGCAGGCAGGGTTGGTGGTAAATCAGTTCTACTCTGGGTTGAGTTGGTGGTTGTACTCGCACTGATACTTGTAACTGCTGTGGGAAGTGTGGTATTTGTGTTTGGGGGATGGGTGACACTGTGAGTGGTACTGGCTGCAAAGGAAGCGGTGTTGACAGTGTAAGCAGTGGTACTGGAAGGAGTGGTGTTTGTCATTAGCGGGTAAGAAAAAGTAGGTGTGGTTGTAAAAGGAGTGCTAGTTGTGTTGATTCTGTTAGGAGTGGTGATCGTGACCTGCGCTGCACTTGTAATCCTTGTGTCAAGCTTGGCACTTGTAGTGATTGCGTGAGGGGTGGCAGATGAGGAGAATGTGTCAAGAGTAGCCACTGTGTCAGATGGTGTACCTGTGAAGACTGTATGAGGAGTGGCACCTGTACTGTTTGTAGAAAGGGTACTTATATTGGTTGTGTGTGAAGTGGCATTTTTGGTAGTTGTGCCATTACTCGTATTTGTGATGGTTGTGTTATGAATAAGACTTGTGACAGTTGTGACAGAGGTGGCATTTGTAATTGCTTTGTCGGGAGATCCACTTGGAGCAATGGTGAAAGGGGTGGCACTTGTGGCAATTGTTTCAGGTAAGACACGTGTGATTGTGTAAGACGTGGTGCTAGTGACACTTGTGCTAGAAGGAGGACTTGTGACAATGCTGTCAGGAGTGCCGTTTGTGTCAGAGGATGTACGAGAAGTTATTGCATTGGGAGTGCCACTTGCAACAGTTGTTTCAGGTGTGTCACTTTTGGTTGTTGTGTTAAGAGTGCCACTTGTAGCTGTTGTGTCAGGGCTGGCACTTGCGACAGTTGTATTAGAAGTGCTACTAGTGACAATTGTGTCAGCAGTAGTCCCTGTGGGGATTGTGCCGGGAGTGCCACTCGTGACAGGAAGGCTGCTTGAATTATTTGTGTCAGAAGGGACATATGAGGCGTTGGAATAAGCGCTGGAACTTGTAGTAAGTATGCCAGCAGTGGCATTTGTGATGGTCGTGGAGAGAGCAGTGCGTGTAGACATTGTGTCACGAGTGCTATCTATGACAGGTGTATCAGGAGCAGCACTTGTGGCGATCGTTGAATGAGTTGCACGCGTGACTGTGTAAGGTACGGTAGTTCCAGTCACAGGAGCTGCGCCTGTGAGAATTGTGCCAGGAGTGGGATTGCTATCAGGAGGGGACATTTCGATGGTTGTGTAAGGAGTGGCACTTGTGGCAATTACACTAGGGGTAGTGTCTGTGGTGAATGTGACAGTATTGACACTTGTGGTAGGTGAATGCAAAGTGACATCTTTGGTAGTTGTGTCAAGACTAGAAGCTGTGATGGTTGTGTAAGGAGTGGCACTTGTGGCAATTACACTAGGGGGAGTGTCTGTGGTGAATGTGACAGTATTGACACTTGTGGTAGGTGAATGCAAAGTGACATCTTTGGTAGTTGTGTCAAGACTAGAAGCTGTGATGGTTGTGTAAGGAGTGGCACTTGTGGCAATTACACTAGGGGTAGTGTCTGTGGTGAATGTGACAGTATTGACACTTGTGGTAGGTGAATGCAAAGTGACATCTTTGGTAGTTGTGTCAAGACTAGAAGCTGTGATGGTTGTGTAAGGAGTGGCACTTGTGGCAATTACACTAGGGGTAGTGTCTGTGGTGAATGTGACAGTATTGACACTTGTGGTAGGTGAATGCAAAGTGACATCTTTGGTAGTTGTGTCAAGACTAGAAGCTGTGATGGTTGTGTAAGGAGTGGCACTTGTGGCAAATACACTAGGGGTAGTGTCTGTGGTGAATGTGACAGTATTGACACTTGTGGTAGGTGAATGCAAAGTGACATCTTTGGTAGTTGTGTCAAGACTAGAAGCTGTGATGGTTGTGTAAGGAGTGGCACTTGTGGCAATTACACTAGGGGTAGTGTCTGTGGTGAATGTGACAGTATTGACACTTGTGGTAGGTGAATGCAAAGTGACATCTTTGGTAGTTGTGTCAAGACTAGAAGCTGTGATGGTTGTGTAAGGAGTGGCACTTGTGGCAATTACACTAGGGGTAGTGTCTGTGGTGAATGTGACAGTATTGACACTTGTGGTAGGTGAATGCAAAGTGACATCTTTGGTAGTTGTGTCAAGACTAGAAGCTGTGATGGTTGTGTAAGGAGTGGCACTTGTGGCAATTACACTAGGGGTAGTGTCTGTGGTGAATGTGACAGTATTGACACTTGTGATAGGTGAATGCAAAGTGACATCTTTGGTAGTTGTGTCAAGACTAGAAGCTGTGATGGTTGTGTAAGGAGCGGCACTTGTGGCAATTACACTAGGGGTAGTGTCTGTGGGGAATGTGACAGTATTGACACTTGTGATAGGTGAATGAAAAGTGACATATTTGGTAGTTGTGTCAAGACTAGAAGCTGTGATGGTTGTGTAAGGAGGGGCACTTGTGGCAATCACACTAGGGGCAGTGTCTGTGTTGAATGTGACAGTATTGACACTTGTGATAGGTGAATGCAAAGTGACATCTTTGGTAGTTGTGCCAAGACTAGAAGCTGTGATGGTTGTGTAAGGAGTGGCGCTTGTGGCAATTACACTAGGGGTAGTGTCTGTGGTGAATGTGGCAGTATTGACACCTGTGATAGGTGAATGCGAAGTGACATCTTTGGTAGTTGTGTCAAGACTAGAAGCTGTGATGGTTGTGTAAGGAGCGGCACTAGTGGCAATTACACTCGGGGTAGTGTCTGTGGTGAATGTGACAGTATTGACACTTGTGATAGGTGAATGCAAAGTGACATCTTTGGTAGTTGTGCCAAGACTAGAAGCTGTGATGGTTGTGTAAGGAGCGGCGCTTGTGGCAATTACACTCGGGGTAGTGTCTGTGGTGAATGTGACAGTATTGACACTTGTGATAGGTGAATGCAAAGTGACATCTTTGGTAGTTGTGTCAAGACTAGAAGCTGTGATGGTTGTGTAAGGAGCGGCACTTGTGGCAATTACACTAGGGGTAGTGTCTGTGGTGAATGGGACAGTATTGACACTTGTGATAGGTGAATGCAAAGTGACATCTTTGGTAGTTGTGTCAAGAGTAGAAGCTGTGATTGTTGTGTAAGGAGCGGCACTTGTGGAAATTACACTAGGGGCAGTGTCTGTGGTGAATGTGACAGTATTGACACTTGTGATAGGTGAATGCAAAGTGACATCTTTGGTAGTTGTGTCAAGACTAGAAGCTGTGATGGTTGTGTAAGGAGCGGCACTTGTGGCAATAACACTAGGGGCAGTGTCTGTGATGAATGTGACAGTATTGACACTTGTGGTAGGTGAATGTAAAGTGACATCTTTGGTAGTTGTGTCAAGACTAGAAGCTGTGATGGTTGTGTAAGGAGCGGCACTTGTGACAATTACACTAGGGGTGGTGTCTGTGGTGAATGTGACAGTATTGACACTTGTGATAGGTGAATGCAAAGTGACATCTTTGGTAGTTTTGTCAAGACTAGAAGCTGTGATGGTTGTGTAAGGAGTGGCACTTGTGGCAATTACACTAGGGGTGGTGTCTGTGGTGAATGTGACAGTACTGACACTTGTGATAGGTAAATGCAAAGTGACATCTTTGGTAGTTGTGTCAAGAATAGAAACTGTGATGGTTGTGTAAGGAGCGGCACTTGTGGCAATTACACTAGGGGCAGTGTCTGTGGTGAATGTGACAGTATTGACACTTGTGATAGGTGAATGCAAAGTGAAATTGTTGGTAGTTGTGTCAAGACTAGAAGCTGTGATGGTTGTGTAAGGAGCGGCACTTGTGGCAATTACACTAGGGGTAGTGTCTGTGGTGAATGTGACAGTATTGACACTTGTGATAGGTGAATGCAAAGTGACATCGTTGGTAGTTGTGTCAAGACTAGAAGCTGTGATGGTTGTGTAAGGAGTGGCACTTGTGGCAATTACACTAGGGGTAGTGTCTGCGGTGAATGTGACAGTATTGACACTTGTGATAGGTGAATGCAAAGTGACATCTTTGGTAGTTGTGTCAAGACTAGAAGCTGTGATGGTTGTGAAAGGAGTTGTGCTTGTGGTATTGGTTTCAGGAGTGGTATTTGTGGCTGGAGGGATACCTGTAATAATTGTATGAGGATGGGTGCTTGTGATATTTGTGTCAACATTCTCATGTGTAATGCTTGTGTAAGAAGGAATACTTGTATGTGTGGCTTCAGCAGTAGTTGTGCCAGGACTCTTCATTGTGGTGATTGCGCTATGGATGGAATTTGTATATGATGACATACTTGTGTTTGTTGTGTTAGCTGTGGGATATCTGGTAGTTGTATCAGGTTTGCTATTTGTGATGATTGTGTTAAGAATCGGACTTGAGGCGATTGTGTCTGAAACTGCATTTGTGGTTTCTGTGCCAGTGGACCCACTTGGGACAAGCGTGCCCATGGTGGGGATAGTATCAGCATTGTCATTTGAGATGGTTGTGTAAGCAGCAGCACTTGTAGCAGCTGTGGTTGGGAATGCATGTGTGGCGATTGTGACAGTAGCATCACTTGTGAAAGGAGTGAAAGAACTGATGCTCTTGGTAGCTGTTGCACGACTAGAATCTGTGATGTTCAAATAAGGAGTGACGATCTTGGTGTCAGGAGTGGCACTTTTGCTCATGGGGTGACTTGTAATAATCGTTTGTGAATGGGGACTTGCATTTATTGCAGGTGTGCTAGAAGTGGGGACTGTGGCAGTTGCTTCAAGTACGGCAATCGTGTGAAGTGTGGCACCTGCGTCATGTATGGCACTTGCGGGGCTGGTGTAAGTAGTGGCAATTGTGGGAATAGTTTCAGGAGTGGAACTTGTAGTGATCGTGCCAGTAGTGGCACTCGTGGCTATTGTGCCTGACGTGACTGTGTGCAGGAAATAGGTCAAGTCAGAGGGGGGAACAGTGGCAAAGGTGGAGATGGTGATTGGTTTACCGCCGAGACCTGTGAGGAGAAAACACATAAGAACTGTTATTTGTTTAAAAACAGTGAGAGCAAAAGCTCCTTCAGTTGATGTTTGGCCAATTCAAGACTTCTTGCTTACTTTGACCAATTATCCTATTGGTAATTTCATTTTGCTGAGTGAGGGATGAAAGAGAACATGTGATCACTTTTCCAGAAAAGAGGAGGCTGCAATTTGAGAAATCCTCCCATCCCCAAAAGATTATCATGCTCTTAGCCAATTAGGCACTGTGGGTGCAATATTTGGCACTGTCATGGCATCCAATCATCCAATTGAAATAGAGAACAAATAAAACATATTGTTTTCATAAATACCGAAAAGGAGGAGGGGTTATCCCCTTTTGGAGGACCAACTCTGTGCAGAGAAAGGACTGATTTTGGAAACATCAAGGAAAGAAAGAAAGAAAGAAAGAAAGAAAGAAAGAAAGAAAGAAAGAAAGAAAGAAAGAAAGAAAGAAAGAAAGAAAGAAAGAAAGAAAGAAAGAACTGATTTTGGAAACATCAAGGAAAGAAAGAAAGAAAGAAAGAAAGAAAGAAAGAAAGAAAGAAAGAAAGAAAGAAAGAAAGAAAGAAAGAGAGAAAGAGAGAAAGAAAGAAAGAAAGAAAGAAAGAAAGAAAGAAAGAAAGAAAGAAAGAAAGAAAGAAAGAAAGAAAGAAAGAAAGAAAGATCGTTCAGGAAGAGCACCAGGGATCCCACATGGAGACAGACCGATTTTAACAGAAGACATGAAGTAGTTACTCTCTGAGAGAGGGTTACAAGCCATTTTGGTGAGGCCCATTCCAGACTGGGACTGGAGCAGAGATGAGTCCACTGCTTAGGACCACAACCAGACTGCATACAGGCTCGTGGGATTGAGTGAATGATCTGTACTGATGTCCAGGCAGTGAGGAGGGATTTGCCAAGAGGAGACCACAGAGTGACTAGCCTGTGCAGAGTCCTGCTACCTTGTGTTCACTAAACAAAGCTTAAAAGTACATCTCCAAAAGAAGTTTATACAATGACAACCTCTGCACCGCAGTCCAAGCACTGGACAATGGACATTCTCTCCTCCATGGACTCCCCAACGACACCATTGACTGGACTCCCCAACAACACCCTTGCCCTCCTGCAAGCCATGCAAAATGCAGCAGCCAGACTCATCCACCACCTACCCTAACGTTCACATATCGCCCCTGCTCTTGCCCAGCTACCCTGGATCCCCATACTTCAGAGAATTGCCTTTAAAGGTCTCTTCATTGTATTTAAAGTCATCTGTTTCAAAACACCATTGCACCTTCATGACGAAGTCAAACCTATCACCCACACAAACACCAGAAAAGCCAGCTAACATCTTCTACACATTCCACTCAGCAAACTGTGAGAAAGCTGACAGTGTCTCAATGGCTAGTCCCCAGGGTTCTGTCATCCAAGTGGCCAGGACATGGCCATTGCTTTTGGAACCAGTTCCTGGGGGTGGACCAGTGCTGGAGGAATACATCTGTATGGGGGGGGTATTCGGGGAGTGGAAGAGGGGCACTGAGGGTGAGACATGGTATCCCCTTCCTTTTAATACCTTTTCCCCTTCCTATCTAGTAGGATATTTAGAAACTTTACCCCTTGCACCTTTTCTGACAGGAATACTTTCTCACCGTCATTTCACTGTGAGCAACACCAGACTAACACAAGAGCCATATACCTGACATGTCCCAACACAAGGGTCAGGCAGAGTCAGGCAATTGCTGATAATTACATACACCTGATTCCCATCAATCATCCCCACAGGGATAAAAGGCGAAGCACGAAAGCACACACTGAGCAAGACTAAACGCACGAGGAAGCAGCTTTTCCGAGACAGAAGTTCAAATGGAGGAGAAAAGCAGAGAGATCAGAAAGAACAACAAGGAGGGAATTGCCCTTGCCCTTTTCAACCCAAACCCGTGATAGCTCCCCAGAGAAGGACATAAGACTGGGAATCACAGCTGGCAAGTTGTGTGAATATTATCAACGGTACACAGGGCCCTCCCGCACTGATAGCCAGGGTGGGGAGAAGCGGTTGCCACCATGGTACTGACCTTGACTCCAACAGGAAGAGAAAAGCCGATGTGTTCAGCACAGCCGGTGAGTCAGAGGAAACTGATACTAGACCAGACTGTGTTAGACTCAAGTTTGCAGTGGCAACATTTATGTAGAAAGGGGAGCAATAGACAGAGGTCTTTTTGTGAACTGTGAATCAGAGTGGTATCAGAGCTAGAGGGATCCAGTGCCACATGGGCGTCAATTCAAAGGACTCTGGCCGAAACCCCTCTACCAATCAAGGAGAAGATAATGGGTATTTAGAAATCGAAGTGGTCCTGCAGATGGGTTGTGTTGAATCCCATGCACATTCGAAAGACTTTGATTGTTGTGAAAGCCAGAAGAACCTAGAGGCCTCAGGGGAGGTCGGCATGAAGTGTCAAAGTGGTCATACGAGGGTAAAGACAAACCCCCTTGTACTTTCCAAAGTCTTTGACATTTGTAAGTGACGAATGTGAACCGAACTGAGGGACGCCTGAGAGTGAGAGTGAAAAGTAACATACCTGTGAACATTGTGGCAAACGTGAACTCGACTGAGGATCGTCTTCAGTGAGTAGTTGGTCTGAGCCCAACTGAGGGAGGCAGACATTTGAGGGAAGGATCGGAGCCTGGATGAGGGGGATACAAGGGTGAAGGGTAATCACCCGACGTGAAGATACATAGAAGGAACATTTTGTTGTTTGTGATATATCAGGCCCTCTGAGGCAAGAGACTTTGCTGGAAAAAGACTTGGACATAGAAGGTCCTGATATTGTTGAACGTAACTGTCTCCGCGTGCGGGAGGAGCCCAGGAGTGTGCTGTGCTCACGTGTCCCACCTTGTCCTTTGAAAAAAGCATGGGGAAGGGAGACCCCGGCCTTAACATCCGACTTATCAATTTGTGAACACTTCTTTCTTTTCTTGTGAACATTATCCCACACTATTTTTTCAGCATAGCGGTAAGGATTGGCAATAGTTTTTTTTTGTATAGGCCCTTTTATTTGACTAGGCTCCAAAGCGACTATATTGTTATTATTTGATGATCGTAGCTTTCTCCCATCTTAGATTTAGGTTTAGATTAGGCGTTTATCTCACCCATTTTTACAGTTTAATAAACACCCTTGAACTGTGATCACTTGTGTCTGTCTTGCTTTGATACCATGCCTTCCTTACAAAACTCACATACACACAAAAACAAGCATTTACCCACTGGGCACCCAGGGCATGGAACACCCTACCTCTCCACATACGCACTGCATCCTGCATCAGCACTTCCAAAAAGAGCTTTAAAACATACCTGCTTCCCCACACGTAACCCCGCCCTCCTCTGCTGCTATCACTTATCTATCCTAATCTTTCTATCCTTTCCTGAAAATATTTTGTAACTTCTTTTTTCAACTCCCGCCTTTTCAATATTTGAACCATGTTGGGCGCTCCGAGACCCTCTGAGAACAAAAAATTCAAATAAATAAATAAATAAAATGAAGGGAATACTGGTATCTGCTTGATGGAAATTAATCAATGGCCTTGGTTTTCATGGAGGCAAAATTCATCTGAGTTTGTGAGGTGCGGTGCACAAGGCATCTTATGGCTTTAAAATATGGCCAAAAGAGGTCTGTTGACCTACTTAGATCAAAGATAAAATACAAGTCTTGAATTAACTCATTTGCTGGTCCATAAAGGCAGTAGAAAAGGGAACGTTAAAAGGGGGAACAAAATGCCAATAGACACCTGTGGGTGGATTAGCTTTCCCTCTTCTACTGTAATTTCAAAGTGACCTAGCTCAATTGCATTGCAATTCATGCCAGCACAGATGGCACTGTGTTTTGCCAAGTGTGATTGCCAGAGACCCATAAGTGAGCAACCTATTCATTTTAAAATGTTGTGATTATGTAATGTTTCAAAAATGGAATTTACTTTTGTTTTCCAAAACTCTTTAAAAGTAAAAATAGAAATAATTCTGTGATTTTGCTTTAAAGTGCATGTTAAGAAGTCGCATTGTGAAACAACTGCCAACCCACTGACAGAAGGGTGTGTGTTTATTTTGAACGAGTTTTGCAAAGGCAGCCATCTTGTAATTGTTCAAAGAAAGATACAATTAGGAAGAGCGTATTCATGTTGAGCACGTGATTTCTTCTACTTTTATTTGGCAAAAGAGAGTCATGTGAATTTCAGTGGAATTGATTGGGGGTGCGGGATCACTGATTTATTTTGTGGTCTAAGTATAATAAAATAAATATATTGTGACTAGACGGCTTGTTACTTTTCCCAGAAGGCAGGAGTGAGATTCTGGTGTCCCAGACCATTAAGCTGAGGTTACCCATGCCCCTAAAAAGGATTTGAAATAAATAATTGTGCAGGTCTTGTGTGGAGGTGGGTTATTAGAATTCCTCGAATGAGGTCATGTACAATTTAAATAATGTGTGTCTTTTATGGTCTTGGAATCCAATATGATGACATTGAAATTAAGTAGAATTGTAAAACAACCCTCTCTCAAGGAGTTACAATCCTGAGCTGACATTTCCCTGCCTGTGACATGGGGACCCCGAGCCTGTGTCAAATCTGTCCCACAACATTTGTATGCTATATTGTGGTATTCCAATTCTCAACTACAGCATTATACTCTTGTCATAGCATTTGAAACCTGCCTCATGGCTTACCAGCTATACCAAAGCAAAACAAAAGAGGTGATGGCTGGAAGGTTTAGAATGAATCTTAACCTCTGGCTTTGCTCTGGGCAATCCTGCAGACCACTGTTCTTTGCCTGCCAAGCCATTAGAAAAGGGGAAAGGCCATATGCAAATCAGGCATGGTCCACCCCCAAAGTGGCAGTCCAGTCCGAACTGCTTGGTCACACCCCTTCTGCATGAAACCACAAGCATCCACAGACATGTTTTGGCCGCGTTGGGCTCCATGAGTGAGGAGTAGCCTCAGTCTCTAGGCCCAGCAGGCTTTTCTAAGGGTGATCTCGTGGAGCTGCTGCTTACATTTTAAAATAAGAAACCCTGCAATTACTGTGACCTACAACACATCCACCAACACGCCCCCCCTGTCTCCTCCCATCTAACATGGCACCCACCCAGAAGTCTCTCAAAGAGTCCTGGCCTTTCCAAGTGACATGGTATGAGAGACTCCACTATACCATACATCATTGCACGCTGTGCCTTTAGTGTGGCATTTCAACCCTCTCTCATGGCATTCAAAATATATTTGAATCATATGACTCTGGCCCTTTATTGTGGTTTCCCAGCCTTATTTGCCTTCCAATACTATCCTGGCACACTGTGATGTTTTTCACACTGTGGGAATAGGACATCCTGGGAGTGGCTGGTATTCTACTATGGGGCATTCACGAATTTAAATTATACTACGAGGAGTGGCCAAGATTGAGTTTATTTTTTAAAAAAGTATTTAAATTTTATTGTTGAATTTAATCCCCAAAAAATTGATTTTTTTACAACAGCTTCAATTTAGTTTCATAGTAGGTTGATCACAGTGAGTCTTATCTTTAAAAAGGATCGATTGAGAGTAGGTGGGAAGTGAGAGGACGAAAGGGGCCTAAAGAGTCTCGTCACGTTTAAGTTACAGTTTTGTCATTAGTTGTTGTAAGATTTTGAAAGTCGCTAGTTGCCAAGCTGTTCTAATGCCACTGATCATTCTTCCCCACTATATCTCTTCATCTGTCACTGTTGATTGACTGAGTAGGTGTTTTGTTTAAGGAAGCCTGATGTCCATCGTGCCTGGGCAGGATAGTAATAGATGGCGGATTGACTCCTTTTCCTTGTTGCAGAATCTACAGATGTTGGTCAGCGAGAGTCCTCTGATTTGGCAGATTTCATTAGTATCAAAAAGTTTCAGTCCGGCTCTCAATATGGTGTTTCGTGATGATCGACTCGGGAACTTTTTTAATGTAGTTCTGAAGAGAGTTCAATTTGTTCCACACCAGAGGGAGGTGAAGTACCAGTTTGCAGCTGTTTGCTTTCACTAAAGTACGAATCCAATCCAGCTCTTTTGTTTTTTTGGTTACCATTGTGGGGTTGTGCTTTAGGTCATCTTCTGTGCACTCTATGTTTTTTAGTAGCGCTAAGTTTTCAACTCTCCATGCTTTGAGCATTTGGCCATTTGATGCGCATGTTTCTTTGAAGACTAAGCCATGAAGGAAAGTGCAGTCCGGAATAACACATTTTCGGTATAGCATGAGTGTATTGCACTCGACAGTGCCCTGTAGGGAGAGTAGGCTCAGTTCGCGTCTAATCAGCGAGACTGGGGTTGAATTTAGCAGCCCAAGAACCATTCTCCCAAAGAGGGCTTCCAGTTTTGGCCAAATTGTTTTAGGTAGTTAGGGCATAGCCTCAGAACCGTATGTCAGAGTAGGGACAACCTTTGATTTATAGAAGTTTAGTACTGGAATGGTGGAAAAACGTCCACATTTCCTGTCTATTGCCTTCCCTTGTGTTGCCAAATTTCTGGTCTTCTGTAGGAGGTTTTGTTGCATTGCGAGTTCATTTTTTGAATTGTCTAAAACCACACCCAGGTAGTTACACTTTTTGACTTGGTCGACGGCAGTCTTGTTTAACGACCAATCGAGTTTTTCCAGTTTCCTCGTCGAGCGTTCAACAACCATTATTTTCGTCTTTCCAATGTTTATTTCTAAGTTGTTTTCAGAAGTAAATCTCAGTAGGTTGTCAAGTTGTCGCTGTAGGCCTACGGGGGTCTGGTCTATAAGGATAAGATCGTCCGAATATAGTAGTCTTCTGATGTTGACTTGACCTAATTTTGGTGGAAGGGATCTGATGGACTCCTATGTGTCTTGATAGTCCCCCATATAGGCAAGGAAAAGGGCAGGAGCCAGCGGGCACCCTTGTTTGACTCCTCTTTTTGTCTCGATGGGGGCGGATGGGCATCCATGCTGATTCAGACACACTTTGATGGTGGTATCCATGTGTAAGGCTTTGATGGGGTTAAGGACCTCATTAGGACTTTTCCAGGTTTCCAGTTTTCCCAAGAGCCTAGCTCGATCGACTCTGTCGAAAGCCTGGGAGAAGTCTATGAATGCAGTAAACAGTCTTGGGCCTCCCTCCAGCACTTTGCTTTTCAAGATGGACAGTAGAAAGAT
Organism: Ambystoma mexicanum; assembly: GCF_040938575.1. NCBI lineage: Eukaryota > Metazoa > Chordata > Amphibia > Caudata > Ambystomatidae > Ambystoma > Ambystoma mexicanum. The sequence continues at coordinate 242,825,179 of NC_090922.1, forward strand.
GTTTATCGCTGTTCCTAGGGTTTTCTTGAAACCCGTTTGGAAGTTGTCATTGCAAGGCGCTTGCAATGCCCATCTTTGACATTTTTTTAGCAGTAGAGAGCCGTACACTTTTCCTATCGGGTCCAGGAGAGCAATTGGACGATAGTTTGTAGGGTCTTGATTGTCTCCTTTGTTGTATATCGGGACCATGATTGCAGATGACCATGATGGCGGAACAGATTTATAGTCCGCACATCTAATGAACACTGATCTTATAAATGCTGACCATTCCTCTGGGTAGTTTTTTAAGTCGAGGTTGCTGATGCCGTCGGGGCCTGGTGCCCGTGATTTCTTCAATTTTATTAGGAGGTCACATATCTCCTCTTGGTCAGCGAATTTTGTCCATCCCTGAGTTAATTTGGACTCATTTAGATCATCCTGGATCAAAATGGACAAAGGACTTTCGAGTGGATTAGGTGTAGGAAGTTGAAAGAGCGATCTGAAGTATGATATCCAGGTGGCTTCGCTGATGCTGTTGAGAGTAGCTGTTCCATTAGGTGTTCTTGTTGGATTCAACAGTGACCAGAATTCCCTGGATTTATTGGAGCAGATTGCTTTAAGTATGGCTTCCGCGTCCTGTTTGTACAGCTTCCATCTGTGCGACCTCACCCAGGATTTGTAGCTTCTGAAAGCCTCTTGGAGAGCTGTTTTTGCCTCCCCCGGACGAAGATTTACTGTAGTTCTTTTTGCTTTTCTAAATTCTCATCGCTTTAGGACCATAAGTTTGTTATAAGTGTGGCTGATCAGTTGAGAACTTGCATTTGCTTTTCGTCGTGGTCTTCTGTACACCACAAGTAGAGGGCCATAGTCAAAAGGCTTTAGACCGGTTTCGTCTCCTGGTTTGCTATATCGATTCAGTAAGGCTCTAATGCTGTTTTCCGTGAGTCTCAGCCTGGTTCCCTGGATGTTCTGCTCGAGCCCAGCCCTCAACCTGTCTTGAATGAAATAGGTAGACTTCCAAGTGGTCAGCAAGAGGTTGTGATCACTAGATGCTGTTTGGGTGACCTCAAAGGAGTTAGTTAAGGCCAGGATAGGGTTGGACACAAAGATGTAGTCAATAGTAGACAGAGTTTCCATTAGACCACGTTAGTAGGCGATTTGGGTTTTTAAATACAGTGTTGAGGTTGGATAGTTTTCTCGAGTTCATCAGGTTCAGCCAGTCCGTTCCTCATTGTTCAGCAGGCGATGGTTTTGCTTCAGGTTTTTTCTGATTGCAACAGACATTCAAGTCCCCGCATACCAAGATGTGATACATTTTGTAGGTGGCCCGTACCTCATCAATCGTGTTCTCGATTAACGCTAGAAATGTCTTTTGTTCAATTGCTGCAGGTTTCCAGTACGTGTTGAGAACTGCAATTGAAATAGGTTGTTGATGAAGGCTTCTTGTTGATGTTGCGACCAAGTCAGCAAGAGGGCTAGCAAGGAGTAATTGGTGACAAGAACGCGTGAGACTGTGAGACTTTGTCAGGTTCGGCATGCCGTTAGGATGCCCGAGGAAGGGCGACCCAAGGTGCCCTTTCTTGCTGGAGCCAAATTTTTTTCGTATCCATCAAGGTTGGGCTTATTAGACAGCCAGGTTTCCTGCAGACAAAGGAGGTCATAGAAGCCCAAGTTGACGTCGCAGGGCGAGGTTAAATGCAGGTAGCCCCTAGTGTTCCAGGAGCCCACCCTTAGTTGATTGGGACCAATGTTGTCTGTAGCGGGCGAATCAAGGGTCGGGCTCCAGTTCTTGGGCTGCTATTTTCTTCACTGCATTGTGAGCGCTTTCGGAAGCCATGACCAAAAGGCGGCGATGGTCGGGTTGTTTCGGGTGCCAGGCTGTCTTTCTTACGAGGAAGATTTTGTGTGATCGTCCTTTTGGTTTCAAGACATTCTTTGTGAAGTTTGGCTTTTCCTTCTTTGGCCACTTTATTTGAGAGGGCCGTTACTAGATTGGCTGAAGTGTCTGTTTCCTGTGGCTCAATTTGCTTTTTACTCGAGAGAGAGGTGTTGTAGTACTGAGGTGAGGCTCTCCCGAAGATGGGGTAAAGTCGTTTCTTTGGTTGCGATCAGTAGAGATTATTTTACGTTGCGATTCTGGTTGTTGATGATTTTCTGTGACTTTCCTGTTTTTGGTCACCCTGGAAGGTAAGTGACCGTGTTTCTTCAGGTTGTCATGCTGCAAGTTCTCCCTCTGTAGGGTCAGGTGGTATCCTAAACTTAGGAAGTCTCTGTCCTGATCGATCAGAATGTTTTTGACACTTCTTAATAAAATATGTGGTGACATAGCGCTCTCCGGTGATAGTAACTCAGCTCTATGATCCTCAAGTCGTCCGAGTTGATTTGTTGAAGCTTGGGTATTAGGTGAATCAAGGACAGAGTTCCGCCTCTGGTTATTGTGACTTCATCTCGATTATCCTTGGTTTGTTCTAATTTGAGGATCAATTTCCTGGGTGGTTTTTCGGACATTTATTGTTTTCGATAAGCGTCCGTCTTGGATCTGTAGTGTAGAGCCACATGACCTGTGTTGTGTCTAGTACTCGGCTCTAATCAGCGGGTTTGCAGTGTTATTTGGCGTGAAGGTCTAATACTAGAAGCTGATGCCGGGACGTTGGTACCGTCAGCTCATTGTGGCAGTCGGCTATCAGAACTGGAGTTAGGTTGTATCAGCCCCTCCTTGGAAGTCTGTTTTGAAGAAGTAGCATTGTTACTTTGAGGCACTGTTTTTAGTTTTTGCGTTTGCTAGCGCTTCGGTTTTCTTCCTACACTCCTCTAAGGTCAAGAAGGGGGATAAAGGCCTTTCATTGTCTACTTTGTGACTTGTTGAGGTGTCGTGGTTTGGATACCCCGGTGAGGGGAATCTATTTGGATCAACTGGAAGATGGGCTGTCGTACCAGGAGAGACAACAGCATCTAAGTGCTGGGTGACATTCATCAGATTGTCACTTGTCATAAAGTCCTCTATTGTTTTTGGTGATTCCGAAGTGTTTTGCTTCGTGCATTTGTCGGTAGAGCTCAGAGTTCCGGACTCCTGATGGGATGGTTGGTTTTGAGAGGTAAGGTTTATCGGATTTCTCTCGGTAAGCATTGTTGGCCTCCTTTTGAAGACCGCTCTGGGACTGTGAGTTTCCAAAGTTAGTCTGTCTAGCCTTGGAAGGTTCAAAGATTGAGTATGGTTGATCCGTCTGCTCTGGGGTCACTGTGTTAAGACTCCCTAGTTCGTCTACTACTAGCACAATGTTGCTGGAAGTCCCTTGTGCGCTTTGTGTAGTAGGTTGTTGCATTTGTTTTGGGACAGGCTTGTCTCTTGAGGAAGAGGTTGGTTTTTGTAGATGGATAGATGTCAAGTCGATAAAAGGTGTGGAAGCAATGGTTACTGCACCCTGCAGGCTAGGCAAGACGTGTTTCTCAAGATCAATCAAAACAGTTTCTATTGCTTTCAGGCGCGAGAATAGTGCATCCATGTTTCCATAAGGGGTTTTGGTTTTTTCCTCCTGGGCCGCGACGTAACCTTTGAGGAAGATTAACTTTGTATGCATCATGGTCTGTAGAGTGGTCTGGTCCTTCAGTGCACCCTGCAATGATTCATACAATTTGGTGAAAGATGCAGGTGCAATCATGAGTGTTGACATGTATGAAAGTTAGTCTGGCTTCTTTGAAGATGTGTCTTTAGTGGAAGCTGAGAGTTTGCGATTGGGACCTTGAGTGGGAGTAGATGGGATGGAGAAGCCAGATTTGTCGAAGCGAGAGTCATTTTCAGCGACCGTTTTGCGCTTATCGCTGTTCTCCAGGTGGGAGTTTTTCTGCAGTGGATCTTGTAGGTCAAGGATTTTTGGCACTATCCTCCTCTTCTCACTAGGAGGCACTGGTTTTGTCCCGGTTGAGACCAGCACACAAGTTGGAGAATGGTCAGGAGGACCAGGGGATGGGAAGGAGGTAGAGTCAAGAGCATCCACTCGGGGCCGTCGAGGGGCTAGGTGGGGTGAGCCATCAGACTCTGTGTTTTGCTCCTGGTCTTTAAGCAGTGAAGGTGGAGGGTTTCTCATTTGTGATGTTGGTGAGCCCAGGGATTGGGCTTGACTTGGTCTGTGTCCAAGAGCTGAGTTGTCTGTTTTCGGGCTCTGATTTGCTGGCTCAGGTGAGGTTCACCCCTCCTCGGTATCGGCGGTCCGAGTCTCATTTTCTAAGTTGGAAGAGTTAAGTTTAGAGGAGGGAGAAATGACCATTGGTGACTCGTCGATCTTTCTTTGCTTATTTAGTGGTTGCAGGTCAAGGACAGCGCCGAGGAGTTCTGCATCCGTGAGTTCGCTTAGCGTTCCAGATAGCCAAGTCCTTTGTTTTTTTTTTAAGAAAAAGTTAGCCAAGGTAGTCACAGGAGAGGATGCTGGCCCTGATTTCTTAACATACGAAGATATATCTTTGCTAGCTGACTGCTTTGGTCTTGCTAGTTTTGTCTTTGTGCAGGAGGTGTAAGCAATGTTTTGTTTAATTGTTTTGGGTCTTGCACTTTTTTTTCTCCTTGATTGGTGATCATCGCTGAACATGGACGTTTCCTCGGATTGCATGGTTCGTTATCGTTGAGGATCTGGGAGACTGAATGCCAGGTAGGCGTGGTCCAGGCTACGTAGTAGGTAGACGTGATCCTTGCTCCGAGGGGAGGGCTGTAATGGAGTAGTCCATGTCTGTGGTTTGAGGACGTTGAAGGCGTGCCACAAGCTCATCCGGTTGTCTCTTGAGCGGAGGTGAAAGCGTGGGGGGTCCGGCCTCCGCCTGGACCAGGGCCCGCACCACATGGATGTTTATGCCAGAGTCAGCAGTCTCCGTCAGGGCTTGCGCCGCCTCCCGCCCAGGATTGGGCTGCTCCTCCACCATCCCCCGGCGTGGCCTGGAGAGAGGCAGAGAGAGGGAGCCAGAGCTTTTGCACTCCCGGCGATGCTCCTCCTCCATGCAGCATTCTCCATGGGCCGTGTGGAGTCCCGCCTCGCGCTCGGTGGGGCTCACCTGCCGCAGCGCAGATTCAGCCCCCCCCTCCGGGGAAAGCCGGTAATGGGCGGGAGGGGTGCCATCGAGCGGGGCCCTGGAGCTCCACTGAGCTTTGTGGTCTGCATTCTGTTGTTGAAGGGCTGGTACAAAAGCTGGTGGTATGGTTGTCAGTGGGCATGAGGAGCCGGCAGATGTCAGCAAAGTTCCAGGGCCAGTGTGTTGAACTTGAGGTTTGGGATCTTTCTTTACTGTTTTTTTCACATTGATTTTAGCAGACTTCACTGGTGTGGAGGGCGTCTCATCAGGAACTTGAGTTAGTGTGAGTTTGTGAAAGTTTGGGCGAGGAAGCGAGCTGTGAAGACACTGATTTTCTTCTTCATGGGGAGAAAGGTGGGGGATGGCAATCTTTGCAGTCACAACAGTTATGACTGCACGACTGCCACTCTCTGCCACTCTGCGTCCGCTCCGAGGGCTGCTAGGAAGTTGTAGGTGCTCAAGTGACTCCTCCTCCAGTTAGGAATGGACAGGGTAGACAGACTCAGCAGGATAGGGTTCTCTGCACGACTGCCATTCTCCGCCACTCCGCGTCTGCTCCGCGGGCTTCTAGGAAGTTGTAGGTGCTCAAGTGACTCCTCCTCCAGTTAGGAATGGACAGAATAGACAGACTCAGCAGATAGGGTTCTCTGCACGACTGCCACTCCGCCACTCCGCCAAGATTGAGTTTATGTTGGAAGAGTAGAGGTTGCTAACTAAATCTAGGACAATTAAACACAGTTAAATAATACAAATATTTCCCACTATTGAGATCATAAATACATCTATACTGAGGTGAAAGATCGACTGAGACATACAGAAAACAAGGAAATGCGCCTCTGAAAGATAGGTAGTGCTGGGCAGAGTGAGTAAAATGCCAAGCATTGCTGATAGGTAACTCACTCTGTCCAACCCTTGCCAGCTTAACCTTGATTTATTATAAACACTCTTACAGAAATCAGTGGGGACCTGTCAGCATAGAGAGAATTTGCAGGCTGGAATGTCGCATACAACATCTAAACATCCTTTCCTGAAGAAATGCTTTTTTGCGACCCATATCTTTATTACTCTTTTCAGGAATCCAGCTGATTTCAAATGCTCATCTTTGTTCCAGGTCATGGGCATGCACTGTCCACTTGGCTACAGTAGATCCATTTCCCCACATACTTCTTATGGTTCTTTGGGTACAGGCATTTTGTTCCCTCAGGTGCATGGATGCTAGCTTTCACATAACCTCTGATTTCTTCTTCTGTTAGCTCTTTGGTTTTCCATCCTGACTCAACAACAATCATGATCTTCTTTCCTATAGCTTTCTTTGCAATCTTCTTGCATTGTGAAATAGCCAATCTGATTACACAGAATCCAAGCAACAGCATCACTATCAGGGCTCCAAGGAACTTGAACATGTCTGCCATCCATTGTGGAACACATGAAAAGAGTGATCGAAACCAACTGTTATCAGCAGAATCTACCACTTTGTCTACCATCTGGACGTGTAGCTTCATCAGAATCTCTATTGCCCCTGTCAAGGTGCCATTCCCGTCATTATGAGAAGGTATGAATGTGCAACATGATTCTCCAAGTTTGGCACAAACACCTCCATTCATGGCTGTAATTATGTCCAGGACAAATCTATTCTGAAGAGTCATCAGTTGTGTGGCTCTCAGCTCTTCTGTGATAGCACTGAATCCCTTTATGGTAGTGTTGATTGTCTGCAACAACTCCCATCTGGTTATTTGTAACCACTTAGTATTTGCTGCTGTCTGGATCCTTGGCATGAAGATTATTGTAAAGTCTCACTGAACAATCTGTGTTCATAGGGGATGGAATCAAAAGCTTCTATTGACTTGGCTGAGAAATAGTTCTCTCTCTCCATTAGATTTATCAGCTCCACAGATCTTGTCTTCCTCAGATGAGCATTTGCTTTTGGAAATTGTCCAATGTTCAGGTCACTTTTAGGAATCACCAATGCTGGAACCTGAACATTCACTATAGAACATAATCCTCCCCAATCCTTGGACAGCTTCATATAGGCTCTGGATCCACAAGCCCAGTAGTGATCCATTATAATTGTTGTTCCAATGCTCATTCCTAGTGCCTCAAAGATTTAACCATATTTCTGGTTCTCCCCAACTTTTCTTCTGCCATTGTTTCTTAAACACAGCTTTGCACTTTCCAGAGGCTCTACCTGCAATGGCCCTCCTTTGTCTCCAACCCATGTCAATAGTTTTGCAAGTTTTGACCATAATGATTTATACAGTTTTTCTGCATTTTCAACAGTTGGCTTGTAATGATCAACTATTACCCATTCTCTGCAGATTACCACACCTTCTTCCCAGCCATCTGGTGAAATTCTTGCAGGGGTGATCCTTTCGCCAGAAGAAATGAGGATGTGTTTCCAGTAAGCAATAGAAGACCAAGGACAATAAGTTCTGAATGTCTTCACTTGGCAGCCTCATTCAGGATGCTTGCAGCATTGCTTTGGAAAACAAACAAACTTGCACCTTAATGTCACTTAGCAGTTGATTAAGCGCTACTAGATTACTTGGATCTCTCAGGAAAATAATAATGTCAGTTTGCCTTCAAACAAGATGAGGACATTCCTAAATTAGGAAATAAAAGACCATTCCAGCTAGTCTATTAGCATTGTCCTCAGATAGGGGCATTTGTGTTTTCCAAACTGTACTCAAGAAGGTGGAGAACTTGCTCTATTATGGCTGCAAGCAATCTCCTCACTATTGGACAATATTTAGGATCCTGCAGGAACAGATGAACACTAACAAGTCGTCCCACAAGGGCAGGGTATGCACAAAGAATGAAGAGAAAAACTGTAAGGATGATACAGTGCACAAGGCCATCAGGCAGTACCATGGGTGCCTCCAAAAAGAAACTCAGTGAGAAAGGAATCAGGGAACTGTTCGTTCTTCCAGTCATCAAAAATGAATTCCAGATCTGGCATCTTTTCCTTCTCGATCAAGACTTAAATGTGTCTCAGTCCAATGTCAACAAGCTCCTGTGGCTCAAGAACAAATAGCTTTTTCTTTCACTCCTTATTTAGTAGCTATAAAGAGTGTCCTGATGAACCACAGTCCAATGTACTCTATATCTGTCTGTTGGACAGTCTCTGCATCCTTCTACCTCGTCATCGATCTTGTCTGCATATGCTGAACTTCTCCGATGCTTGCTTCCAACTGGTGTGGCGGTCTCTCTGGTGTAGACTTTCACGTCACTGAGGAATATCCAAGCTCGTTTTCCCAAGAGTTTTACTGCCGAAGGTGTAACATCTTCCACAATGAAAGGGCCATGAAAGCGTGGGGTTCATGCCACTTGCGAACAAAGTTCCTGATTACCACCTGATCACCAGGAAAAAGTCTAGACAGTAGTAATTTTTCTTGCATGGTTGCTGTATGGTCTACATCTGTGTTTTGAGCAGGACACCCCGTCCGCTTGAGTTGTGCTGAAATGACAGAGATACTTGTAGTCATACACGTTAAGTAGGCATGTAGCTCATTCCCTAACAATTCTGCTGTCATCTGGGCATCACTTCTAGTTCTCGATGGAGGAGTGAGGGGTGTCCTCATTTGCCTCCTTGTCAATAATTCATGGAGGGTAAGATGGTGGTCAGAGCCTGGCTGATTCCTCAACGCATGTAATGCAAGGGGCAGGCAATGTAATCATCCTTTCCTCAATGTGAGCTTCATTTAGCTATGCTTTCCTTAAGCAGGCCGTTGAGTCTCTCACAGATCCCATTCACTTGCAGAGGATAAGCCAAAGAGAACTTGTGCTTTATACTAAGCAACAAGCTTATTTGCTCAATTACTTCGTTAACAAAATGGGGCCATTATCTGATCTTAATACTTCACATATTCCCCATCTAGGAAACACTTTTCAAACTAAACATATTGCTCTGCAGGTGGAATCTGGATGTGTGCACGGACCAACTTCAATCCACATTGAAAAAGGACATAATACTACTATCATATATCTGTATCCATTACAGATCTGCAGCATATCGACCTAGTCAATGGGCCTCATTACAACTCAGGCGTTAAGGGTTAACGCCACCGTTAACCCTTAACGCCTGATTCTGATTTTAACGCCTGCTTTTAGCAGGCGTTAAAATCCATGGCGCTAACCTGCCATGGTGCTAATTACGCCGCCGTAATTTACGGCGGCGTAATTAGCGCCTTCCCCACTCCCATTATGCCCTATGGGGCAAAAATGGGAATGGGGAAGGGAAAATGGGAAATGGGGATTTACCGCCCCACTCACCTTGGAATGGGGCGGTAAATCCGCCATCCACCATGGTGTAAACGGAGTTTACACCATGGTGGTAAAGTTGGTGCACTTAGCACCAAGGTTGTAATGAGGCCCAATGTGTAGATGCTGAAAAGGACCATTAGGTTGCCGGATAACTCCTCTGACTGTACGCAATGTGTGCCCAGCAGTAAACTTTTGACATACGATGCAGTTTATTACATAAAATGCAATCTGTTCTAGCAGGTTCGGTACAAACCAGTCCTCCGCAATAGTAGCTTCAAGGCTTTCTCTAGTGCCATGTGCAGGGTAGTGCAGCTGTTTCAACGCCACCCTTGATAAGGCTGCAGGCATCACCGGTTTACCAGTGCTTTCCTGTCACCCCAATGCTTCGGAAGGGGTTAAAGAACACTGCCTCCATATCCACAGATCGATCTCATGCTGTGGTGTTTATCCTTGAACTTCCATCAATTGAGTTTTAGACAAACTGTTTAAAACTCTCACTCACACATCATCACCACCATTCTTTCATTTACATCACACATAACAAGATTCATTACATCTTCTGGACATGCAACTCGTTTTGCTTCTTCATCTGCCACTTGATTTTTGAATGAAATAAAGTCTGCTCTCTTAGTGCGAGCAGCTCACTTGACCACACGGCGGCTACTGGTTGATGTAGTGCTCTAATAAGTCTGTCCAATAAGGCTGCATGCTGCACTGGAGTGCCGTCAGCTCGGAGGTAGCTCCTCCTTTTCCAACGTTCTAGCCCTGTGTGTGCTGTCAACATCACATAGGCGGAGTGACTGTACACCGTCACTTCCTGGTATGCTTTTTTCTCAGGCGTGACAATCAGCACCACTAATTCTGCAGCCTGTGCTGAAATGTTACACAGTAGTCGAGCACTTATCAATACTTCAAATTCCTCATTGGCCATGTGCTTTACCACAGCGGCACCTGTATATCTTTGCCGATTATTTTGATCAATGTTTTGAAGAACCGTCAATAAAGAGGATTTCCCCAGCTGATAACGCACTTTCTTTCACCCTCGGAATCTCATCATAGAATTCCTGATAATTCAAACAATCATGTGCATGTTCCTCTTCTGTCACTGGTTCCACTATACAAATGGCAGCATTCACTATTCTGCATCTGACTATTTTGATCCCTGGATTTGATATGACCACCTCATAGGCAGAAGCAATTTGAGACGTCAAAGTACCCTTAGGTGTCTCCGAAATAGCAAACAAATCATGTTCAACAAAGAAGGTCATGGAATACCCCATCACTATGCTGGCAGCTTTCTCAATGGTGAATGCCGCAGCTGCCAAATATTGCTCACAGGGGAAGTGACACCTTATTACTGGTTCCAAAATCCCACTGTAGTATGCTAAAGGATTGTTCCCCAATGTAGTTCTCTGCGTGAGTACTGCTGTCATGACTATACCATTTGTGTGTGAAAATAGGAAGAATTCCTCAGCATAATTGGGAATCCCTAAGACTGGAGCTGTGCAAATTGCTTTTTTCAACTCATCAAACCCTTTCTCCATTTTATCAGTCCGGACAATTTTTCGTGACTTGCCTGTGTTTTTTTCAGAGCCTCTAACAATGGTCTTACATATGAACTATATTCAAATATCCATGCTCTAACATAATTGCATAGTCCCAAAAATCTTTGCATGTGGTTTATCGTGTGTGGCTTTGCTGTTTTCAAAGTAGCCTCAGCCCTTTCAGGTGTAACTCTTTTTCCTTCATGCAAGATCAACTTCCCTATATATAGCACCTCTTCTTGACAATACTACAATTTCTTCTTGTCCACTTTATTTTATTTCTATGCTAGAATAGTCATTAGTTGAACTGAATCACGTCTACACTCTTCCTCTGAGGTGCTGCAGACTAAAATGTCATCCACGTATTGCAACACAACACTTTGCAAATCAAGATTGCTTAAGTCCATCTGCAGGAGTCTATTGAAAATTGATGGTGACTCACAGTACCCCTGAGGTAATCTCGTGCTTTTTAACTTAGTCTGTCTGAAAGTAAATGATGTCAGATCTTGAGAATCATTATGCAATGGGATTGAGAAAAACACAGTTTTCAAGTCAATCACAGTGAAATATCATGCCTTAACAGGGATAATACAGGAGATCGAAACTCAGCCTCTACAATCTGATTATTGGGCGCATGTCTTGAATTAAACGCCACGCACTTTAGATTTTTTAATCGGATACACTGCGGTATTGCATGGTGACTTTGATGTCACTAAGATGCCTTGATCCATAATGGCGGATATTGTGTTAAAAATGCTCTCATCTGCCTCTGGAGACATGGGGTGCTGTCGTGCTCGAGGCAAAATTGCTCCTGGCTTCAGTTTAACTTCTCCAACCCCTTTCAATAGGCCTACATCATAAGGGCCTGTAGTCCATAATGAAACTGGCAATTTCACCATGTCTTCATCAAAGAATGCAGGATGTTGCCGTACTATCATTATCTTCTGAGGAACCTCACGTCTTATTGCCCTCACCCAATAAGTGATACTTATTTCAAATGCTACTTCATCGTCTGATGGGTGGTACCTTACCATATCCTCACCAGTGATGTTAGTCAATCTGTATCGCTCTCCCCCACAATAGCAATCACTGTGCTCCATCGTCTGCCTTCATTATCATCTCCATCAAGCATAGCTATTTCTCCTCGTACTATAGCTGCTTATAACTGTAAGGGAAAGACATGTCCCCCCTCTTCATCCATAGGTATCCTTGGCCTTAATAAAAACTCATCAGGTATTTTTAACAAAATGCATCACTAATTGTATTCCTCGTATGGCCTTTTGCCCTGTAAATGCCATGATAAATTCATTCACATTTAAATAAAGCATTCCTGCTGTTGAACACACTATGCCTCCATCAATAAATGAAATCATCATGTTTAACTTTGTCATTAAATCTCGACCTAGTATATTAACTGGTGTCTGCTTTGAATACAATAATGGCACAGACATATCACATTCTTCTATAGAGACTGGCAATCTTTCAGTGAAAGGAACTCTACTTGTAGCTCCTGTGAAACCTTGAGCATTCATGGCATTTCCAGGTAATGTACACTTACCCTCTCGTATACATGAGCGTGTTGCACCCGTATCTACCAAAAATGAAAAAGATTTGCCTACTATAGTGACATCAATCCTCAGTTCCTCTTGAGGATTGGGAGTCACAGATAGCACTGAACACATCAAGTCACCTAGTGAGCTGTCCTATTGCGGGTACATGCTTATTCCCATGCCCGTGAAAGGATTCCCTCCCTCAACGGTGAAACCTCCTACCCTAGGAGTCATTAACTGTCCCGTGTTTGGGCCCTGCTGTATCTGCATGGGTGCGTGCTGTGACTGCCCTTCTGGCGGATTCAATGGTGTCTGCTGTGGTTGCAAAACCTTTTGTATTCTCTGCACTTGTGCTTGCTGCACTGTCTGATTTTGGGCAAACCGTGCCTTTAACCCATTCCGCACTGCACTGCTTAAGCTTGGGTGCGCGTTTTGGCAACGGCTTGCATAGATGTATAAGTGGTGTAATATCCTACATTTTGACTCATCACACTTGACTGTCAATACTCACCGTTGTTTTTACACTTTATAAGTACGTTTTCAGAAAAATAACACAACATGAGCGTGCACCAACCGTCGCAGCTCCAAGCCTTTTATATCATGTTCTATTACAATCTACGTATCCACTAAACATAATTTAGTTCAATTAAATAAACAAAAAATTAGTTTTCAAATCTCTGTGCTTTCTTTCCACGTCTCTTATATTTTTCACTGTCTCTTCAGCACATACACATTATACAACACATAAAACAAACCGACGAACTGACACACTTGGCCTGCCTACGTATATCTCAGTCTACCCTCCTCGTGGCTACTCTCTGCTCATGCTCTTCGTGATTATCCTTGCCCCTAATAAAATACTCTGGAGTGTTAGTCGTTGCCTTTAGACAATCCTTAAATTGTCTGTAGTCTACGTAATCCACTTTCGGGACTCTGGATACAACCCCTTCTACTATCCTTAACTGTGACGCTCCTCGCCTCACAGTCCTTAATTGCTTGACGATCCTCGTCTCTAGTCTATTACATAATAACACGACGCCCATCACCTATTAACTTGACGTTCGTCGTCTCAAGTCATTTACCCCAACCACCCTCCGTTACTTATTCCCCTTATGACTCTTTCCACTCACTGCCCATTCATATTTTGCCACCTCACTCAGTCTACTCACCATTCACATTTTCTACTTCCGACTCTCTGGATCGTCGCCTCCTCAACCAGTCGCTTCAGCCTTCTGTCCACTCAGCTTCCTGTAGAAATCGGGAGGGGATTCCGTATGAAACCGAGGCACCGGTCCCACTTGCACTTGCAAGATTCTTTAAGCTAATTTCCACTATCTACAGGGAGCTTCACATCCTTTCAGCTAAATGGCGTCCGATATTACCGGGACCCCAAAACTTACTAGATCGATGGTTCTTTAACCATTCTCTCACTGCTACCATGTGAACCGAGGTGCTTGACCCAGCCCTTCAAGATATATATAGATATAGATATAGATATAGAGATAGATAGATATATATATATATATATATATATATATATATATATATATATATATATATATATATATATATATATATTAGCCCATGTAGAAATCTATTCACTACATATCTTGCCTCAAAAATACTTTGTCTACTTGAGTTTCTTTGCATCTGTACACGTGTAGAATTACTTACAGGCCGATTCATGGAATTAATGTGCGCTGAAATTTTCAGCGCAAGCGTGCAAAAGCGTGCGAATCGCAGTGCCAGTGCGAAAATCGCAGCGAAACCCACGCACAGCGATTCATGGAAGTCCGTGCGCGTGGAAATCCCAGGATGTGTGCCAAAATTCTGCATGGCGCATGCTGGCGCACACGTCTCCAAACAGCGTGCGCTACGCGCACAGCGATATTGCACATAGCGCGGCACACACAACAAAAGTAGGAGGAACACGGGGCGTGGCACGCGGAATGGGGAACAACTCGTGAAAATGTGGGCGTCACGGGGGAAGTATGGGAGGCAAATGCGCGGAACGCCCACACACATGTTCAAAACACGTATTCATGGAATGGAACGGGGCTAACGCGTGCGCCAAAAAAGACGCGCTAATCCGGAAACACGTACGCCAGCAGAAAGCAGGCGTACGTGGACCTGCGCAGCATAAAAGTGTGCGCAAACAACAAACAAGCTCAGACGCCTGGATGAATATACCGTTCCTAGCAGCAGTGGCCGTCGGATACCGCAGGAGGAGGAGGAGGATAGTCAGGCCCAGACGTTTTACACCCAGAACCGGCCTTTTTGGGATGCCTGATGACCAGGTGTATGGGAGGTACAGGTTTCCACCTCACATAATACTCGACCTGGTCAGTGAGTGGGAGGATGACCTCACATCACCCACCCTGTGCTCCCAAGCACTCAGCCCCCTGCATAAGGTCCTCAATGTACTGCACCTCTTGGCCACTGGATCATTTCAGCGGACAAATGCTATAGTGGGGAGGGTGTCACAGGCCATGCAGTCACAATGCCTACACCAGGTCTTGGCCATCATGACTGCACGCCCATCAGTCCGCAGTCAGGCTGCGGTCCAGGATTTTTACGGGGTGGCACAATTCCCCAAAGTGCTAGGTGCCATTGATTGCACCCATGTGGCTCTACGTCCCCCCCGGGCATCTGATCACATCTACAGGAACCGCAAGCACTGGCATTCCATCAACGTGCAGGTAGTATATGATGCCAAGGGAATCATCACCTCAGTATATGCCAACTATCCAGGGTCCACCCACGACAGTTTTATTTACAGAATGTCAACCCTAAACCAGGACCTAGAAGCTGGGCGGCACGGCGATACATGGCTGCTCGGTGAGTATAAATGCCACAGCACATGCATGCATGTCAGATACAGAGCAATGTCACAACCCCACTAATGATACCCATCACCACCTCCCCAGGGGACTGTGCCTACCTTCTGAGCACCCACATGATGACACCAATTCGGAACCCCACCACGCCACCCAAGGTAAGATACAACACAGCCCACATTGCAACCCGGGGCATAGTGGAGTGCACATTCGGAGTGCTCAAGTCACACCTTCGCTCCCTTGACCATTCTGGTGGGTAGCTGTTATACGCTCCCCCAGTAGTGTGCAGGATCATAGTGGCAGCATGTGTCCTGCACAATGTTGCAACACGCTGGGGCCTGCCCGTGGACATGGTGGTGCCCCCACATCCACAACCACATGCACGCCCGCTGCGCATGGGAGGGGAAAGGGCATGGGGTGAGGCAGCCCGTACGCATCTGATGGCTAATTACTTCACCTAAAATCACACCCCTGTGGAGTGCACACAGCCCTGGCACATTCGATCTGACAATCAATGATGATGACATAAGGGACAGTCAACTGTCACAACCATACCAGCCTGAGATTGGTCACCTGGAAGTGTTACATTGTGTGCATCCCTTCCTACACAAACACCACCAATGCTGTGTCATCAAAAGACACACTTCTATGCTGCTAAATTCATTACCCCCTTGCAAAATACAACATGACAACAGTGCCATGTCACCCAACCCCTCCCCAGCACCACCACCCAACACACCATGGCATGCCATGATATGTGAGAGCAAACAAAGCAATCCCCAAAACATGACACAAGTGTCAAAGTACAGTGTCCCTAATGGAAACTGCCCACACACAAAATGCTCCCAGTAATCTAGAAATAACAACACACATGACCAAATACTTACCAACAATACAATGCAGCTACACAACCTCAAACATAGCATAAACATGACAGTACTAAGTTAAAGTAGTGGTAGTCTTACAACCTGGTTATGCCAGCACATCGACCACTTCCAACTGTACAGTGCTGCTGCCACGCAAATGTGTAAGTGCACTGCTTACAACATGAACTCCATCTCCAAAGTAGACGGCCTTGTGAAGACATGAGGAATGAACCTGCAAATTAGGAGGAAGACATGGATTCACAAGCACATATCACTACACCATGCAGTGTACAATACAACAACAATATCCACTAGCAATGTATACACAGTATTGACTACAGACTGCCCACACAGCTCATGGGAGTCCAACGTCACTGTGTAAGTCACTGTCACTTGGGCACACCCTTTGCAAGCCCATGGAAACGGGAAGCAGGAGGAGTGTGTGTCTCACGAACCCAAGCATCTAACCCAAACTCAGGACAAGCCTGCATGTGCCCAGCCGGAATACAGTGGATGCCCACGGGAGCCACACAAGGCAACACACTGTAATCAGAAATCAAAAATCAAAAATGGCCATGTGGGAGCCGGGGGGGGGAGGCCACCCAGGAGGTCCGAGGACAGGGTGCGCACCAACAGCCTCCTGTGTGGATGTTGGGAAAAAAAAACACCTCCATGAGCTCATGGCCTGCACGGCTATGCCAATGTGGGAGAACTGCTGCTATCGCTCTCATCACCCTCTGCTGCTGCCACAGGAGGTGGTGGTGCTATGGGAGGCAGCCCACACAAAGCCCTGGTATGTTCCTCCATGGCAGCAAGCATGCGGGTGTGGAAGATCTCGTTCTGGAGGATTATAGTGCGGAGATCCCCATGCAGCACCTGACGTGATGCCCGGATCTCCTCCCGAGTTGTCTGCATCTCAGCTGAGAGCGAACGTGTGAGCCGCTCCAGCTGCTGTTCTGTCCTCAAGTTAGTGAGTTAGTGAAAGCCTTAAGGGCAACAAGAGTCTCCCTGAGGTGATGGAGTTCTACCCTCAGGGCTTCCCTGTGGCCCTGGGACTCTATTGACATCGATTGGCGTAGAGTCTCCAGTGCCGCCTGTCTGTCCCTGTTGGACGCCAACATGTCCTCCCTGTGTGATTGGCAAATGGAGTCTGTTGCCTGCTGCAGTTGATCCATCTGCCTTTCAGGGGGGACAATGAAAGCGGCCACCCTCTCCATTGCTTGAGCCATCATCTCAACGGATTCTGCCTGTTGGTTTGCCATACCGTATATGGATTGTTCCCATGCGGTATTGCCTGGTGGCATACGGCCACCGCGTCGGCGGGCTCCACACCTGTTTGGGGCAAGGCGATCTGCGCCTTGCTGTGCCAGCACTGCCTGAGGCTGCAGGACTGCATTCCCCCTCTGATATGCTGGCCCAGGAACAGGATCAGATGTTGTGGAGTGTGACCCTGCATCCGTAACCGCCAAAGGCGGACTTACCAACACTGACATCCCCATAAAGGGTTCTATCCCTGGTGCAGGTGGGTTGGACAGAACAGAATCTCTGCCAGAAACACTTACCTGCGTCGGCACATAGGTCTCATCATCCGAATCAGCACCTGAATAGAGGTCTGGGGAGGTGCACCCAGAGGCACCCCTGGACAGAATGGTCTGCAGCAAGATTGGGTTCTCACCCACCACCACACCACGTCCCCCACTGGTGCCCGGTCGTGCCTGAGATCCCTCCTGGGTCTGCACCATCTGCTCAACCTCAACAGCATCAAGTGTGTCATCCCCTGCAAAAACATGAAAGACAAAAAATGGAAACAGGCATTAGCACCATAGCACACAAATAGGCCTGACAAGCTACAGAACCAGTACATGATTTACACATGTCCCACATGACTATAACCCTCCCATGCATGCACTGTCACTGAGTTGGAAGGGGAGGCAAAAGGCAGACACTGATGACACCAAGATGGAAGAGCAACACATTTGCTGCATGCTGGGTAGCACTGCCTCACACATTGGCCTGTGAGTGGCATGTCCAATACACATACATGATGGCATACAGGTGGCATGTACCATAGCCATGGTACATTCCACAAGTACATCCATATGTCAGTGAATGAATACTGTCAGCCATCCATGAGATGGACATGATGAGATGAAAAATGCTACATAGTGTGACAAACTAGGCATGTGCAACACACTGCAACACATCCAGTGTACAAAAATACAGTGATTGCAGGCCGATGTACACATCAATGGTTGTGCACTTCAACATGACAGGAAACAACTATCATGTTCCACATTCAAACAGGCCCCAAAAAATTTATGTGATCAGGCCAATACTCAATCAGCCTGAATGGTCAAATCATTCACCTAACAAGGTAACACGTGTGGGCCAATGTGGGGTTCATCAATGACAGAAGCATGTCACAAATGTGACAATAGGGCTGAGGAATGTGTAGCAAAAGTGGGAGAATTGAAACAATCAGCCTGAACGAACACTGAAAAATACAAACAATGTTGTTGCAAGATGCCACTTCAAGGGCGACTGCCGTAATGTTGCGCTAAATTACTACTGTGAGCAGAAGGGATACTGTCACACCCAAATCCAAGGTTGCTGAATGTTTTGGATGAAGCACATGGGTGACCCATTCCACTCAGGCACACACACCCTCACCTGGCACTCAATCAGAACCCATCACCCAAACAACACACACATGCATTACACACACATGCATGGGCACTCACTGGACAATGCATCATAATCAGGTAGTCCTCCCACACCTTGGATCTGTTCCTCTTTGACGAAGGCCCCAGCAACAGACTCATGTTCAGTGAGTTTGTTGTCCTCTTGTGGAGACCCACCGCCAGTCACAAGAGTAGCGGCATGATTTGAGGCCAGCTTGTTCTTTGTTCTGCGTTTCAGGTCATTCCACCGCTTGTAGCAATCATCAGCTGTGCGCCTCACGAATCCAAGGGCACTTATGAGGTCGGTGATGGTCTGCCAGTGTGCCTTACGTTGACCAGGTGTGGTCTTGCACCCTGCAGTCACCACCATTTTGTGGCTATGTGCCGACACATAGGCCACAAGTGCATCAAGTTCCGGATCATTAAAGCAAGGCTTCCTTGAGGTACCGGAGTGTGTAGCCGTGTCTGGGGTCTCAGCCTGTCGTGCCAGAGCACCCTTCTTCCTCTTCTATAAAGGTGGAGCAGAGCCGGAGTGGCTTACGCCGCTCTGGTCAGTAGGGGCAGAATCACCGGTGGACTGGGTAGTAGGAGTGTGGGAATGCACAATGACCATAGGTCTTGATGCAGGCATTGGTTGCAGGGTAATGTTGGCGGGGGAACGTCAGTTTGATGGATTGGGACTGACACTGTCCTGGCTGGGAGAGTCAGAGCTGGGGTGGATGGAGCTGCAGCTGCTCCTGCAGCCTCCCCACCCTGCATACTTGGGGCAGCAGATGACATAGCTGTCCCAGATCCACGTGGCTTGGTGACAACAACTTGCACCGCCACACATGCCCTAGACTTGCTGAGCTGGAAGTCAGCCAGGGAGTCATCCTGTGCCAGGTCAGGTGCCACAATGGGCTGGTCCAACAGGGGCTGAGCTGGGATGGTGTCAGCCATGTTTCCCTCAACCATGGGGGGAGGCATGGGTGTCCCTGATTGTTCCTCCACACATGGGGGTATAGGGGCACCCTACAAATCCCGGCCACGTCCCATACCGCGCCCACCACGCCCACCTTTTGAAGGTCGGCCACCTTTGCCTCCCTTACCGCTTGGTCGCCTCCCAACCATGGCACTGATGTTGTTGTGCGTATGGGAGTTGCAGTAAACTATTGTCCTGACCAATTGGGGGTCAAAGGGGTAGGATACCAGATGGAATTCGTACCCTAGTGCTCTAACAAGGCTGTCTGTGACCCCTGGGGGAAGATGATGGGTCACGCAATGCACAGGCAGCCCAAAATCAAAAATTAACGTGCACGCAACCCCTCGTAGACTACGTGCGTGAAAAAATGAACCGCACTACGCTGTGGCACCCAGAAACACAAAACTAAGCGTACGCCTAATACACACAGCCTCCAATGAGTTCTGAAGGGGAACGCGACACACAGGGCAAGCACAGTTGCTAAGTACGTGCGGAACTCACCGACTGCCTGGAAAAAGAACGTGAAAAATACGCGCGTGTGCGCATTGGCAACACTCCCGCCAAAAGAAGAATTGTACGCTGTCTGAGGAGACAGGACAAAAGGAGAAGTGAACTCTGTTTGAGGAAACAGGCCCAACAAAAATTCAGAAAAGAGCTGTCAGAGGTAACAGGGAGTACGAACTAGAAACGCTGTGAAGTAATCGCATGTGAACCGACCAGAAGTGCAGATTTCACCCACTTGCTCTCCACGAAAAGCACGTACAAGGAAATGGCGTCCTACACGTAGCTTTTAAACCGGCCCACACGTACACGTCAGATACGCGTGTATACGGGCGCTTTCCTCCAATTACATGCGATGACACTCCGACGTGCAGTTTTTCCACGTGTGCTCTGTTATCACGTGCTATGAGGGAAACACCCGCGCGCATAATGTAACTTACGCGCTTACACGCTAAGGGCCTTTGGTCCAATGGAATCGCGTGCGTGTGCTGATGCACTTACGCGCTAAGGCCCTTTCCTCGAATTACATGCTGACGTGCAATTTTTTCACGTGCCAAATCACTCCGTATCAAGCTGGCCACGCGAAAACACACGGAAGACCACACTCCTGCCCAGAAGGCCGAATTACTGCCCCCCAGAGCCCTGAGCACACTCCCACCTGCCATCTGCTGCTGCCTGACTGCCTGCTGCCCACGTGCCCTGCCATTTGCTGCCTGCACCTCAGCCAGGGGTGTAGTTGCTGTGACCACCCCTGCTGGAACCGAAGACTCCCGACTGGGATTACATCGCTCCACAGCCCAGCCCCAGGACCCAGTTGCCCACCCACTCCTGCCTTTGGGGTTGCCATGTCCGGCACAACACCATCTGGCAGCACTGGCAACCCCCAGCCAGAGAGGCAGAGGGCCACCAGCTTCACTGCCACCGAAGTTGGTGTCCTGGTGGAGCAAGTCCTGGGGCAGTATGATGCCCTCTTTGGAAGTTTGCGCGCCAACAATGAAGGACGGACCAGGATCTGGATGGACATCGTGACTGCCATCAATGCGGAGGGGGTGGCAGTCCGCGACTTACATCATGTCAAGAAGCGCTGGGAGGACTTCAGGTCCAGGACCCTCAACAAGGCCCGGGCCTCGCTAAGGCAGCGGATGCCAAGGGGCGCCGGGGCCAGCTGTCGAACCATCAAATGAGGGTCCTGGAACGCATATGCCCAGCGCTCTATGTCCAGATCCTTGAGAGGCAGACCCGTCTGGAGTCGAGCGGTAAGTGTACATGCATGTTGATAGTACGCCGTGCGTGTCGTGGTGTGCCAGTAGTGTGCAGGTTGCACATGTGTTAATGTAGGGCCATGTAGGGATGTGTATGAACATGGGCGTGAGGCTGCCACATGTGAGTCCTCTCAGTTGCGAGACACATTGATGGTGTATGTGTTGGTAAGCATGCTGGGCAAATGCGGGTGTGGGAGCACACATGTTTGAATTTCTGTGTATGTACATTGGCATGGTTGTGGCATGGATGGTGGTTCATAATGCATGTATCTGCACTGTGTACATGTGCATGTATGTGTATCTGACAAGTGTACAACTGTGATGCAACATGGATGCACGTGACACTGATATGTAGAAGGATGAATGGCAGATGTGAAATGTATGGCGATCTCATCACTGCAACAGTTGGAGGAGATGTAGACTTGCATGTAAGTGTGGTGGTGTGTGTGCATGTCTAGTGCACTCCTTGTGTTTCATGTGATGTCAGGCTCACCTTTGGCTGTCTGTTCATGCTGTTGTATGTGTATGGATGGTGCTGCCTGGTGCAATATTGCTGTTGAAATGTTCATGTGTGTGAGTTAAAATTACATGTGTGTCGTGGAGTGTGATGCCGTGTCTGTAGTTAAACAATGCACTCATGTGGAACTTTCATGTGTGTATCCGTCCCTTGTACATTGCCATGATGCCTGTGTTTTATCTCTCCCTGTCTGCAGCGTCAACTGAAGAAGAGGGCGGAGAGGGTGTTGTGGAGCACAGCGGCAGGGATCATCCCGCCAGCCGGAGACGGAAGGCCCGGCTCCCCTCCCAGGTTGTCCTCTTGTCGGGGAGTGAGGAGTCCGGTGCCGCGTCCCAGGCCGCAGCTGCCGAGGGAAGGTCCAAGAGGCAGAGGTCGGAGTTGGACTCCTTGGCAGCAGAAGGGGCAGCTGAGACCCCACAGGGTCCGACGGAGGAAGATGGCACGGAGTCATCCAGGTTGGTGGGGGGTTTGGTGGAGGAGGAGGCCGTGCAAGGGACAGACACCGGGTCTGGAGATGGGGATTCCACTGGTGCTAGTGGTGCAGTGCAGGGGCCGGGACAGGAGGCAGCACAGGCCACCGCGGAGGTGCCTGTGTGTAATCCTGTCCCCGATCCTGTGACTGCATCATCTCACACCAGCAGGGATGCCTACGTCCAGACCCGTTTTCAGGGAAGGGATCCGCTTACAACAACTGGCCTTCCTCTCCCTGCGGACGTGGCTATCCGGGACCGGGTTGAGCCTGTCCTGGGTGGGGTGGCGTTGCGTCAACGGGCCATACGAGTTGACCTGCAGTCTTTTCATGAGGAGACTGCACGTCTTCTCGAATGGCTCGTTGACCGCGTTGACCTACTGGGACAGCTCACCAGGGCCGGATTCCTCTGTTTTCTGGACCTTGTTCCGACCCCCTCCTCAACTGAACCCCCTATGCCCCAGTCGTCCTCCATGCCATCTTCCCACCCATGTATCACCTGGTTACCCTGTGGAGCTACCTCTGACCCTGTGGCCAGGCTGGTGGAGGAC
This sequence comes from Ambystoma mexicanum, assembly GCF_040938575.1. Lineage (NCBI taxonomy): Eukaryota > Metazoa > Chordata > Amphibia > Caudata > Ambystomatidae > Ambystoma > Ambystoma mexicanum. The sequence continues at coordinate 242,848,215 of NC_090922.1, forward strand.
ACATCCTTGCCACAGTCAGGAGTCGGACGTCCAGCAGGGGTGGCCACCTCAACAACTGCAACCCAGCCGGAGGAGGATGTGCAGGCAGCAAGAGCCAGGGCACAGGCAGAGGCACAGCAGCAACAAGGTGGGAGCCATCATGGCTCGGGGCCTTTGACATCGGAGGGGCAGGCATCGGCCAGAGGGCAGGAGGACCCAGGACTGGAAGTGTCTTCCGTGTGGCAGCGGTTAGGCCATGCTATAGATGCGGCGCACCAGCGGGCAGAAGAGGCACGGCTCACGATGGTCAGGGCAGAGAACTCCATGCGGAGGGCCCTGAGGCGGGCCGAGTGCCTCGAGGCAATTTGCAGGGAGTTGGAGGAGAACATGTCGTCGTCCCTGCGAACCCTCGGGGCCATGGAAGAGGACCGCCTCCAGGACATTGAGCAGGAGTTCGATGATGCCCTGGCCCGGGACATCCAAAAGTGAGCCGTCGGACTAGCCCGCTGCCCTTGTAAATGGTTTTTAGAGTTAGGTTTCCTTTTCGTTTTCCTTTTATTTGTGGTCAATGGACAATGCCACCCAAATTTGTATATAGTTATATTTTTAGGTAGTTAGTTAGGTAGGTTTCATTTGTTTGGTTGGGATCATGGACCCTTTACATCCTTGGACAATGGATTGTATATAGTTTCATCATGTATTCATTTTTGTTTTTTTTGCATTATGGACATGGGGCAATGGATTTATTTTTTCCGGACAATGGATTGTAAATAGTTGGACTATGGATTGATTTCTCTTTTTTTTTTAATTATGAACATGAAGCAATGGAGATTTTTTTTTTTTACATTTCCTTTGGATTTGCGTTGTTGGAGGGTGACTTTGGACTGTTTTTCTTTCTAATTTTTTTGGATTGGTTATCATTTTCATTCAATCATCTTTTTCACATGCTTTTCATTTCATGTTTCATATTTTAGTATGCTTTCATTTCATTTTTGATTTCATGTACATAATACATTTTCATTTTTTAGTTCCATGTGTGGGATTCGCTCATTGGGTTCATGCATGTGAAAATGTGGGTTTACACAAGCAATGCCAACCAGTGTATGTGTGTGATGGACATGTGTTGATGTACATAGTTGACTTTTGGTTTGTGTCATGAGATCTGCATTTCACTGCTGGGGGGTGGGGGTGCAAGGGGACATGAGTGGGGGCCTGCTGGCAGGTGCCCTGCACTGCTGGGGTTGCAGGGGGACATGTGTGTGGGCCTGCTGGCAGGTGCCCTGCACTGATGGGGGGTGGGGTGCCAGGGGACATGAGTGGGGGCCTGCTGGCAGGTGCCCTGCACTGCTGGGGGCTGGGGGTGCAAGGGGACATGAGTGGGGGCCTGCTGGCAGGTGCCCTGCACTGCTGGGGGGTGGGGGTGCAAGGGTCATGAGTGGGACATGAGTGGGAGCCTTCTGGCAGGTGCCCTGCACTGCTGGGGGGTGGGGGTGCAGGGGGACATGAGTGGGAGATGGGTGGGGGCCTGCTGGCAGGTGCCCTGCACTGCTGGAGGATGGGGGTGCAGGAGGACATGAGTGGGACATGAGTGGGGGCCTGCTGGCAGGTGCCCTGCACTGCTGGGGGGTGGGAGTTCAGGGATACATGAGTGGGACATGAGTGGGGGCCTGTTGGCAGGTGCCCTGCACTGCTGGGGGTTGGGGGTGCAGGGGGACATGAGTGGGGGCCTGCTGGCAGGTGCCCTGCACTGCTGGGAGGTGGGGGTGCAAGGGGACATGAGTGGGACATGAGTGGGGGCCTGCTGGCAGGTGCCCTGCACTGCTGGGAGGTGGGGGTGCAGGGGGACATGAGTGGGGGCCTGCTGGCAGGTGCCCTGCACTGATGGGGGGTGGAGGTTCAGGGGGACATGAGTGGGACATGAGTGGGGGCCTGCTGGCAGGTGCCCTGCACTGCTGGGAGGTGGGGGTGCAGGGGGACATGAGTGGGGGCCTGCTGGCAGGTGCCCTGCACTGTGGGAGCTTCCACCGTCTTCCGCCACAGCCGTTGTGGCAGACGCAGCACCAGCCCCCTCGTTCCCGGATGATGGTAAATCCTGGGAGGGTGGCTGGGCCTTGCGTCGCCACCCAGTGGAGGCATCCCCGCCACTTGGCTCCACTGCGCCGTCTCCGCCCTCTTCTTCAAATGACGCTGCGTAGAGAGAGAGACATAGAACACAAGCATCAGGGTACAGTACAAAATACCCTAGACAGGAAGCAATAACACATGAGTGGCACTGTCAAATGTCACTTCCATCCTGTCATTCCACAACACATGGGTGAATGCACACAACACACATGCAGAAACAGTCCTGGCGCCTGCAATCAACATCAACATCCATGTAGAAGGGCCCCTGTAAACCAAGATGTTGCCTTCAAAGTCACATGCATCCATGGCGTTTCAAAGTCACACACACACTTCTCAGGCACACACACACATATGCACCATACATGTACATGACATCAGCACCCATTCCTCACCCCCCCTTCATGTCCAGGAACAGAGACAGCCATGCTTTCATGTGTGCATTCCGCATAGAGCTCCCCATGTTGCATTAAAACACATGCACCAACCATGTGGTTCACACATAACTGGTCACACATGCATGACCATGATGTCCCTGCACACACACATCCATACAAGGCCTATGTCACACATACAGGCAAGCATCAGACTACCAGCACACTGCAACATGCCCTGTCTCACACAGCAATGCTTGGCCACTTACCGCTCAACTCCAGATGGGTCTGCCTCCGAAGGATCTGGGCGTGGAGCGCTGGGCCTATGCGTTCCAGGACCCTCACCTGGATGTTACTCATGCGTGCCCAGCCCCCCTCTGCGAGGCGCCGGGCCTTATGGAGGGTCCTGGACCTGAAGTCCTCCCAGCGCTTCTTGACGTGCTTGATGTCACGGATTGCCATCCCCTCTGCGTTGATGGCAACCACTACGTTGTCCCAGATCCTCTCCCCTCCTTCCTTGTTGGTGTGTGATGTTCCGAAGAGGGCATCATAATGCCCCAGGACATGCTCCACCAGGACACCAACTTCAGTGGCAGTGAAGCTGGTGGCCCTCTGCCTCTCTGGCTGGGGGTTGCCAGTGGTGCCAGATGGAGATGGGTCCTGGGGCTGGGCTGTGGAGTGATGGTATCCCAGTCGGGAGTCTTCTGTTCCAGCAGGGGTGGCCACAGCAACTGTACCCCTGCAGAGGGCTGATGTGCAGGCACCAAATAGCAGGGCACGTGGGCAGCAGACAGTGAGGCAGCGACAGATGGCAGGTGGGAGCGTGCTCGGGGCTCTGGGGGGCAGGAAAATGGCCTTCAGGGCAGGAGCCTGGTCTTCCATGTGTGTATGCGTGGCCAGTTTGATACGGAGTGATTTGGCAAGTGAAAAATGTGCACGTCAGCGTGTAATTCGAGGAAAGGCCCTTAGCGCGTAAGCGGGACAGCACACGTATGCAATTTCATTGGACCAAAGGCCCTTAGTGCGTAAGCGCGTCTATGACGTGTCGCGCACGGGCTTTGCCCTTTCGCGTGTAAAACTTCACGCGAACCCCAGCAATACACGTACCCCACTCGCACAGGGCCCTTTCGCGTGTGAAACTTATCGTGAACCCCAGGAATACACGTACCCCATTCGCACAGGCCCTTTTGCGTGTGAAACTTCCCGCGCACCCCCGAAATACACGTACCCGGATCCAATCGCATGTGAGACTTCCCATGAACCCCCGTAATACACGTACCCTGCTGAAATCACATGTGAAACTTCCCGCGAACCCCAGTTATACACGTACCCCACTCGCACAGGCCCTTTCGTGTGTGGAACTTCCCGCAAACCCCATAATACATGTACCCTGCTCCAATCGCGTGTGAAACTTCACGCGAACCCCAGTTATACACGTACCCCACTCGCACAGGCCCTTTCGCGTGTGGAACTTCACGCGAACCCCAGTTATACACGTTCCCCGCTTGGCGTTTGCTGTTTGGCAGCCCTGTAAACTGGTCGAGGGTTAGCGCAGCCCTTTGCACTGGATTGGGGATTTTGATGGCTTTTGCTTGCGCTAGGGGCATTCTTGGGGGTTTAACTGGCGCTGCTGCAGGGTCGCTGCGCCACTCTGCGCCACGGCTGGTTTTGGAGGCTAAAATCCATGAATAGGCTGTGCGCGGAAATCGATTTTAGCGCACACGGCTGGCACAGACATTCACACGCACACACTGTGCGCCAGCCGCGTGCGCCACTTTTGTGCGAAATTCTATGAATTACCCTATTAATGTCTTCATCTTTTCTGTAGCATAAGCATCTTCATCTCGATACGAAATGTTGCTGATCTTCGATACTTTCTTAGCACCTTATAGAATGTTTATGTTCTCTTGCCTCTGCATCTCCTATGGGTGCGTCTGCCCTGTTTCGTGTGATGTCACCACTCTTCCCTTTCGCTCACTTTTCCCCGCTTCTTCTGGGATTTCATTCAAATGGCCGTCATATTGTTGTGTATGCAGTTATGGCTTTCTTAATGGGAACCTTGCTTCCAGGATTCTCCTTGGTATTGGTATGTTCACTGGCACTGCACGTATTTCAGATTCTGGTTCCCAGCATATAGGCAACATGAGCGCAATGCTTGAGGAGAGGGTACTTGGCTCCTTCTCTACACTGTGACGGGCACTACAAGTTAGCACATGCTTCAACAGATTAGAATCCTGGATCTCTGCTCTCAGATTGGTTGAGAACTTGCAACCAGACAGTGGAGCACTGCAGCCCAGATCGTGTTGCCCTGGCAGTATCTTTGGAAGTCCTCACTGAATGGGAGACATCTTTAGGTAGACCTGTGCTGGGTTACAGCCGCAATGTTAAAATTCCTTTCGGGAAACTGGCAGGATCCGCTTGATTAACAATGGAGCGCTCCTGGATGAAATTCTCCCACATGAAAGACCATTTCTTCATCTTTGCTGTTCCAACATAGACACTGGAGTCTAGTCTTTATTAGCACTCATAGCCGAGGTTAATGTCCCACTCTATTCCACAAGGGAAAACCACCCACTTGTCAGTGCGATCACTACTGTGAATAAATGCAGGACCAGGCTGCGAGCCCAAAGCAATCTCAGGCAGATGGTGCATCGTGTCAGTGTGAGTCACAAGTGAGTGAAACCCTGTAAATGGTGGTTTAAAGAATTCTACTAGCAGATGTACCCATTTTCTGAGCGGGTTCTGTAGACAGACATTATAACACTAATCCTGTAGGTTGCTGTTCCGATTCGCTTATCGCTTGATGTGCTTTGCACCCTGAAGTAAACTGCACTGAGAATGGGGGTGTGTGTGGATGGCTGACATACCACAGAGCAGGCGTTGGGGGGAGGCGAGAGTTGGTGTGCTGCTGCATACTGGGAGCTTCTGTGCTCTCTCTCCACCTGTCGCTTCACCCTAGTGTGGTGCAGTTTGTTGCGGTGCATTGCAGTGCAAATATCTTGGACACCATGCATCCTAGGGCGTGGACCTCGAGTTTTGTTCCTCGCGTCTGGACCGGTCCTTCTACGACAACATTAAGGTTTTGCTGATTTCAGGCAACCGTATCATGTGTGAACATGCTGAAATCCGGGTAAAGGAGTGGGGTGTCCAAATGTCATGCAGCTATTAATGTCCGGAGAGTCGTAAAGGGTGTAAAATCTGGTGTAGATTGGTGAAACAGTGCAGCATTGTATAAGGAACAATGCTTCGCCAAGCCACAAACCCACAAACAAATTTTGACTTGTGCTGAAATCTGAGGACCAGGATGGGGTGTAAAAATGTCATGTAGCCTGTATGGCACGATGATCCTAATAGGTAACTGCAAAATTTGGTGCAGATTGGTGAAACAGTGTGGAATTGTCTAAGGAACAATGCTTTGCCACATATCCCACCACAAACACATTTTGACTTTTATATACATACTAGCTGTTCCTGGTGTAACATATGCTGTTCTAGCATATCATAAAGGTCAATAGTCAGTAGTCACCAGTCAGTAATTCACAGTGTCACTACTTCTTAAATATTGGAATTACCACTGATCACTTCCAAGAAGGGGGCGTAGGTCCCTGTGACTTATTAATGGTCATTTAAAAGGCTAAACATATAGTAACTGTCTTTTTTGGAATTTGAAAGGCATTTTTGTATTATATGGAATGAGAGGTATATGTGGTATAAGAACAGTATCTAAGTTCAATCCATTCATTACACAGGCGTCTATGGTGTGTCTTTGTAGACCTGTAATTGTCAACCTTGTTCCATTGCAGAGTCACTGTGATGGCATAAGATTGCATAGTAGCATAATTACAGCACCTACTTTCAGTTTTAGCTCGTGAGGAGCCATTCGAGACTGCAACGTTGAGACGGTAATAAACTGTTCATTGACACTGGAACTGCCGTGCCCTGCGTGAAGAGAAGTGGGGTTCGAAAGAAGTAACTTGAAATTATTCAGAATGTTTGCAATAGTGGAAGGTGCAGGTGACCGTGTAGCATGGTACTCATTCCGTTTGTTGAAATGATAGATGTTGTTGAAGTGAAGGGCACACAGAGGTGCACTTTGCCATTTGGACAGCAGAGGGCAACCTAACCCTGATAAATTGCATTCAGCTGAGTATGGAAACATACCTAAGCATTTTATGTATAGATAGATACATGTATACATTTAAATTTAAAGGTGCATTTTAACCAAATATAGTAGGGTCATTTTAATATAAATATCAAATTGCATGGACAGAACATGTTTATTTGCAATTAATTGTGAAAGTTCTCTATGCAATTTTTTACATTTTTCCAGCACACGGTGAAATGGTAACAAGTAGAATAAAGGCAAAGTTACCTTTACTCTCCACTTTTCCACTGCAGTTGCAGTTAAAGAAAAGTGTGAATGCCTCCTGCAATTAACGATTGTGGGACACGCTGGCTGGTAATGCAGCCGGATTTGTATGGTGAAGCAGGAAAAGCAAGCCGAAATGTAAATGTCTGTAAAGTCTGTGAAATCAGAAGAACTGGTACCCCTGTCTAAAGAAGAGCCGCTTTGACCAACAGCAAAGATACTGTTCAAAACTTCCCTTCCAGGTGAATGTATTTATCCCACACCTCTCGGGACCTATATTGGAGAATGTGAACCCTGCATCACCCTGTTGAAATGCACACCACAGTCCAGAAGTGTATCATGGTGCTCTATGGAGTTCCAATATCATGATGCTCCTATCTCCTATGCCAGGATTCCAACCCTGCCATAAGTCATTCAAAGCTCTCATTGTCACCTTCCAACTGCACATTGAGGCCTTCTTTAAGCCTTTAAGTGTGGGTATGGGTTCTTAATAGTGAGCAAAGGAGACAAGCATTAGCAAAGCCAATTGTCTTGGCTTTTAAAGCTTACATTTATAGGCATGAATTTGTTTTGGCCCCATAAGGAAAGGGCCCAAGTCATTGAAAGCTGACGTGTCGGTTATGACTTGACTAATATAAAGTGATCTATTGGCTTATTATAAACCTCTAACATTTTAAATCCAGAACTGGGACATGAACCCTGCAGCTTTCAGAGCCAGCTGCGAAGGCCCATGAAATGCTATGGATCACTGTACCACCATGGATGGCATCATCAATATTACAGCATAGGTTTAAGCCCAAAACATTATGCAGGCTGTAAACGATTTGCTGCAGAATGTTGTAACCCATAACAATCCGATTACTGCAGAGCCAAAAAGTAGGACTATACTGCTCCAAAATAGAATGCAGACATACATTATATATGAGACCATGTATGTGAGGAATGTACTGCTAAATAATTACTGTTTGTAGTAGGATTGGAATATTGTGCTCTACCAAGACCTAGCATCAGTGGACCAGTCATGCCCATGCAAGGAGGGCGGCAGCATTCATATAAATAGGCTTGTTATAACTGATGTAAGGAAGACCCGATAGCACAAAGGCCATTTCTATCAGATCAACCTTTGAGCAGCATTCACGCCTTACCATTTACCTTTGGTACAAATGCAGAAGTTGCTCTATCAGTCCTTGCCTGCAAAGGTCACACTTGATAAAAGACTTTACATTCTGTGCATACCGCAAGCTCTCACCCAAGCAAGGCCCCAGCTGCAAAATATAGATATACCACACACAGATCACTATGCCGGCTTGGGTTTGGGGGTGTTTCAGCATAACAGAGTGACATTTTCAAACATTACATCACAGTTTATGTTTTGATCATTCAACTTCCTTACACACTCTTCAATCAGGCTTCAATTCATGTGTGCCCTTCTCATACTCTATTTCCATCCAGACCAGCACCACACTCCCCAGTGAGATGAAGGAAAAGGGAGGCAGAAAAAAGAGAGAAGGAGATTTGTAGATCTGTAGATCTGAAAGCGGCTGTCACTGAGGAGAGAGGGTCTGTGGGAACGTACATGGGTATACTATGGTGCTTCATAATAGAAAGAGTCAGATAAAACCTGAGTTGAGAACTGAAAGATCAAGTTTCTGTAGGGATGGGTGCCATTCACGGGTCTGGGCTAGCTCCCACTCTGTTTAGCCTTTTCCAGAATGACTTAGAGGATTTTTTGTTTGACCACCAACTGGTTGGAAGGCCATGACGTTCCGCTGATGCTACTTCTAGACAATGAATGCTACTTACTGCCGTGGAAATTGAGTTGCATAAATTGCTATGTGGATTTTGTAATTATTGCATTTGCAATAAGCTAGTCCTTATCAAAAGGAAAGCAAAGGCAATGTGATGGACTGTGATGAAGGAGAAAGATTATGTCGAAGGACTGTAAAGAAGAAGGACCACAATGAAAGTCTGTGATGAAGGAGAATGACTTGGATGAAGGAAAAGCACTGCAACAAGCAGACAGGCTGCAATGAAGACTGTGACAAAGGAGAAAGATTGTGACTAAGTAAAAGGACTGACGAAGGAGAAGGACTAGTACTGTGACAAAGGAGAAGGGCTGTGGAGGACTGTGATTAAAAAAGGGACTGTGTAATGAAGGAGGACGACAAACGAGAGGCACTGTGACGAAGAAAGGCTGTGACAAAAGAGAAGGACTGTGATGAAGGACTGACATGGGAGAGGGACATTGATGAAGAAGGACTTTGACGAAGGAGTAGGACTGACAAAGGACAAGGAATGTGACAAAGGAGAAGGGCTGTGATGAAGGGCTGTGACAAAAGAGAAGGAATGTGGTAAAAGACTGTGACAAAGCAAAAAGACTCTGACAAAGGACTCTGATGAAGGAGAAGGATGGTCTTACATTGGCGGGTAGAAAAGAGATAAGGACTTCATGAAGCCAGCATGTTGAGCAGTGATAATTAAACACTGGGTAACTGGGTATCTCTACAAGGATGATCCAGCTTGGAGCAAACCCCTCCTTTGGAAGAAACCCCCCTAGTGAAAGTTCTTCACATATTAGAAGTTGGTGCACATGGACTGAGTAGTTAATCAGAAGTCAGAGGGATAGCAGAAGACTGAACAGACTTGCATTAGAACAGAGGAATCTAAGGTTGTCTCCCGAGGAGAGCTCTAAGCAGCCAACTATTATAGGACTGTGACTGATAGGGAACAGAAAAGGTAGGCACACAACAAAGAGAGCGGATCACACAGCAGCAGACATGAAGAGCTTCATAACACACAAACGTCTCAGCACAGGCAACCTGTCCTGAAGCATTGGGACTCAGTTGGCAGCTTTCGCCTCTCTTGTTTATGGAACGACTTCTGCCCCCTTGTTTCCCCAGAAGTGATACTGGCCATCTTGGGAAATCTGAATGGTGTAAGGGAGTCATGGTATCACAAGTATGACACTGACACAAGAGGTACAAGTTTCAAAACCTTTATTCAAGTTTCAGGGTTTGGAAAAACTCCTGCTTTGCCCTGTAGCTATAATGGAAGTAGTCGCTACCATCAAATAAAATAGAAAACACGGTCCTAGTCAGTCTTTGTCAAATCAAAATAGCCTATACTAACAAAACCGAATGCCTGCCCTATCTCTTATACAAGAAGTGTGTAACAGGGAAGATGTATGCAAAGAAAAATCAGTGTTATGACATAAAAAAATCAAGATTATTGAGTCAGCTCTCCTCCCCACGTTGGACAGCACAGAGTAAGGCAGCCCCCGTAAACAGGATGACACACTATGGCTCAGGTTCTCAAAACAAAGGCATTTTAAAAAGTGAATGGAGGCCTGCTTGGCCTTCCATGTAAAAGTTACTTATTTCAGCTTTCAAAAGTTCTTTCACAGTTCAACAAAAGTTCACGCAGGTCTCCCTTGGTCGGGCTCGGACCTCTCAAAGCAAAACTTTCACGTAGGTCTCTATCTGTCAGGCTTGGAACTTTCAACCAAAACGTACCTGATTCAAAGTTCATCTCCCTCAGCTGTGCTCAGAGCTCGCAATCACAGCACTTGCAGGGGTTCCCTTCCCTAAGCTTTATTCACAGTCGTTAGGTGTTCCCTTCCCCTAACTTATCACACTTTCGGTCTCCCTCAGTCAGGCTCGGACCTTTACTGATGTTGAAGACTTTCAAATGTGCAAGACTTTTACTATAGACCCCAGCAGGACCACTTCAACTTTCTCTTCAGCTCACACTGTTGTGTTATTTGCCCCAGTGTCTCTTGGTCTTGGTAGTTCAGTACCATAAGCACAAATGTTCATACAAATCTTTCTCTTAAAGTAATCACCTTTCAACTTCCCCTTTCGCCAGGGTTAATCTTGACCATCGCGCATTTCAGAGTTCATTCAATTTGCTACTTAATAACAAGATATCACATATTTCACTGAGACTTTCAAGTGGGCTATTTCTTGTCGCCGGACCACTCCACTACTTTCACAGTTATCAGTAAAATAAAGTTCACCACAGGGCTGTGTTCCTTCGCGTCTCATCAGCATGCGCGCAGTCTTTAATTGTGAGATATACTGTTGCAACTTCAATCTTTCCTTAACACACACTGTCCTTTCATTTTGTTCGCTAACTCACCGGCTGTGTGCATTCCTTTCTTGTGTTTGCGCCTTTAATTCACGAGTCAGGGTTAATACCACAGGCTTGGCCATTGCCTCCCCAACTCTTAGTTAGTTAGTGTAGTTCACCTGGGATGGTCGCCGGTGTCCTCGAAACTTAATGCAGTCATCTTGTCTGGGATTTGGCCTTCTCTGTGTACCTTTCACAGCTCTTCGGAGGCAAAAACCTTCTCCAGGGATCTCCTAGGTTTCCCTACCCTTTTCTCTCATCCCTCGATCGGTCGTTCTGCTCCAGTAGGTTCACCTTTGCCCCAGAATATCTGTTCCTTCTCGTGTTCCACCTTTCTCCCAGTGTGTCTCTATGTTCCGCCATTTATCTGTGTGGGAACAGCTAATGGGTATCAGTTGTATGTGATTAAAGTCAAGTGCCTGACTTTGCCTGACCCGATTGGGGGACATGTCCAATAAGATATGCAAGTCCTAGCATCTTTACTCTCAGCTGCCCTCTTCCTCGGCCAAGAGTTTGTGCAAAAGGGGTTGGGGGGAGTTGAAACATTGGAGCATCCTATAAAAATAGGATGAAGTACGGGAAAGGGTGGAATACCACATCTCATTATCAGTTGCCTCACCCCCACTCCTTGAAGATCCCCCACCCAGGTGATCCTCCCGCACTGGTCCACCCCCATGGTCTGGATCCAAAGGCGATGGCTGTGCCCTGGCCACCTGAGAGAGAGAGATCCCTATGTTGAGCCACCCTTTGGTTTCTCACAATGGGTGCTGCCATCTTGGAAATAAACTAGACCAAAGCATGGTCATCCCAAGAGCAGGAACAATACTTCCATTGCAGCCAGAGAAACCCATAATTCCAGTGAAACTGTACTCTGGAGACCCCCGGCCGACCCATAGAGCCGAGCTTTACTCTGAAAGTACTTTAAGACGAGATAGCTGCACCCTTAAGATGGATGGGGGTGGAGATTTAATACTCCAACACCAATCAATAAGGACAACTCAATGGTTTGGCAAAGGGAATCTGTTTAATGACAAGTATAAAAACCGGGGAGTCATGGAAATCAGCAGTGATGCGATCGTCCTTCTCACTTCAACTCCAATGAACTTCATAAAAATCATAGCATTTATACTGAAACTTCATCATAATTGATGTATAATATTCAAAAGTTAGCATCTAATTCTATTGGTTAGGAAAAGGTAACCTTAATATAGGTACTATATCTGTATATGGTAACGGAGTGAGGGGATTGGATAAACACTGTCAGGTGGGCATCTAAGCCCTTCCCTCATAAATTACTACTGTACACATCACTAAAAGTATGACGTCCCATTGGCTCTACTAACTATAGGACCCTAGATTATTTGGTCCATTCTGATTGGGTTGGCACCAACCCCATGCATAAATTTCCACTTTGCTTAGCAGCACGCAGAATGGTCAGCCAGGTGCAGGGTACCCCCAAGTTACCTGGCCTTTCTCCAATTAAGGTTACAATCAATCATCGCTTCAGCAACTATGTGTCATTTATTTTACTGTAGTTGGCCTCGAAACTGCATCTTCTGTCTGGGAAAGTTCCAATATCTCTGCCTGGGTGGATGCCAGGCATAGGTGTGAACTTGTGCTTCTCCTCGCTCGGATGGTCACGTGCTTCACACACCGTGAATTTGTCTAGTTTCTCTCAATTTGTGCATTTGATTCTTATTCAGCTTGCCACCTGCCTACGCCTCCTTACCTTGACCTTTCAGAGACATGATATTCTGTTCTTATGTTTCAATTATATGTATCTACTGTTCGTTCCTTCTATTGGTATGACCTTGGCTTCCCCTGGCACGAGTTGCATCTGCCGAGTTTCGATTCAGCCGTCTCTTCTCGTTTTGATAGAATATGAATCTCTGCTCATTCAGCCTTTAGTAACCTGGGTTGATTCTGCTTCGTTACAAAGTGGAATTACACTTATAATACTGTGCTTCGTTTTGAGGTAGATTATGTATAATGGCACTTGCCGCACTATTCTTCTACTTAGCATTGCAAGCTGCATTGTTTTCTTAGCTTTCTTGCAGTTCCAAGCATATGTACAGGTGTTAGCTGGTTGAATATCTTCATCCTGTTTACAGCTTCAGCTTCTTTGTATTTCAACATCGTTCTCCCCTTTTAGGTTCATGATATCCTTATTCATGGCATTTCGTCTATGGGTGTCATTCTCGGGTTGTCATTTCTTCTACCTGTACATCTGTCCGGGTCCTCGTGACGTCACCATTCGTCTTCCATTAAGACCTTCTTGGTTTCTTCCTGGACTGTACTTAGGCAATCTTCATTTTGTCTCATTTGCTGGTAAGGTTTCCTTAATGGATACCTTACTGTCCATGGTTTTCTTGGTATTGGTGCTTCAATAGGTGTTGCTCTTCTGATAGGTACTGGGCAGAGCCCTACTGCAGCTCTTTTTCTGATTTATCTGCTCATCATATGTCACATATTTTGGTTTGAACGTTCCTGGTACATCAAAATGGGTGACTGGAGTGCAGGCTTTATTTGGGACCTCCTCTACACTCCCCCCTCTGGGCGATTCATCGACCACTTTCACCTCCATCTTTGGATTCAACTTACTCGATTCTTCTGTATTTATCTTCATTCTATCGCCTGGGTTCATTCCTTCATCATCTTCGGGGTCTGTACATGATGGTTTGAAGAAGTGTCTCTTTGGAGTCCATATTTTTATTACTACTTTCAGGCTTCCTGCTGTCCTTACATGTTCGTCTTTATTCCATGTCATTAGTTGACAGTGTCCATTTGGGCAACAGTAAACCCATCTTCCCACATAATTTCTGGGCTTCCTGCGATAGAGAAACTTTGTTCCTTCTGGTGCGTGAATACTGGTCTTCACAAAGTCTCTTATTTCTTCATCAGTCAGGTCTTTGGGCTTCCATCCTGGCTTGACATCTTTCACGATCTTCATCCCTATGGCTTTCTTCGCAGTCTTCTGGCATTGTGAGATTATTATCTTGATAACACAAAATCCTAGCAATATCTTCACTAACAGGGCTCCCAAGAACTTGAATGCATCTGCCATCAATTGCGAGACCCATGAAAACAGTGATCCAAACCAGCTGTCATCATCAACTTCATCAGTTTCATAGATCATCTGGTTCTGCAGGTTTGTCAGCATACCTATGACTTCAGTTAATGTTCCATTCTCCTCATCGTGAGATGGTATATATGTGCAACATGATTCTCCGATTTTTGCACAAACTCCGACATCCATGGCTGTGATCATGTCAAGGACATATCTATTCTGAAGAGTCATCAGTCGGATGGCTCTCAGCTCTTCCTTGATCGCATTGAATCCTTTTATGGTTGTATTGATGGTCTGCAGTAACTCCCATCTGGTTATCTGCAACCATTTAGTATTTACTCCGACTTGGATTCTTGGTCATAGAAATCGTTGTGAACACTGATGAGGTGAGGCTGAACAGCCTGTGTTCATATGGGATTGTATGAAATGCTTCTTCTGATTTAGCAGAGAAGTAATTCTCTCTCTTCATTAGGGTTATCAGTTCCACACATTATCATGAATGTCAGGCCGACCTCTCGGTTCGTCGGAACCAAATTCGTCGTTATGCAGAACCCACTCCTCCTCACCTGATTCTTCAATAGACTCCTCGCGTCTTCGCCCCTTTTTTCTTGTTGATTTCTTTTTAGAGAAGAGATATGGTCTTCCGCGGTTAGAAGCCACCCTGTTCCCACTAGTAAACCAGGGAAGCAAGGGACCCCCTTACCGCAGGAGCCGTAGGAGAGGAAAAAAGCGTTAGCTAAAAAAACCTCTCGTGAATCTCGATCCTGATGAGGAGCCAGGTAAACCAGACAAGCTGTTTCTCCAGAGGAGGTCCGGAATCGAGGGATAATAGAGACCGCGGGTTGGCTAGTTGGAAGGGAAAACGGAAAGGAAAAAGACAGGTAAGTCCGGGGGAAGGATAGCAAATATAGAAAAGGAGGGCAGAGTACCGGGAAGGAGCAAGGCAACAAAGGAGGGCAGGAAGGGACGATAACCGGAAAAAAAACACCGGTCAGGAAGCAGGCAAGGAACTGGAGAGAGAGCACTAGCGAAACGGAGCGTGAAAGCTTCAGTTGCAAAGCGCCGGACAAAACAAAGAGGCGTGGTTAAGAGCAAAACCAGGAAGAGGTCGGAAAAAGACTAGAGCGTAGCAACAGGAAATGGGGAAAAATATGGAACAATCAATGGCGGCGGAGTTGCCATCGGTTTCTCAGACTCCAAGGGAATCTCGTTGCAGACGGCATGACAGTATGCCCCCTACCATGGGGCACCCCCCCTGGCTTGTCGGGGTGAAGTCTGTGAAACAACCGCACCAGACGAGGCGAATGGATGTGGGAAATAGGTTCCCAAGAATCATCCGAATGTGGGTAGCCCTTCCAATGAACAAGATATTCTAGTCTGCCTCCCTTATATTTGGAGTCCTGGATGGCTGCCACTTCATATTCGTCTGGTGGTAAGTCTATGGGTTTTTGGCCGTTAGGTATTCTTCGTTTGTAGGGGTCTTCCCGATATTCTTTCAAAAGAGAGGAATGAAAGACCGGATGAATACGTTTCATGTAGTTGGGCAACAGAAGCCGGTATGCCACCGGGTTTATCCTTTCCGAGATGACATAGGGACCCAGATAGCGCGGTGTTAGTTTGGAAGAATGCAACCAGCGCGGAAGGTACTTTGTAGATAACCAAACTTGGGTCCCTTTTTTCCAATGGGGAGAAGGAAGGCGCAGTGGATTGCTGGAGGTGCTATAGCGGATCTTGCTGGCTCGCAGACTAGTATATGCAGCCTTATGCGCCTCAGAAATATTGGCAAGCAAGGCATCCACGGAAGGTATATCCCCAGGAGGAAAGGGTCTGATAGGCAAGAAACGGGGATGAAAGCCATAGGTACAAAAAAAAGGACTTAGTTTGGTGGCACTATGGGCGGAGTTGTTGTAAGCAAACTCGGCTGTAGGTAGAAGACCCACCCAATCATCTTGCTGAGAATTGGTAAAACAACGAAGATACTGCTCTAACAGAGCGTTTAATCGTTCTGTCTGGCCATTTGTTTGCGGATGGAACCCTGAGGACATAGCTCTTTCAATACGAAGTCTCTTACAGAGCTCTTTCCAAAAGCGGGAGGTATACTGGGTGCCTCTATCAGATATAATCTTGTCTGGAATACCGTGTAACCGGAATATATCCTTGGAAAAGATAGAAGCCATTTCGGCTGCTGTTGGTAGTCCTGCCAAGGGAGAAAAATGTGCCATCTTAGAAAAACAGTCTACGGTCACCATGATGCAGGAGCAACCATCCGAAGGAGGTAAGTCGACTACGAAATCGGTGGAAATTACTCTCCATGGACTCCTAGGCGGTTCTTCTAGTTGTAGATATCCAACCGGTTTCTGAGTGCTGTATTTAGATCTGGAGCAGATGGGGCAGGTCGATACATACTTATCTACTAACTTTCCCATTCCTGACCACCAGAAATGACGTCTGAGTAGTTCCAGAGTGTTCTTAATTCCTCGATGTCCAGCTACTTGGTCATCGTGACACCATTTTAAAACCTGTAGACGGGAGGTGGAGTCTGGTAGAAAAAGACGTCCTTTGCAAAGATATACGCCATCCTGAAGGAGGAGATCCTCTGAAGCCCTTACCAAAGGGGGTTTATCCAGGTTGGCAGTGGCCATGCGTACCCCTTCTAGAAAGGCATTAACCGTACATATCACCCTTTTCTGGGGCAACATGAGGTTTAGATGTTGATCTGGTAAACATTCGGCAGAGGGTTTTCTGGATAATGCGTCGGCAAGCACATTTTGGGTTCCGGGTAAGTAAGTAAGGACGAAGTCATATTGGGAAAAAAAATGGGCCCATCGGGCTTGTCGTGAATTTATACACTCCATACTTTGTATGACCTTTAAATTTTTATGGTCCGTGCGCAGTTCGAAGGGAAAAACAGCCCCTTGTAAGAGATGTCGCCACTCTTCACATGCCACTTTCATCGCGAGTAGCTCCTTCTCTATCACAGAATAATTCTGTTGGCTAGGGGTTAGAGTCTTTGACACATAGGCTACTGGAAATTCAATGCCATCATGTTCTTGTAGCAATGCTGCTCCCAAAGCTGCGGACGAGGCGTCAGTTTCTATTATGAAAGGGAGGTCTTGATCCGGTTGACGTAGAACTGGAGCCGAACAAAAAGCAGTTTTAAGTCGGAGAAAGGCGTCCTCTGCTTCATCGGACCAAAGAAAGGGAGAAGTAGACTTCTTCAACAAACAGGTAATGGACAATACCTTATCGGAGAATTCAGAAATGAACTTGCGATAGAAATTTGCTAGTCCGAGGAATCTTTGGATTTCCTTTACAGAAGTCGGACTTGGCCACTGTAAGACGGCTTCTACCTTTCGAGGGTCCATCTGAATCCCCTCGGCAGACAAAATAAACCCAAGATACGGAACCTCAGCTACCTGGAATACACACTTGTCTGGATTAGCCTTTAAATGGGCTTCCTTAAGTCTTTGGACGACTTGATGAAGATGTTGCGCATGTAATTCAGGGGATTTGGAAAACACTAGAATGTCGTCCAAGTAAATGATGGTACAGTTATACAACAAGTCAGAAAAGGTGCGGTCCATAAACCGCTGGAAAACCGATGGGGCGTTGACCAGACCAAATGGCATCACCCTATACTCAAAATGACCGAAGGGGGTCCTAAAGGCAGTCTTCCATTCATCGCCGGACCGAATGCGAAGCAAATGGTAGGCTCTACGAAGGTCGATCTTGGAGAACACAGTGGCACCTTGTACGGCTTCTAATATATCCTTAATCAAAGGCATTGGGTACCGATCTCTAATGGTGATTCTGTTCAGTCCTCGGTAGTCGATGCAAGGTCTTAGTTCCACCGAATCTTTTTTGGGCACAAAAAACAAAGATGCCCCAGCAGGAGAACGTGAGGGTTAAATGAGACCATTTTGGAGATTGGAGTCAAGGTATTTCTTGAGGACTTCTTTTTCCCTCAGAGAAAGGGAGAACATTCGCCCAAACGGGACTAGGGCCTCTGGGACCAGGTCGATACCGCAATCCTCTGGTCTATGTGGAGGTAATTCTTGGACTTCTTGGTCTTGGAAGACTTCACTAAACTTTGCCAGGTCGATGGGAATGGTATGTATTCCCACGGTATCAGTTGTTGGACAGAATTCGGACATGACTTGGACGGTGGCATGTTTAGTCTCTGGAAGACATTTCTTCAGACAATGATCAGAAGAAAAAGACATCTGATTGGTTCTCCAGTTTATGGTAGGGTTGTGTTTGCGCAACCATGATACCCCGAGTATGACCGGGAAATGGGCAGCTCTTATTAGGTCAAACTGGATAGTCTCTGTATGCTGAAGCAGCTTCATCGTCATGGGCGGAGTGGTATGCGTAATCAGACCAGAACTTAAGGGCTTGCCATCAACTCCTTCCACCTTCTGGTCTTCATCTTTCTCTAGTCGTCCTATGCCGGATTGGTTAGCCCACATGATGTCCATGAAACATCCTGCTGCTCCGCAGTCCAGTAAAGCCAGGACTTCATAAGATCTTTGATGAAGGGTGAGCTGTACTGCCAGAACCATAAGACGGGTGTCTTCTGTGGATGAGATGGATGTTATGGACATTGAGACGTAGGGACCTGGGAATCCCCCTCGGTAACTTGTCCCCACTAGTTCCGAGGTGGGGCGTTTCCCGACCGTCGTGGAGGTACTTCTGGACAGTCGCGTAACAGGTGTTGCTTAGAACCACAATACAGGCACAAATTATTGTCCTTCCTTCTCCTTCGTTCATCAGACGAAAGGGGCCCTCGGGTAGTACCTATCTGCATGGGTTCATCCTTGGTCTGATGGGTGGAGGAGGTAGTGGGTAGACAAGGCTCGGAGAGTATAGGCGTGAATCGACCTCTTCGTCTTTCTGTACGCCTCTCGGAAAGGCGGAAATCCAATTGGAGAACGGTAGACCATAGTTCCGACAAGGTTGCAGGTCTGGGCATACGTGCCAATTCATCCTTTAGTTCTTCTCTGAGGCCTCGACGGAAAACGGTGTATTGAGCCGCCTCTTGCCACCCGGATTCGGCGGCAACCCTCTTAAAACGGGAAATGTAGGATAGTAAATCCGAGCTACCCTGACAGATGTCAAGCAACTGCTCACTGGCAATCAGGGCTGTTTCTTGTCTCTCAAAGGCTTCCTTGAATTGTGCCGTAAAACCACTATAGTCTTGCAGCAGTGGGCTAGCACTGGTTACTAATGGGGTGGCCCATGCCAGTGCGTTTCCAGTAAGATTGGATATGAGAAACCCTATGCGGGCATTATCGGAGGCATAAGTCTGGGGTCTGAAAGTAAAATGTATTATACATGCCTCCATGAACTCTTTAAATTTCTGTGGGGAGCCGTCACATTTACCCGTTGCCAGGGGCATAGGGGGTAATTCTGCACGAGCTCTTTCTTGATTATCAATACGTTGCTTTAGGGCCATATTCTCTACCTTGACAGTTTGCAATTCCTGTGTGAGGTTATGTACCGCAGCAAGCAACTCCTGTATCTGTTCAGCCGTAGCCATGGTTGGTTCATTTAGGCTTTGCAATCTATCATGAATGTCAGGCCGACCTCTCGGTTCGTCGGAACCAAATTCGTCGTTATGCAGAACCCACTCCTCCTCACCTGATTCTTCAGTAGACTCCTCGCGTCTTCGCCCCTTTTTTCTTGTTGATTTCTTTTTAGAGAAGAGATATGGTCTTCCGCGGTTAGAAGCCACCCTGTTCCCACTAGTAAACCAGGGAAGCAAGTGACCCCCTTACCGCAGGAGCCGTAGGAGAGGAAAAAAGCGTTAGCTAAAAAAACCTCTCGTGAATCTCGATCCTGATGAGGAGCCAGGTAAACCAGACAAGCTGTTTCTCCAGAGGAGGTCCGGAATCGAGGGATAATAGAGACCGCGGGTTGGCTAGTTGGAAGGGAAAACGGAAAGGAAAAAGACAGGTAAGTCCGGGGGAAGGATAGCAAGTATAGAAAAGGAGGGCAGAGTACCGGGAAGGAGCAAGGCAACAAAGGAGGGCAGGAAGGGACGATAACCAGAAAAAAAACACCGGTCAGGAAGCAGGCAAGAAACTGGAGAGAGAGCACTAGCGAAACGGAGCGTGAAAGCTTCAGTTGCAAAGCGACGGACAAAACAAAGAGGCGTGGTTAAGAGCAAAACCAGGAAGAGGTCGGAAAAAGACTAGAGCGTAGCAACAGGAAATGGGGAAAAATATGGAACAATCAATGGCGGCGGAGTTGCCATCGGTTTCTCAGACTCCAAGGGAATCTCGTTGCAGACGGCATGACACACATCTCTTCTTTCTCAGGTGAGCATCTGCTTTCGGGAAACTGTCAATATTCAAGTCACTTTTCGGGATCACTAGTGCTGCAACGTGGACATTCAACATTGTGCATATACCTCCTCAGTCTCTTGGCAGTCTGATGTATGCCTTGGATCTGCATGCCCAATAATGATCCATAATTACTGCTGTTCCATGCACCAATCCTGGAGCGTCAAAAACTCGTCCACAGTTCTTAGTCTCTCCCATCTTTCTAGTGCCATTATTCCTGAAGCAGACTTTTGGGCTTTCTAGTGGCACTATCTGCAAGGGTCCTACTCAGTCTTCGACCCATGTCAATAGTTTTGCAAGTTTTGGCCACAATGGCTTGCAGGCATTCTGCACAATGTCAACAGTTTCTTTGTAGAGTCCAGTGATCACCCAGGTTCTGCAAATCACCACTCCTTTTCCCCACCCATCTGGTGAAAGCACTGTTCCCTAAATCTGCATTTGGGATCTGTTCTTCCACTTTCTAGCTTCCTCTGGAGTTTTTCCTTGGACATTTAGTCTCGGGTTCACTTCTCATCTTATTCCTGATCCTTTAACTCCAGGCTTCTCATACCTGATCACATGATTCCTAGTATAATCTCTGTTTCTTGTCTTAATGTCTTGAACATAATCATCTTCGTCGGGATAGGCTGTTTCAGTTGCCCATATTAATGAGGCATCACTACCCATGAAGTGCCCTCTGGTCTTGCACATTACTACGTGTGACAGACAATGTGCTGTCTGGACATTTATTTCTACAGCTACGAAGGTCTTGGATTTCCCCATGCCAAATGTTGTTTTTCCAAATGTGCTGTGCTGTCCAGGTAGTCGTTTAGTTCATTGTCCTCTCCAAGCATGCTTCTCTTGATTCTTACTGTTTTCATGTAGTTTGCTATTACTATAGCTCTGAATTCATCTGTATGGCTCTTTCTTGCTGAAGGATTCTCAGGTGTCCCGGTCCATGGTGCAGGCTTCCTCATCTGTGCCATTTGAGTGGACAAACGTCTGGCAGCTCTTTCCCTCTCTTCATACATCCTTCTGTTACAAATGCCCATTTCAACCACCCTGACGCTGGTCCGGTGTATGGTTGTGTTGTAGAACTTGTACTTGCCCCTTGTGTTAGAACATGTATGTTTGTTACTACTGTCTCTGGGTGTTTATTCTTCAGCTCCTCTGGTCTTTTCCTTTCTCTGGCTAGTGACGGCCATACTGTGTCTACTATTGTTGTGCTTGTGAGATCTTCTTTGAGTATGTCTTTGTCTCCCTGAGTGTTGTGTCAAGGGTGTTGATCATTATCATTTCTGTTGGTTTCTTTTCCGATTCCTCTTGTCTTTCCACAATGTCTGTTGTGGAGTTTCTTATGGCAAGCAGTCTCTTCTTTTCTACTGTTTTGGCTTGTGGTTCTGCAGTCATTGACACTAGGCCCGTTTTGTGTGCATTCAGTGTTTGCATGAGTGTGGTTGTCAGTAACCTTTCTTCATTCGCTCTTTGCCGACCCTGTCTCCGGCTTTTCTGTTTGTTTGTTACCACAAGTGTGTGTGTACCATTAGTAATCACATCCATTTCAGGGACTGAAATGACTATGTAAGGTCTGGGTTTCATGCGTGCATCATTAGATGGGTGCACAGAAATTGGAACACTTTGTGCACCAATAAAAAATGCAGTTCTGATGACAGTAAAACAATGATGAATATGCTACATAAATACATTATGCCCCTCTATGTCAGGCGGCAGCATTTACTTCCAGAGAAACTCGGTTGTCTCATTCCTGCGGTAGGACCAGATTGCTGCTCTGGACCCCCATCTCGATCATTCACCACATGTCAATGTTTTATTGTATCCCTTTACGCAATATTGTCTTTCGGACTCTGTTGTTAAGGGTCTCAGGTGTTCCACAAGTGCCCCCCCCCTCTTGCGGGTGACGGATTGTCTCTTATTGCAGGATACAGTTCCTTTGCTAGAATATGGAAAAAATCAAATTAAATAACAATTCAGTAAGTCCTTTTACTGTGCATGTTCAAAGCAAGTAAGCTCCAAGTCGACTCCTCAGATTTGCTTCAGTCCTGAGGACATAATATATGCTGATCACTATGAAGAAATAAGGACAAAATAACAACAAATGCAATAAGTGAAGTCCTTTGCACTGCTTCCTCGATCTGTCCCGCGGAGGAAGGCTTTTAGAATCTCCTCAGATAGCTCTGCTGATGGTTCGAGAGTTCTACTTGGAGCACAATTCCATGCAAGAGCATGCCCATCTGTGCAACATTAGCTGGGTCTCTGATGAATGTGAGGACGTCAACATCGATCAGTCTCCCCACCAGCTCTGGAAAGTCAGTGACTAGCCAAAAAAGGACATTTTGAGCCAACCTGCTGTCTTCTAGTGACACAGACATTCGTCCTGTCTTGTTGGGGTTCAGGATTATATGTTCTCTCCTTGATGTAAACAATGTCTACACTGCCTGGTCGCATGGAGCACGACTAGGATCATGATTTTATTTAAAAGTTGGCTTAAATGTTCTATATTTGCTGGGTCTAGAAGAAACGTGAGTGTGCCTGTTGTTCTTCCGACAAGAGTTGGACAAACTTCGATTATGCAAAAGAACAATGTGTTGATAGGCTCATTTATTTCTCTCTGTGTTTGGGACATTTGGTTCCTTCTCATTGTACTATGGAAGTAGGAGAAATTGTTCGGTAATGACAGTAAGCTGTCTTCTTATTGTCTTTTCGTTCTGAGGATCTTGAAGAAAGTCAGTGACATTGGTGAGCCTCCCTACCAATGAAGGGTATGATCTGAGCACTAGATCAAAATAGGTGACCACATCCTTGGCGAAGTCGCTACTGCGAGATACCATACGTGATTCCGAATAGGGTCTCAGTGTGAAATGATTCTGGATACTGTAGTTGCTTCCAATGTAAGTGTCCTCAGTCAAAATTCGGTATATTCTTTTCTCGTCAAGGCTCAAGTGTGCCTCAGTCCAAAGTTCAAAGTTTTTATGTCCTTATCCCCTTTTTTGCTTAGAGGAAGTGTCCAATTTAAGCCACAATTTGCAAAAAGTTCTTTGTCCTTCTATGGCTGGTCATGCGTCCTTCTTCCTCGTCATGGATCTCGTCTGCATGTGCTGTGGTTCTTCCCTGTCGCTCGCCGATTCCTCTCGTTGGGGTTATGGAAGGGGCCTTCTCCGATGTAGGGTTTGATACCGCCGAGAAAAATCCAAGCTCTCCTGCCTTGTAGTTTCACTGTGGATGGGGTACAGTCCTCCACTGTGAAGGGACCGTTAAATTTTGGCTCGTTCCACTTTTTTCTTGTATGATTCCCCAAAAGGACGGTGTCTCCAGGGAAGACGGATGGTACACAAAGTCCTTGAGCTGTGTCTGTAGTAGTATCTCCTTCTGTGTTCCGGGCTGCCCTGCACCCTTTTTGTCATCTCTGCAGCTGGTCTGAAATTACAGTAAGGCAAGATGCCATGCAGTTCAGATAGTTTAGCATTTCAGACCCTAAAATTTCTCCTATTGACTGGGCATCACATCTAGCTCTATCTCGGTGTCAAAAGAGTTCTCATTCTTCTTCCTGTTGCTATCTCGTGTGGCGTAAGATGATGGTCAGAACTGGGTTGGTTCCAAAGTGCATATAGTGCAAAAGGAAGGCAGTGCAACTATCCCTTTCCTAGAGTCAGCTTCAACTTGGCTATCCTTTCCTTTAACAAGCCGTTGAGCTTCTCACAGATTCCATTACCTTGCGGATGATACGCCGATGAGAACTTGTGCTTTATACCAAGCAGCAAGCTAATCTGTTTGAATATTGCATTAACAAAGTGAGGGCCATTATCTGATCTCATGACCTTGCACACCCCCCACCGGGGGAACATCTCTCTCACTAAACATTTGGCTGCACAGGTAGAGTCTGGGTCTGTACATGGACCTGCCTCAATCCATCTACAGAATGGACACACAACAACAATTAAGTATCTGTACCTGTTACATACTTGAATCATGTCGACGTAATCGACATGCAAGTGCTGAAAAGGCCCATTTAGCCTTGGGACAACTCCTCTCACTACTTTTAATGTGTGCCCAGCTTTGAATTGCTGGCAGATTATACAGTTCACTATGAAGAATGCAATGTGCTCAGCTAAATTCGGTATGATCCAGTCTTCTGTGAGTGTTGCTGCTAAATTCTCTTTTGTCATGTGTGCTGGATAATGTAACTGTTCCAGCGCTATTTTTAATAGGGCTACAGGCATTACTGGTTTACCAGTGCTGTCTTGTCGCACAAGCTGTCAGAGGGGTTTAAAGAACACCCTTGACGTTTCCAAAGGTTCTGTTCTTCCTGTGGTGCCTTCCCTTGGAGTTCCATTAGCTGTGTTTGCCCCAAATTACTGTAACTTTCAGGTGCAGTTTGTGTAACCATCATTTGCTCGGTAGCATGGATAACTTCCTCTTCCATGATCGTTTCACTTTTCAATGCCATAAGTCTGCTGCTTGATTTCTGCGTGAGATCAAATCTGTCCCCTTTGTGTGGGCGGTGCATTTCACGACCGCTATGCCCACTGGGAGCTGTAGTGCATTGATCAGCCTGTCCAATAAGGCTGCATGCTGCACTGGCATGCCATCCGCTCTGAGGTAGCCCCTCCTTTTCTAGTGCTCTAAGCCTGCGTGCACTGTTGACGTCACATAGACGGAGTGTACACCGTTACTTCCTGGTCTGCGTGATTCTCAATGGCGAGTATCATCTTTGTCCGTCACTTTGATCGATTCTCGAAGACCCGTCAATGAAGAGGAACTCTTCTTCTGCCAAGGCATTTTCTTTCACCGTGGGGATTTCATCATCGAATTCTTCATAGTTCGCACAGTCATGTACTGTCTCTCATTCAGTGACTGGCTCTGCTATAAACATAGCTGGGTTCACTATCTCGCATCGGACTACCTTAATCGATGGACTTGATATGATCACTTCATAAGCAGAAGCTCTCTGAGATGTTAATGTGCCCTTTGGTTTCTCTAGAATGGCAAATAGTGAGTGCTCGACGTACAATGTCATGGAGCATCCCATAACAATGGTTGTAGCCTTCTCTATGGCGAACGCTGCAGCAACTAAACTTTGTTCGCACAGGAAATTACCTCTTATTACTGGGTCCAAATTCCCACTGTAGTATGCCAGAGGCTTGTACCCCAACATGGTTCTCTGTGTGAGCACTGCAGTCATAACGCTGCCATTCGTCTGTGAAAACAGGTAAAATTCCTCTGCATAATTGGGGATCCCTAGAACTGGTGCTGTGCAAATGGCTCTTTTGAGTTCAGCAAATCCTTTCTCCGTGGTCTCAGACCATTCAATCTTTTTTTTTGTCACTTGGGCCTTCTTTAGGGCCTGAAGTAAAGGCTTAGTGTAAGAGCTATAGTCGAAGACCCATGCCCTAATGTAGTTGCATAGGTCTAGAAGGTTCTGCACCTGTTTTATAGTGTGTGGCGGGCCATGATCAGTATGGCTTCAGCCCTTTCTGGGGTCACTCTCTTTCCTTCATGTGAGATCAGCTGGCCTATGTACAGCACTTCTTGGTGACAATATTGTAACTTTTCCTTGTCAATCTTATAACCTTTCTCAGCCAGTATAGTCAATAGCTGAACAGAATCGCACCTGCATTGCTCTTCTGTGGTGCTGCAAATTAAGATGTCATCCACGTATTGCAGGACAACTCTTTTTAGTGCGATATTGCTCAAGTCCATCTGCAGGATTCTGTTGAAAATAGATGGAGACTCACAATACCCCTGGTGTAGTCTCGTGCTTTTCAGATGCATCTGTCTGAATGTGAATGACGTCAGATCTTGTGAGTCACGGTGCATCAGGATTGAGAAAAATGCATTTTTCAAGTCAATCATCGTGAAATATTTTGCCTCAACAGGTATATTACATAGAATTTTAGCAGGGTTAGGGACTAAAGGGAACTAGGCCTCAACAATATAATTTATTGGGCATGAATCCTGGATTAGCCTCCAAGACCCCCCCTTTGATTTCATGAGTGGATAAATCAAAGTATTGCATGACGACTCTGACGTCACTAAAATGCCCTGCTCCATCGTAGCCGAAATTGTTTTAAAAATCCCTTCATCTGCCTCTCTGGACATGGGATATTGTCGTGCTCTTGGGAGAATTGCCCCTGGTTTCAGTTTAATTTTTACTTCTCCCACCCCTTTCAACAGGCCTAGATAATAGGGGCCTCTGTTACACACTGGGACAGGAACCTGGGCCATGTCACCATCAAAATATTCAGGCCAGTTTCATGCCAATATCATCCTTTGGGGTACTTCTCTTTTAATCATTTTCACCCAAAGGGTGAGGCTCACTTCCACCATTGTCTCTCCCATTTCTGCTTGATATTCAAACAGATCATCATCGGTGACGTCAGTCAATCGATATCCTTCTTCAATGGCAATCACTGCGCACCAAAGTCGGTCCTCGTCATCATATCCATCAATCAAAGCCACCTTCCCTCGTACAGCAGCTGTGTGTATCATCAAGGGAAATACTTGTCCCTTTTCCTCGTGCATCGGTATTCTTGGCCTGAATAGGAATTCATCTGGGGTTCTCATGATTCTGTCTGTAAGGCCTGGCAATCCTGCCATAAGCACACGCATACCATATGAAAATATTTCTGGCTCTAATGGTATAGCCCTCATGGCTGTGAGTTCTGTGTATGCTTTGATTATTTTGCATACATTTGAATAGTGCATTCCTGGAGTTGAACCTATTATGCCATCCTCTGTGAACAAGATTGTCATGTTTAATTTTGTCATTAAATCTCTACCCAAAATGTTTACTGGGGTCTGACCTGAATATAGTAAAGACACATTCATTTCACATTCTCCTATAGAGACTGGAAGTGCATTTGTGAAGGGAATACGACTTGTAGCTCCCGTAAAACTCTGAGTATTTATGGCCTCGCCGGACAAGGAAAACTTGCCTTCACGTATGCATGAGCGTGTTGCACCTGTGTCAACTAGGAAAGAATATTCTTTATCCCCTATAACGACATCCACCCTAGGTTCCCTGTGGTTGGTCTTGTGTCACTGATAGGATAGAACACATCAGGGTTCCAAGTGAGCTGTCCTAGTCCATATACAATTTTGGCCCACTGTGTGCTGGTGGATTTCCCCCATTCCCGTTGTTACTTCCCATTCCAGGGTTCATGGTTTGCCCTATGCTCATCGTCTGCGATAGTTGCAACTGTGCCTGTTGGGATTGTCCTTGTGTAAAATTCCCCATGCTCTGAGGTTGCACGCCTTGTAGCGCTCCTGGTGCTTGGTGTTGCACCGTATGATTCTGTGCAATACCCTGCTGTAAAACTGTAGATGGAATCGCCATGCCTGCTCCTGTTCCTTTGCATCAAGCCTTGGTTTCTGCATGTGCGAGCTAAGTGCCCTCTCATTCCACACATCCAACATACTGGCGGTGGTCGGATCATTTGCCATTTGACAAAACTTGATTACCATTTTGCATATTTTGAAAACCTCCTTGATTATTTTGGAAACCTCTGTGATTGCTCTACCATCCTCTTTCCCTAAATCCTCTTCCCCTGGGGTAAAACCCCCTATTGCACTAATTATTCTGCTGTGGATTAGTCACCTGCTGCATGCTCGGTTCAGCTGTGCTATTTATCATGGCTCCCTCAAGAGCATATTTTGACAATTTCTTCTGCACCAATTTCGCTTCCTCACCCTTACGTGCAGCTTCCTTTTTGCGATTCTTTTCTTGCAGCAATCTGCAATAGTGCGCGATGGTCAGATGTATTTCAGCCCAAGGCTTGGCCTCAATTCCTACCAATTTCTTGAGCTGTTTCTGTACCAGCACTGGCAGCGCTTGGCACAATATATGGTAGAACACAGGTAATCTTTGTCCAAGATTCATGAGTCTCGAGCACCCATGTTTCTTGAAGATTCTGTATATAAATTAACGGATCTTCAGACTCATTTTTCGTGTCATTATAGCTCCCATATCAGAAGTATCTGGGTATAGCACTTGTAGCGCTTTCCATACTGCGGCTCTACAATTGTTAAATGGAGCTCCGTCATTTGCGGTATTAATTGTGGTTACACCAGGGTAGCCTGCTTGTGCCCACACATCGTCTGCTCTCTCACCAAGTATGGTGATTAGGAGACCTTTGATATCCCGTATAGCTAACGTGCTCCCTCCTGTCATTTTTTCTAACTCATGTATCCACTTTCCGGCTCCCGATATCAGCATTAGAAGCTTGTTTTTCTAATTTTCTCGATCCATGTGTGGCCATGGAATATATGGTGGTCTTACTCCCCCCTTCTCGAGTAGTGGAAATTGGGATGCATAGCCCTCTCTCTCTTGTCTCATTGTTCTCCTGTCAATTGCGGGATTAATATTCCAGCCTGCCTGCCTGGCAATGTCCTGTGCCTGTGTACATAGGGCGGTGAAGACACCCCCCCTCTGACCATGAGATACTTCTTCATGTCGGTCAGACTGCGTGGCTGACTCTGATGCCCTCGGTGCAGACTTGCTAGTGTCTAACCATCTTATTCCTTTTTCCCTTGGG
The DNA here is from genome assembly GCF_040938575.1 of Ambystoma mexicanum. Taxonomy (NCBI): domain Eukaryota; kingdom Metazoa; phylum Chordata; class Amphibia; order Caudata; family Ambystomatidae; genus Ambystoma; species Ambystoma mexicanum. The sequence continues at coordinate 242,877,128 of NC_090922.1, forward strand.
AGTCGTCTTTCGTTCCGTCTCTTTTCATCATTTTCCTCGCGCTCCTCCCTTTCCGAGTCGGACATTGTCTGTGCCCAACTAGTGCCACTTCTCGTGTCTTCTTTGTTCCTACTTATTTCTAGTCTATCCAAGGATAGGTCTCTTTTCTCACTAATGCAGGAGACATTCTCAGTGTTGTAAAGCTGAGTGCTCTCCAGGCGCTCGTCTTCCTCCTGCCCTTGGGGTGTTTGTTCTAACCCCATTTTATCATATATTCTATCGATCGTTTCTCTGAGGCTTCTGGTGTCGAAGTTATCTTCCATATTTGCCCTAGACGTGCCTGGTACTGAATTGTACGCAGGAAAAAAATCTTCAATGACATCCCAGTCTACTAGTGGAGCAGGTTTTCTAACCTCTCTCCCCAGATATTCAAGATCGCGTGCTCTCTGTCTCCGCTTACTTTCTATGTCGTCATCGAATTCACTGTGCTTCTTCGCCTCTTCTCTTACTCTTTCTTCTTCCTTTTTCTTTTCATTTCTATGTTCATCTGCCCTTAGAATTTCCTCATCTCTTCGTCTCTTTATTCTTTTCTCTCGTATCCTTTGCTCTTCCTCTGACCTTTGCTGTTCCTGTCTGTCATGATCAGTTGCAGCTCTTTGTTTGCGATCGAACTGTCTTTCTTGCTCTTCGAGATATAGCTGTTCTCGCCTTTGCCTGTCTTTCTTTCTTATTTTTTGGTCTCTTAACTCCTTCTCTTTCCCTTTTCTCTGTACAACATCTAACCTCTCCTTTTGTTTCGCGTCATCAATGCCTTTGCCATCAAGTTTCAAGAAAATGTGTCCTCCCATCCATTAGTTTTTTGCGAATGCTATCTCATCAGTTCTGTCTTCGTTTCCTGTCCATCTCTTCCGTTCTCTCTCTTTGTCGAGAGATGTGCTTGTCTGTGCTTGATCCCTTCTTTCGTCATCGTATCTCCCCTTGTCCAGTGGGACTGTGGAGGTAATATCCTTATCCTTATCTTTCCCTTGATTTTCATCACTTCTTTGCGTAGGTGACTCATATGCCAGATTGCTGTACCCTGTGGTTGCTTTAAGCTCTCTCAGCGGGTATAGTCCCTTGTCTTTACTTTCTTCAACTTTTGTTTCGGATGGGGCGGGTGGCGCGGTAGGCGTCGCACCCCCCTCTGAGCATATATTAAGTATCCAATCTATTGGCGGCTCCTCTTCCTTTCCCTGTACATTCATTTTTCAAAGTTCTAGAACAGCGAGGCGTTTGTCTAACTTTTTGCCCCTGTATGTGGCATGCAAATATGTCATCATGTGTTGCAATACAGCTTTAGATAAGGACCCACCCTGTGGCCATGGCATAAACATCTTGTGGGTGGTTCCTTTAACCCACTTTGTACTGTATTTCTTCAGTTTGGGTGTGTGTTTCGGCAACGGTTTGCACAAGTGTGTCAATGGAGTCATGTCATCCATGCTCAAATCTGTTCCCTTTCCTCTTCTATAACACTAGTCAACACTTTCGCGTGGCATAAACAGTTCCTACAATATGAGCGAGCACCAAACACAGCAAGCTCCAATCCAAATTTTTCACAAAATGTTATACCTTTTAATTTATTAAAAAAACATTGATTCATATGTGATATTATCTCAGCTATTTAATCGCGTAAAATTGAAATAATTTTTCTCAAGGAAATCTTTTGATGTATGATGTTACAACAAAAAACATGTAAGACAGACGCTTAACAGACTAGACAAACACAGCTGGTCACAGATATCTCTGCCTCTAATCATTACCCCTTCATGGAGTCTAAAAATACCCCTTTCACAACGTCTTTAACTGTCATGGTAGTCTAATCGTTCCCCCTTTAGCTGGGACTCTGGGTACATGTTTCTTCTAGTCGCTTGTATTAAAAGTGTAGGAATAAGGCGAATCCTCTCACTTCTCGGGTGCATGCCCCTGTAACCTCTCTCTTCTCGGGTGTCCTCCCCGGTAACCTTTATTTACTTAATTATTCTTGAGTCATTATTCCCTTATATATATACAGTCTTCTCTACTTCTAACTATATTTTGTTTTTTCTTCCCACCTTTTCGTCACCTTTTCCATTTACTTGTCCTAAGGCATGCACTTATGCCAAAACATTTAATCTTTTTCACTCACTGTTCGCATGGTCCCTCTCTGGACCCTCTGGATCACCGCCTTTGTTACCGCCTTCTTCAGCTTTTCACCCGCTCAGCTGCCCGTAGAAATGGGAAGGGATAGTGTGGGGAACAAGGGTCCCTTCAGTCCCTGGTCTGCAGTTTTTCTTACACTATCAGTGTCTACAGCGAGCTTCACGGTCTACTCGGTCGAATGGCAAAGAACTTGTGATATTGCCAAAGACCTAGAGTTACTTTATGTCGACGGTCAATGGGTGTCTTATTCTAATCAATAATCGATAATCGATAAACCATCAATCTCTACTACCAAGTGTACTCCGGAGACCCCCGGCCAGACCATAGAGCCAAGGTTTTCTCCGAAAGTACTTTAAGACGAGATAGCAGCACCCTTGAGATGGATGGGGGTGCAGATGTATTACTCCAAGACCAATCAATAAGGACAACTCAATGGTTTGGCAAAGGGAGTCTGTTTAATGACAAGTACAAAAAACGGGGAGTTATGGAAATCTGCAGTGATGCAATCGTTCTTCTCACTTCAACTCCAAAAACCTTCATAAAAATCATAACATTTATACTGAAACTTTGTCATAATTGACGTATAACAGTCAAAAGTTAACATGCAATTCTATTGGTTAGGAAAAGGTAACTTTAATATAGGTACTATATCTATATATGGTAACGGAGTTAGGGGATTGGATAAACACTGTCAGGTGGGCGTCTAAGATCTTCCTTCAAAAATGACTAATGTAGACGTCACTAAACGTATGACGTCCAATTGGCTCTAGTAACTATAGGTCCCTAGATTATTTGGTCCATTGTGATTGGGTTGGCACCAACCCCATGCATAAATTTTCACTTTGCTTAGTAGCACGCAGAATGGTCAGCCAGGTGCAGGGTGCCCCCTAGTTACCCGGCCTTTCTCCAATTAAGGTTACAATCAATCAACGCTTCAGCAACTTTGTGTCATTTATTTTAATGTAGTTGGCCTCGAAACTGCATCTTCTGTCTGGGAAAGTTCTGATATCACTGCCTGGGTGGATGCCAAGCATAGATGTGAACTTGTGCTTCTCTTCGCTGGGATGGTCACGTGCTTCCCACACCGTGAATTTGTCTAGTTTCTCTCAATTTGTGCATTTGATTCTTATTCAGCTTGCCACCTGCCTATGCCTCCTTATCTTGACCTTTCAGAGACAGGATATTCAGTTCTTAAATTTTGATTATATGTCGCTACTGTTCATTTCTTCTATTGGTATTACCTTAGCTCTCCTGGCATGAGCTGCATCTGGCAAGTTTTGATTCAGCCATCTGTTCTCGTTTTGCTAGAATATGAATCTCTGTTAATTCGGCCTTTAGTAACCTGGGTTGATTCTGCTTTGTTTACAAAGTGGAATTACACTTAGAATACTGTGCTTCGTTTTGAGGTAGATTATGTATAATGGTGCACTATTCTTCTACTTAGCATTGCAAGCAACATTGTTTTCTTAGCTTTCTTGTGGTTCCAAGCATATGTGCAGGTGTTAGCTGGTTGAATATCTTCATCCTGTTTACAGCTTCAGCTTCTTTGTATTTCAACATCGTTCTCCCCTTTTAGGTTCACAATATCCTTATTCATGGCTTTTTGTCTCTGGGTGTCATTCTCGGATTGTCATTTCTTGTACTTGTACGTCTGTCCAGGTCCTCGTGACGTCATCATTCGTCTTCCATTAAGACCTTTTTGGGTTCTTCCGGGACTGTACTTAGGCAACCTTCATTTTGTCTCATTTGCTGGTAAGGTGTCCTTAATGGATACCTTACTGTCCATGTTCTTTTTGGTATTGGTGCTTCAATAGGTGTTGCTCTTCAGAGCCCCACTGCGGTTCTTTGCTGATTTATCTGCTCATCATACGTCACATATTTTGGTTTGAACGTTCCTGGTACTTCAAAATGGGCGACTGGAGTGCAGGCTTTAGTTGGGACCTCCTCTACAAAACGTTATAGCCACAATGAAGGAGAAGGTCTGTGTGAAAGGAGGAATTTGATGAAGGAGAAGGATTGCAATCAAAGAGAAGGACTATGATGAAGGTCAAAGAACAGCGATTTTGGAGACGGGCTGTTATTAAGTACTGTGTGTAAAGAGAAGGATCATGAAGAACAGGATTTTACGGAAGGAATATTATAACTAAGGAATGTAATGAAGTAGATGAGCTCTGATGAAGGGAATAGGCTATGGTGATGAAGTACTATGATAAAAGGGAAGGACTCTGATGAAAGGGGATGACTATGACAAAGAAAAAGCCCTATGAATCATCATAAAGGACTGTGATGAAGTAGGGCTGTGATGAATGACTGATGAAGGTGAAGGACTGTGATGAAGGAGGAGTATGTCAAGAAGGATTAAGGACTCTGATGGATGAAAAGGAATGTGACGAAGATGGACTTTGACATAGAAGAACTTGATGAAGGAGAAGGACTGTGATGAAGGAATGATGAAGGAGAAGGAATGTGTCAATGAAAGACTGTAATGATGGAGAAGGTCTGATGAATGATAAGTGCTTATGAAGGAGGACTATGAAGATGGATAAGAGCAGACAAAGGACTATGGGCCTCATTACACGGATGGGGTAAGGGTTTACCGGTACCGGTATTTTACCGGTACCAGTAAATCCTTACCACCTTACTACGAGGTCCCTTTGGGGGTTGGGGAATTTAACGCCTGCTTTTTGCAGGCGTTAAAAACAAACCCGCAAAAGGGACCAGGGAGCTAATTATGGTACCGCAATTTGCGGTAAAGTAATTAGCGCCTTCCCCATTCCCATAGAGCCCTATGGGGCAAAAATGGGAATGGGGAAGGGCAATGGTGGAAGGGGGAATTACCGCCCCGCCAACCTTGGAATAGGGCGGTAATTCCCCTTTCCACCAAGGCGGTGCCAGTATTTTACCGGCATGAACCATGGTTCACCGCCATCCGTGTAATGAGGCCCTATGACTTATGAAGGAGAAGAGCTGTAACCATGGAGAAGGACTATTATGGAGAAGCACTATGTCGGAGAAGGGCTGGGACAAAGGAGAGGGACTGTGGTAAATGCGAAGAAGTGTTATAAAGTAAAATGACTGTAATGAAGTGAGCAAGCACTGCAAAGAAGGAAAAATACTCTGATGAAGGAGAAGGAAGGACTGTGTTGAAGGCCTATAATGAAGGAGAATGACAATGATAAAGGTGGGCAGTGACAAAAGGGAAGGAAGAACTGTGATGAAATACTGTGAAGAAGGACTGTGATGAAGGAGAGGGACGTTTACAAAGAACGACTACGATGAAGAAGGACTATGGCATTTGACTGTGAGGAAAAACACCACTTCTCTTCTGCCTCTTCTATGTAGTATTGTTTTAGCCACAAGAGGGTGCTTATATGTTCCAAAACCAAAAATAGGAAGGTAGGATGCATACACTAAGCTTGGATTCGAGCATGCTGGGAAGAAAACACAGAACCGATTTACAATGTACCATTACATCATTCTGAAAGCCCATACACACAGGTCAACATTGGCAAAGTTATCTTTGCCAACTTTCAGTCACAACTAAAAAAGACAGTCAAAATTTGCCAGCCAAGATGGGCACCATCACAGTCTAGTAAGAAACCAGAATGCCCCTTTTCTATGTTTTTAATGGGGCCATTGGCAATGAGCGGAGCAGCAAAGGGCATGGTGGCATAAATTACCGTTTGTGTAGGAGGATCCAAAAGAAGTATGGAGGCAAGAGGAGAGGCGTGGTTGTGTCAGGTGCGACAAGCGATGAAGACAGTAGCAGTGGCCAACACAGGCTGAATCAGAATGCTAAGGATGCTCTCTCTAACAGTAGCTATAGGCCACATTCTTCTGTATGGCACATTCTATATTTTCCATCATATGTAAATGTTGAGTAATTCCCACCCTTTGACTGAAAGTATTCAAACCCTGTAGCTTGGCTTTTCCAACTATTTTTGAGTGCTCCAAAAAGTACCTTGGCATTCCATCCTAGGATTGTTACATTCCACCTCAATCATGATGCCCCAACTCTTTAACATGCTCATATTGCGGGAGTCTAATCCTGATCTTATTTGAATGTGATTTATATGGTAATGGACAAAATATGATATATTGGCTGATTCATTGATTACGAATATATAATGCATTTGAAAGAAAGCAAATGCTCCGTTTACTTGGCTATGTAAACATCACTGTGTCCTCGTGGCCAAAGAGTAATGATCCCAGTAGATCTGAGAAGGGTTGCATGGTTCAGGCCAGCAACAAGATCATTGAGATTCTGTATGCACCGCAGAGGCTCCTCGAACATCATCCATTGTAATCAGGCGTGGTGCTGCTGCCTGAATACATATGATTGTTGGCCAGAAAATGCACTATGAATGTTATAGGGACTATTTAGAGACTATACAAACCTGCTCTATGCCAGCAAATGATACTGGAATTAGAAATCTAAAACCCTATTTGAGAGATTTAAACATCAGGTTATTATAGTAACCCAAGTACACACAGAAAACAATATATTCACCAAAAATATATGCCCTTGATTACATTAGACATTTTTGGTTCCTATAGTAGCAAGAGGCATCAGCAGCTTAAGTACAACAGGGGTGGCTCATCAAAACCTCAACGACTGCGACCCACTGGTACTTTACTCCTGCAATCCACAGTGCTCCTGCCATCAGGGCTGGCCTTAGGGCAGGGCGGGCTGGGCGACTGCCCGGGCTGCATGCCTGCCAGGATGCCATTAGCCCTCCGCCACACCAGCTGGGGGGAGTCTTTCAAGGGTTCCACCGAGCCGGCGTAGTGAGAGAAGGCGCTCCAGGTGTCCTTTTGTTATTAAATGTGCCCGCAATGGCGGGGCGCATTTAATAACAACAATGTGCTGATGCAAAGCATCAGCACTCTATTCAGATGATTACCTCCCCTCTCCTACGAAGGAGTGAGGTAGTTTTCAGTGGAATAGAGCGTTCATGCATGAGCGCCCTATTCCAGTGATTAACTCCCTGTCAGGCACCAGAGCAGGGAGTTAGAAAAACAAATTGTTGCTCCGCCGTCCTCCATTGACAAAGGGCGCGCAGGGAGGGGGGCGCCAATTTCTTTTAAATAGAACTGTTCGCTGCTACCACTAAGGCCAGCCCTGCCTGCCATGATGACATCTCAGGTTACCCACAGGGTACTTTTGAAAGATGAGGCCCTGCCTACCTAGGGTTATCAGTCCCCAGAAATATTAATGGCAAAACTGAAGATTGTGGCGGTGGAGGAAGATTTTCTTCTGACTACGGCATCCTTTACTTCTAAGGCATATGAGACACCTTCTTCAGGACACTTGAGAAATGGAAAAAAGAAACACTCACCTTGACTATGGGCTGCATTTCGGCCATGCCAGTGCCACAGGATCTACAAGAATCAAGGGAGAGCAGAGTCTTCAGAACATAGAATTGTTTCACAGAAGGGCACCACAAGAGCAACAAAGCAAGTGAGCATATGGTTTGATACTATATTTCAAAGGGTACACGCAGCTTTTTTTGGAAACACCTGATAGGTTAATCATTGCTTTACACAACTCCCTGCCTTGAAACAGCAGCAATCGTTTTGGGTGTAACCATTCATCTGTCACAGACGGGATGTGTATGAAATGATTGCAGATTGTCTTTTTTTGTTTTTTAAAAGCATAACACGGGAGACCCCCAAGGGGGACAATGGCCCTATGGCTGCTTGGGCTAGGAGCTCTGCATCCAGCCCCAAAAATGGGAACAGTGAAGTGCCGGATGAGATGGTACAGAGTTTCCAAGGTGTCCCGGAGGAGCGAGGGCACTGGGACCCATGATCAGTGCCCCGTCTGAAGAGTTTTCGGGGGCCATGCACCCAATTTGATCACCTGATCTGCGCTGTGGGGCAGCAGACCCTGACAGCGGGGCAGGTTGACGGGCCACCCACAGACTGAATAGAGACTTACGCCCGGCCGAGGTGAGGTGTGTGGTGCACAGGGAGGCTGCCTGCCCTGCGAGGAAGCCCAGTGTCGGGAGCTGCTTCGAGAGCTGGGTGACAGCTGCCATGAAGCCTCAGCGGCTTTCGGCATGCTGACGGGGAGATAAACCTTGGAGCATCTGAGGGTAGCGGCCCCATGGACTGCAAGCAGTGTGGATGCCTATCGGAGGAAGCAACTCGGTTGGAGTTGGAATGCCAGTGACGATGACAAAATCCGAAAATGGAGGAGGCACCCCGATAACCCGGGCGGTGTCCTCCTCCTATTCTCCCCCTCCCCAGGATGAAGGGGAGTTGCCCGCGGGAAGCGCGGAAAAAACAAGGGAAAGCCCGCGAAAGGAAGCAGCGTGGCAAGCCGGAGGAAAAGCACGTGAAGGGTGACAATGGAAAGGGGAGGGGCTACCCCCCTTTATAACGAGCGGGCTTCCTACTGCAGGCAGCATCTTGCCTTGGCAGTGGGATGTCCACATGCCAGCTGAGGACTTACCAGAAAACAAGGACGCAAAGGGGAGGTTTTTTTTACAGTTTGAAGATGTGCATTAATCGGGTGAACAGCTGCTGTTATGGGTAAAGAGATCAAAAACTGACCAAGAAAGCAAAGGGTGCACAGTGACCCTCCAACCCATCATGGGCAGTGCAGTGTGCCCGGTCGGGCGGTGGCAGTCTTCCTCGGGCTGAGACCTCCCACTGCTCAGTCAGCACAATGGGACAGCTCTAAGCCGCTTCCAATTCAGAAGGGTTATGGAACTGGCGCTGGAGAAAATTGGGGAGACAAAGGGAGGCTTTGGGACTCACTCATTTCGGATTGCGGCGGCCACATCGGCCGCGGCTATGGGCATGGGGGAAGGAGAAATCAAGCAGATTGGCAGATGGAAGTCGGGGTGTTTTAAGAGATATATCAGGCCTGAAAAAATATAAATTGACATGACACCTTTTCTCCCAACCTGCAGCAGCCCGGAAGAAAAAGAGAACGGTCTGGGTAATAGGACACTCATTTGTATCAAGGGCAGGGGCAAGCTGGTCGGTGGAACAGGAAGAATTGACAGACGGCGAAATCCAAATTGAGTGGCACTGGGTGCCAGGGATGAAATGGGCACAGCTGCAGGGGCAGGTGCACAGAATGCTAGGGAAACAGCAAAAGCCGGACGTGTTGGTCATACACCTGGGTGGTAACGACCTAGCAAGCCTGGGAGGGGGGCTCTGATGCGGGAAATGAGGGGCTCCTTACAGGAGCTGGCAGGTCAATTGGGTGAAACAGAAATCATTTGGTCAGAGATAATCCCAAGGCCGGAATGGAGGGGTGCGGATAATCACGCAGCCGTGGAGAGGTCCAGACGTAAGCTAAATGGTGCAATGGTTAAATTCTGCAGGGGCAGGGGCTTTGGCCAGATCAGGCACGGCTTGATTAATTTAAATTCTCCAGAGTATTTTCTTAAAGACTGGGTACATTTGTCACCACAGGGGTTGGAGCTATTTTACTGGAACCTTTGCACAAAAATCCTAGAGAGGTAAGGAAGGAAGCAGGGGGGAGCCACGGTGGGCGATAACCCACCTGTGGCGTGGCGGTGTTTGGGCAACCAAACACAAGAGACAGACTCTGGATGAGCCAGGAGAAAGCCAGAAGGGTCTTCGCCCTTCTCAGACCAGTGCCCCTTGGGAGCCTAAATGGCAGGGGCGACTGGGGGGAACAACAAGGGCTCAGCTTCCCGCAAGGAAACGGCACTCTCCCCGCCCAGGAACACCTGCATGGGCAGGCGAAGCTCAGGCGCAAAGGGTTGGGAGAGTTGGGCCTACAATGGACTTTTGGAAAGAAAGGGGGAAGCAGGTTGTTGGACACGGAGCAGTCGCCGCATCTTCTGAGTTATTTCCACTAATGTATGCAGTGTGGTTTTTATGATATTGTGGAAAATAAATCTGCGGCCTTTTTATGCCAAAAAACAAAGCAAGATTCATTCTACACATTTCTTGGGTGGAAAGAGAAATGAGTTACTGCTATGTATTGGGTCCAAAATGGACGGATGCACGGGTTAGGCGGATCCTCCCCGCCCCCAAAGCAAGCTGCAGAGGTGATGAGGAGGCTGGGCACTGTTCTGGAGCGGGGCTCACGGTGCGCACTGCACCCGGGTGAACATGCAGCCTGATCCCAGGCTGCAGGGTGATGATAGAAGGAGACTTTGGATGACGTGCAGAGGAAGTGGACCCCCGGTGGTGCGAGTGGCAGCGATTATCTACCCCAGACAGAGAGGGCAGATAATGCGATTGCACACTTAGGAGGTGTGGGGCCTGCCTCTGACCCCATAAGGAAAGTTGGGCATGGAAGAGGCCTGCATTTTGGATGGGGGAGCTGAATTCTGTGCCAGAAGAAGGATCAGGGGACTGAGTGGCTGTGATCACCAGGCCTTACACTGGGCATCAGTGACAACACTGAAAAACCCCCAAGCAGGCACAGAGGGAGCCACACTAGGCTTGCTGGGATGGACCGTGCTTGCTCAAAGGCCCGGGGCTAGAGCAGCACACCTGGGAGCGAGGCGGACACACTGTTTTAGGAAAGGAAAGGGGGGCTACGACCGTGCTGCACATAATCCAAGGAGTGTCGAGGTGCTAGAACACAACCAACGATTGGCTGAAATTGCAAAGACTGGCGTGGAGGCGAGGCTTAAGGAGCTTGAACGCAGAGAAGGGGAGTTCAGGTGCAAGCTCGACAACATCGAAAATAGGGAGAGGAGGAATAACCTGTGAATATGGGCTCTCCCTGCTAAGGAATCGTAAACACTTCAGGACCTGGAGCTGACGCTGGGACGGCTGTTGCATAAGTTACTCGGCCCAGCGCTAGAGAGAGAAATCATGTTTGATCTGTTTCACAGGGGCCAGAGGAGGTCACCGCTCGGTAATGGCAAAGTGCATAACTAGCGAGATGATTAGGAAATTATCTGAAGGGCCTGGGAAGTGGGCACAATTGAATGGGAGGGAGTGCTTGTAAACATTTTCCAAGTCCTCTCCCATCGTATACGCTTGATCAAAGATGCAGATGCAGGCCTCTCACAAGTTGGCTCTAGGAAAATGGAGTGCGCTATTGCTGGAGGATCCCCTTTCAACTGGCTTTCGAATACAATGGGGGAAAGTTACTCATTTCACGAGGGCGACGAGGCGGAAAGGCTCCTTCAGGAACCCCAGAAAGAAGACACCCAGCCGGACATGACAGTCAGCTGAGAGAACGTTTTAAAGTGCATTTGCTCAACCTAAAGCCACAGTAGAGATGGCAGCTCTCGAACATCAAGGAGGTTGTGGCCCTGGCAGCCATCACCCCCAAGTTGAAGGGCAGGCCTTGGACTTGGTATAGCTCCTGGACTCAAGTGAGGTTGCAGTGTGGATGTTTCCCTCCGTGTCTGGACATGTGAGGCATGGCTGGACTCTGTACTTCATCCCACCTGGTGACCTGCATATATCTGAGGGTTTTACGCCCTAGTTATCTGCACTTTGTTGCATGGTTTATTGTTGATGGTTATGTTTAGCGTTACGGAAGGTGGAGGGGCATGCAGGGAGGTGGGGTTTTGGCACGCATTTAAGGGGGGATGTTCTGAACCTATATTGATCTTGGTTTGAAAGAAGGTTAAGCTTCACAAGAGAGGGGTAGGGCTGAATTGAGGGCAGCAACCCTGAATGTTAAATTCTCCATTTTGCCAACAAAAGATCCCTAACATATAACACATTCCACAAACTCAAATTGTCGGTATTGTTTTTAAAAGAAATGCATTTTAAACAGGGGAAAGAATGTCCATTGCGGAAGGGGGAGGTTGGTCAAATGGTATGGGCCTCGCACAAAGGACCACAGAAAGGAGATTGTGGGGATTGTGATGCCGAGGGACTTTCATATGAAGGAAATGCAGGTGAGGAGGGGGTTTGGAGGAAGATTCCTTGCAATTAAGGGCCAGGTGTATGGGGATTGAATCACACTGGCAATGACATTTGCCCTGAATACCAGCCAGCTTCCCTTTCTGAAGAAAGTGTTTGCAGACCTTGAGGATTCAGGGGAAGGCTACATGCTAGTGGGTGGCAATTTTAATATTATTGCTGACCCTCAGGTAGACTGATGGTAGATGAAGGGGAAATGGGACATACCATTGGGGAAGGAAAACAGAGAATTTGCACACCTACTGGAGGATCAATATTGGATCAACATATGGAGATCAAAATTCCCCCAAGTGGGTGGGTACACATTCTTTTCACCACCACGCTCTACCTACACCGGAATAGATCTCTTACTGGTCCCGCGGGAGCAGGCGGGGTATGCCTCCTCATGTAAAAAAGAGACAATCATGTGGTGTGACAATGGTTATGGCTGCGTGGCTGATTGCTGACAGCAGACGGGGCACCTGAGGGTGGCGTTGTAATGACGTCCTACTCAGAGACCCGTTCTTTAAAGAATTCCTTGGGCAAGAGATTTGCAGAGGGGGCGAAGACGAAGAGTGAGAGGGGACCCATTGAAAACAGACTATGTGCAGAGATACAGGGAGTGAGAGAGCAGTAGAATAGGAAGAGGCAGGATAGGGGGGACCTGTCAAGCTCCATGAGGGATAAGTGGCAGGAGTTGCATTCTACACTGATGGGGAGGTAATGAAGAAGATGCGATACACTAAGCAACAGTATTACGAGAGGGGAGATCAGGTGGGGACATTACTTGCCAATAGGGTTTAAGGCAGTAGAGGGGACAGAAGAGCGGACAGGATCCAGACTACCAATGGCATGATCTTGGGCCCGTGAGAGGGGAATCCTGACTGTTTTGTAGATCATTACAAAACACTATAAACGCAGGTGCCTGAATCAGGGGAACATGCCCTCAGTGCATACTTGGATAATCTAGCAATACCGCAGCTGAAAGCTGAGGAAGTGGCCCTCGTGGAAGCAGATATTACAACGGAAGAGATGTCATTAGTTATAGGGCGACTAAGAGGGCCAAGGGGAGGATGGCTACAAAGCAGACTTTTACAAGCAATTTCAAGAGACCCTGGCTGAGCCGCTAGCGTAGGTCTTCAATGCCATCTGCAATATAGTAGAGGTGTCGGCTGCATTCCTTGAGGCGTGAATAGTGATCATTCCAAAATAAGGGAAATGCCCCACAAAATGTCAGTTATATAGACCTATCTCGCTGTTAAACATTGATGTCAAATTATTGTCAAGAATACTGGGCTTGAGCTTGGAAACCTACTTCCTGAGGCCGATTCACCCCGATCAGGCAGGCTTTATTATGAACAGGCAGGAACCGGACAATCTTCACAAGACCCTTCATGTGCTACACTCTCCTGCTGTCAATGATAGGGGTGCCCTAATACTATCCTTCAATGCTGAAAAGGCCTTTGACTGAGTTAACTGGAGATTTTTGATGGGGGTCGTGTCCTTGATGGGTGTGGAGGTGAAATGGAAAAGTTGGGTATCTGCTCTTTACTCTAAACCCACAGCTAAAGTCGCTGTAAATGGGGAGGAATCTAAGGTGTTTGCGCTTGGGAGGGGAACCTGGCAGGGGTGATATGATATGATATGGCATTTATAACGTGCCTATACACAGGTGTTTCAAGGCGCGAGGGGTGTCCCTTGTCACTCCTTGTCACTCCCCAAATAAGTTGTTGTCATGGAACCATGGCCGATAGATGTAAGGGCAAATGTGCTCAATAAGGGGGTGTGCACTGGAGAAGAGAGATCTAACACACAGAGACTTCCCTCCTGCATTTGAAGGGACTGACTAGATATGGAGAGCTATCCGGTTTCAAAATACATTTTGGAAAATCAGTGGCACACCCGGTGGGACCCTGGGACTCCTTGGGACTATTTTGGAATGATCACTATATGAGGGGGATGGGCTTTTGGGTTCACGAGTAAGGGTTCAGTTATCTGGTGGTGCTACCAAGGGACCTGGGTAATCTATTTGCAGAGAATGTTCTCCCTTTATGGGAGGATCTTGATCAGTGGGCCAGGTTGAACCTTCCCTGGATGGCGAGGCTGAACTGTCTTAAAATGGTGATCCTCCCTAAATTCCTTTTTCTTTTCCAGATGCTCCCCATAGTTCTTCCAACCATTTTCCTGGAAATGGTTAGAAAGAGACTTCTGAAATTTTCCAGTGGGAAGAGGGCAGGTGGATTTCCTAGGTCTGGATGCATATTATAGGGCTGCCCAACTGCGCATTAGGATAGACCATCTGGATATGGGCTCTGACAAGCAATGGGTGAAGATGGATAACACGATACAGTCACATTTGGTGTATGGTTATGGGTACCTCAGAAAGAGATCCCCAAAAGGGTTTTTGGGAAATTTGGAAAGAGAATGGAGGTACATGATGGTTATAATTTGGTCGGTCAACCCTTAGCTGTATCTGGATTTCCCCCTCTCTGTAATTGTATAACTGACCACTTACAGTTTCAAAGTTGGTATGAAACTGGTCTTAGTAGAGACGGACAATTGTGGGAGAGTGGGAAATGTATGTCCCTGGAAAGACTAGAGGAGTACCTCTGAATTGGTCGGCTTTCTCCCTTTCCGGTATTTGCAACAAAAGGGTGTACTTAACAAGCAGGGATGAGGGGACAACATACAGAGGGACGTAACCGCTTTTGAACTAGTGCTCATGCTGAACACAGACTCTAGGGCCCAAATAGCACATATTTACAAGATACCGATGAAGGCGGAACCGCTTAACTGTTTAAAGGCCAGGAAACAATGGGCTGCAGACTTCCAGAAATAAATAATGGATGACCTTTGGCTCCCCATGTTTAGTAAGGTCTCACACTCTACCGTATCCCTATAGTATAGGATGCAGGCGATTAAGCTCATACATAGATGGCACCATCCACCAGCTCTCCTGGCCAATATGTATTCAGGGGCAGATTCCCACTGCTGGAGGAGACATTGCCTGAATGCAGATCACATGTGGTGTGGGTCTGTCCATATACAAACATACTGGGGAGAGGCACTCTCTTGGATCAATGGGATTGATGGAATCTTGTAACCCCTTATGCCCTGGTGGATCCTGTTTGGGGTGTACGAGGAAAATACAGTTGAGGACGCGGGCCATATAGTGCTTGCTCTTCAGGTGGCCACCAGTTTTTGTGTGGCGAAGTTCTGTAAACGTTACAGAACCCCTACAGAAAGAGAATGGGCCAAGAAAATCGGGGCGATTTATGATATGGAATATTTAACATATATCCTAAATGAGTCTAAGACAAGGATTGAAGAGATGTGGTTACCCTTTTTCACTAAATATGGAAAATAACCCATTAGACAGGTGAGATCAGACTGACAGATTGAATTTATGGTTGTTACTTTTATTGCGGTTGATCCAAAGCGTGATATAGGGGGAGGGAGTCGGAGGGAGGGAGCAGAGAAGACTTACATTGGGTCGTAATGCGTTCTGTTGGATGCGTTTTGTTCTTTTGATGCCTGCCTCATTGTTGACAAAATGCTAATTAAACCTGATTTTGAAAAAAACAAAACACAATATAGACTCTTTCAGCAAAGATACTTTTATTCTGCTAATTAGCTTTCTTTGGTTGCTAGCTATCAAGACCGCATAGGCCTCTTCCTCAGGCAGTAGAGTAGGTTAGTGCCTGAGGAAGTAACCCATGTGCTCTTGAAAGCTAGCAATCTCAAATAGGGTGTTAACCTTGTAAAGGTGTCATGCTTTTTTCTTTTTTTAAGAAACAATAACCTGCACTGTTTGGTTGGCTACACACTATTCCTACCTCTCCATTAAATTGTTACATCTCTGATGGGTACATGAGATTCATCTTTGTGGTTATATATTTCATTTAGCCTTTGGGTTCTATGACAGGAAAGGAGGGTCAAGGCCTCTTGGTGACTCAAGTTAAACCTTGTTAACCCCCTGCTATCCCTGTCAAGGAATGTGACGCTGACATCCATCTCCTAGCAACACCCCATGGACTGCAGTGAGGCTGGTCCTGAGACAGATGTCAGTACAGCTGCAGAGGGCCTGATCACGACTTTGGCGGTAACGCCGGCGGTATTAGCCCTACCGCCGAACTCCCCGGGGCTAATAGCGCCGGATCATGAGTTTGGCGGTAATGTAATTCCTCATTCCCCATTGAGCCCATTCGGGAATGCCCCATTCCCCATTGGGCTCAATGGGGAAAATTCACGCTCTTACCGCCGGCGTATTTCCGGCCGGCGGTAATAGCACGAATTTTTGGCGGATTTCCCCCCAGCCAAGAGCTGGGGCGAAATCTGCTGAAGTCCTGATTTGGCAGACCCTTAAATCCGGCGGTAATGGCGCGACCGCCGGATTTAAGGGTTACCGCCAAAGTCGTAATGAGGCCCTGTTTCAGAAGATAGGTGAGTTTTGAGAAAGCTGGGAGCTAATACACAAGGAAATATACACTTTCTCTCCCACTGCAGAGACTGTTTCTCTATGCTTGGGGTCCTGCTACCTGAAAGACCACACTTGCTGAAGAATGGGAATGCCAGCACAAGCCTTGACAGCTGCCACCCCGATACCTCCGGGCTTGAGCGGAGACCAAGGCCCCCTCCGTGCGACTGCATGGAAGAAGGGTCCCCATAGCATGCTGATCTTGACATTACAAAGCATTTCTTTGGTTCTTTCTATGAAAACACCCAAGATACTGATAGAGTTTGGGTGTGGCAGACACTACAGGTCTCTGGCTCCGGAGACAAGCAGAGGAACCTGACAGAAAATACTTAAACAGAATCCGTAACAGAATCCTTAAAAATCCTTAAATCCTTAAACATAAAAGAAGGAAATATACAGGCCCAAGGCCTTACCACTAGAAACCTTCCCTTTTCCTCTGCTATCATAATGACCTATCTAAGGGCCAGTGGCCCACAGCTCTCCCGCAGAGGTCAGTAAGTTGCGGGTTCTTTTCTTTCCACAATCTGGTCCCTTTCTGAGATCCACTGCAACACAGTCCACCCACAGAGGTCCTTACGAGGCTGCAATACTTTGAAGGTAGTGCTTTCTCTGCTCACAAGGTTTAGGAGAACTCCTTCAACAGCCCTTACCCACTCATAAAGATAGTGCATGCTTCTGTAGCTGGATTTTTTGCCAACAAAAAGCATAAATGAAATAGAAAGCCAATGACGTTATGATATGATATGTTTATTTATATAGCGCCTATACACAATGTGTTTCAAAGCGCTTCAATGCAAGGGAGGGAACAAGGGAACATACAATGACATTCTTACAGGCCATGAACAGTAAGGATGTGAAATTAACTATCGTACTCGGCCTGACGACATTTCAGATAGTGCAAGAGCTAAGACATAGATAAGCAAGGATTTGGGAGGAAGGAAATGGAAACAGACAGGTGACTACCGTACTAGGCCTGACAACATTTCTGGTAGAGCCGGAGAAAAACAAGAGGTGAGGGAGAGGGGTGCCGAAAGGTAGGGGAGGAACAAAACAAGCGACTATCATACTAGGCCTGATGACATTTCAGATAGTGCTGGTGGAAGGGGGAGTGGGGAGGAAAAAAACAGTAAGGGGAGGGGGGAGGAGATAGACAAGGTTGCTAGCATACTAGGTCCAGGGACAATTCTGATAGAATTAACCCAAAGGATTGGAAATCAAACAAATCACCTCTCTTATTGTATAGTCATGTAAATATATGATTCCTAATGTGAGGGAAAGCTGCCTGGACACTGTGTAACTCTTGGAGAATCCTTGCCACACAATGGGACAGATGGAGGCACTGTGAGCACTTAGAATACACATTAGAATGAGACGCATAGAGGAGTATATTGAGTGGGTGGACAGGGAATGCAAAAATGCCTCTACTATTCCAATATGCAGACAGCATTTCAGGCGAAAAAATCGAATTCAAAATGGCAAATGTGAATTTACTGTGCATTCGGCATGGGGGAAAAAACCAAGCCCATAATGTCAAACAAGGGGAGCGTGGGTTGCGGGTTGTCCCCTGCATCTCTTGTTCGGTATTATGGGCTTTGGGGTTTGCGGGAGTGTCCCCCGTTTCCATGAGATTTAAAGTTGGGGACAATAAAGTAAACAAGAAAAAAAGAAGAAAGGGCCCTGCAGCCCCAGCTCCGACCCCGTTAGTGGGATGGAACTGATGCTGCTGGGATAAAGTGGAGCCAGCGGCACACACAGAAGAGTGCCGCTGAAATAAATACGTAGAGGTAAGGGGTAGGGGCATGCGGGATGCGAGAGAAAGTGATATTTGTGATCATGGCGGTGTGATTTTCCAATTCGATATTTTCAGATTCGATATTTCAGGTTAGGTTTTGCTAATTCATGGATTTAGGACACATTTTCAGACATGCAGACACGTCTATTTAACGGAATATAATAATAGCCGCCTGTGAAGTCCTCAATGAAAGGGGTAGTCATTGGTCAAGTGGGGTGGGCATGGTGATGTTTATAGTGCATCTCCTCTTGCATAGTTAGCAGGGGAGCTGGGTATGCGGGCGGTCCGGGACTGAGGCACCCCACGAGAAAACCAATCTCTCCTTTGCAAGTTAAAGGAATGGTTTGGTCAAAAAATATTGTTGTCCCTATGAGTCGGCCATGTGCTTTTAACCATAATTCGATCGATCGTACAAACATTTCCTATGCACCTTACCTGAGTTTTTGTCTCATGAACACAAGCAAAATCAGGCAGCAGGGCGCGGCCATTTTGTGATAATCCTATCACTTGCCGCATCGCCCTGGGTGACCTGCGTTTGCGGCACTAAATCATATCCCCCGCCCCTGAGCCTGACATCACTAGATGCGTACCGCCCATTTCACAACGCCAAAGCACGTCTTGTGTCAACATTCTCTGCGCCTCAGCTAATGACGTGTCGCCATGGAAACGGCAGGAAGCCTCTTTCCTCGACAAGTATAAACAGAGCATTTCACAACACACAACAGCAGATTTTCTTTTCCATTCCTCTCGCTGTATTTCTTTGAGTATTCTGTGACTCGTTTCTGTGCTCTGGTCAGCTACCTTCGTTGCTTTAGCCCGTGTGAACAGATACCAGTACGACCGCTATAAATTATTTTCGTTTCTTCACCACACAATGGCAACAATAATACCCTACCTGTACGAGCCTGAGTATTCCGAGGAGGAATTACTGGAAAGAGCAAGCTCTCTAGATGATGGGGACTTGGACAACAGTTGGGCAGACGTTTCAACAGATGAAGAGCCTGGGCCTAGTCGCATGGACAGTGTTTCCACCTGATGTACCTGCAATCGGTGTGCGCTAATGCCAACCGAGGTGGAGAACTGCTGCTGCCGAGAGAACTCTGGATGCTTGTCCTACATATCACAAGGCGATCCACAGCCGCAATGCGTTACCGAGCTGCCAGACTTCACGGCAGTCTGTCTCACATGGTCCGTGTTGAGGATTTTGATGGTGCTTATGCACAAACTTTGCGCAACAGTTCGCCCTCGTAATCCAAGTAATGAGTAAGTGTAGTCTGGTTGTGATGTCACTTAGGCCACTACTATTTCTTGGTTGTCCCCTATATTCTCGTAAATTCGAGATATCATTGTCATATCCGTTTAGTCTTTCAATTCTCTAGTAATAGTCGCATACAAGTCGTTCAATATTGTGCTGTGTCTAGTTAGCATTTTTCATGGCAAAAATGCCATTGCATACAAGAATTGTCATTGACAACTAAGGTTTAATACACTTATCTTGGTCATTTAAAAACAGATTGTATCTTTCTCTTTCATAGGTGGTACCGGCTGGTGGCCTATCGTTCGTACACATGGTGGCTTCATGGGAGGCTTGGACACTGCGTTCGACGAGTAATACCCGCCTGTGTCGTTGTTTGGTGCCATTAGACAAACTTTCCCCAGCGACAGTGGTCATTACAGGGGATTTTCCCTCGCTAAGCTGCAACCAGACCTTTACAATGTCTAGTATTATTGTGCCATCAAAATAAGAAACCAAATGAACCGCAACATATTTTATATCAATGGTTGTTTCAGTTTTTAAGTGAATCAAGTGTGTCTCCATTCAGCAGTGTTCCGGTGCCTTGTCTGCACGCCTTCCAGCCCATCCACCCCACCCCCCACTATCAAAGGCAGTTCGCACCAGTAGATGTGCACTGCCATGGGGTGCTGTCAGGGGTGCGCGAACGGCTAAGGTGCCAAACAACATGTACACTTCAAAAGGTATCCTACGCCCAGGGGCCATTGTTCACATGGCCTCCCCAGACCCCGTGTCTCCAGGCAAGCCACCCCTGAAGCAGACCGTGCCCCTGCAATGTACATAATACCACGACATGTACACGCCATTCATTCACAAATACACCCCTTTTTGTTATTCTTTATAAACCACTGGATATTTACCATGAGAACATCTTTGAGCACTGCAAGTTAACTCGTGAACGTGCTACTCTGTGACCGCTTCGAGTGAACTTGTTAGTGTGCTACCTTTGAACATCTCCCTGTTCTCCTGCCACTAATTACTCTGCTTGCTGAATCCAACTGTTTGTTGGTCAGGGTAAGGGCATGTATCCTAATCATATCGCCTTGATTTGTAAATTTATATCTATTCCGAAGTATCTAACTCCGTACTGCTATGTTAATTTGTATCATTGCTATTGACTTGAGTTTCTTTTGTTATGCTATCGATATATCAATTTTTATCAGTGTCAATTGGCATCATATTGCATCCTTCGCGGACAGTATCTATAGTATAAGCATCTTTCCTTTTCGTGCATGATAGAACATTCAAGGGACGAGTAACATGTTCTGATTTTCAACACATCAATGAATCGTTTATGAAATGTATCCAATAATACAGCCGCACACGCTGCACTGGTTTTGCTGTGGTGCCCAAAAGAAAGCATGCAATGAACAATGTATGGTCCAATTCATTCTTTCTCACATGCTTATGCAAAATATTTTTTTAATAATGTTGACCTTTATTTTGCAGAATTTACAACAATGCCTGCATGTTCTATTTTCGGTTGCCCTTCGAAGACCCATGAAAAATCCGAAGGCATTACAATGCATGTATTCCCTAAGACTGTTGATCGAATAAGAGAATGGGTCAGACATTGCGGATATTCACCGGAAGAGCTTGAAAGTAGAGTCAAACGAGTCTTGGAGGACAAGAGGGGTCATCGTTACCGCATCTGCAGCCTGCACTTCTCCCTGGATATGTACGACACATCCTTGTACACAAAGAGGAATCAACTGAGAACAACTCGGAAATTGCTCCCAAACGCTATTCCGACTTTACTTGTGAAAATGCTGCCACAGGTGAGTCACGCTTCCGGATTTAGCTTTACGCCTGTATTTTCGGTGTAAATGCCACTTATAGTACTTTCCATATTTATGTGATTGAATAGCTGTTGAAATAAAGACTTTTTTGCTAAACATCAGTAGAACCCACATAGAAAAATGATTTATGGGGACAGATAACTGTGCTATATTATGCATTTCTATAAGTGCAATTTTCTCGTATTCAGTCTCCTTACATGCCATTTTGTAATGTTGGAATTTCTAAATCGAATAATACTTTGCCTTTACCACTCCATGACTATCCACCGAATATGAAGGAACAAGATTCAACATCCATGTCTTGCCTGGAGTCATCAACCACTTTGAGCGCGTATCAGGTAATGTTACCTAGCTATTCTGTTCCAGACTGGTTTTATGCACGGAATTCTAGATAATGTGATTATATTTTTCGCAACGTATCATTGCAATACCCAGTGTTTCTTTACTACTTTACTGTTGATATGTACCTTTGTCGTATTTCCAAATTGTGTGTCCCATTTCCAATCTTTTCGACCTTACTAATGCAAGTACTGTGTTTCAGGGAGATGCTGAAGCGTCCACTACAATCCGAACACCCCTCGTAGTAGATCCGGTGTCAGAGGTATGGGTCTTCATAGCTCAATAGGACGAGACAATCTGATCATATTTTCATGTCGTGTAATTGTTTTACACAATGTTTCATTCCTTCTTTACTATTGATATGTACCTTTGTCGTCTCTCCAAATTGTGTGTCCCGTTTCCAATCTTTTCTACCTTAATAATGCATACTGTGTTTCAGGGAGATGCTGCAGCATCCTCTACAATTACATTATCCATTGTGGTTGTTCCGGAACCAGACCTTACAGTTGATCTGGACCAAGAGGTATGCGTACTGACAGTACCATCGAATGAAAGAAAGTCGGTCTAATTAGATGTGTAATGCCAATGACTTATTTTAAATGGATACTATTTTTTGTAGGGATGTATACAAGATCCGTATATTGAACACAGACAGCGATACAAATGACAGATGCTGCTTGCCAAACTGTTTTCACCATGGAGGAACTATTCATTGAGGCGTGTCGTGTTCACACTCGAGATGCCTATGTCCAATGGCCAGAAAATGAATTTAATAAGACCGGCGATTCCAGCAAAGGGTTCTTGGACCATTGCTACAATGCGCCCGCTCCGCCAGAGGAAGGTGAAATTGAATTTATAGATGATAGTTTAACATTACTAGATGAGCACTTGACACCATCAACACCCGCCAAAAAAATGCCCCCCAAAAAATAGTCCACATTGATCTTTTCTCCTATCCATCGTCAAGTAACAGATGTTGAAATGACAGAAACTGAAGCATCAACACTATTGACCGACGAAACAGACAAAGATATCGACTATAGTATGTCCGGTTTTGCTGATATGTCGACAACGGTTCAGTCCGAAACCACAGTGTTGCCAGATGACAGTATAATAAAAGAGGCCAAATACATAGTATTCGACAGCAGCTTGATGGAGATTATACAGATGCTGAAATGTGTGCATTCAGTGGGAGGGGAAGTATGTGGAAAGCCATTGGTGAGCGTGACTCGTCTAACACAATGCAGTAACCTCAAAATACATGCCACCTGTGAAAAGTCACATAAAACATTTTCATGGTCTGCTCAACTGATGCTGGGGAAACTGCCAGCTGGCAATCTACTGTGTGCAGCAGCTTTACTTTTCAGTGGCTCCAGTTTCATGAAGTTATCCAGTTTCTTTCAGTTTGTGGGACTCCATTTCATTTCTAAAATGCAATACTACAAATACCAACATGATTATCTATTCCCTGCCATTAGTGATGCTTGGAGAATTGAACAATTGGCTATTCAAAGTACAGTCCCCGACAAACGGTTCAGGCTAGCCGGCGATGGATAGTGTGACAGCCCCGGATTTTCTGCTAAGTACTGCACCTACCATCTTCAGGACATGGAAAGTAAGAAAATTGTGAGTTCGGTGGTTGTGCAGGTGTCCCAATCTAAATCCTCAGTGGCCATGGAGAAATTGGTTTTATAAAATCACTGGAAGATCTACAATCGAGGGGAATGCAA
This sequence comes from Ambystoma mexicanum, assembly GCF_040938575.1. Lineage (NCBI taxonomy): Eukaryota > Metazoa > Chordata > Amphibia > Caudata > Ambystomatidae > Ambystoma > Ambystoma mexicanum. Next base: position 242,900,577 of record NC_090922.1, read on the forward strand.
ATCGACCTCATAGCCACTGACAGACATGTTTCAATAGCCAAGACAATGAGAGAGCAGTATCTAAATATTAAACATCAATTTGATGTGTGGCATGTTACCCAAATCAATCAATAAAAAAATCTCGGTTGCAGGGAAAAAAAGGTTTGGAAGGTATTTCGCAATGGTCCCAGTCTTTCAGCAACAATCTTTGGTGGAACTCAAAAACATGTGATGGGTCTGTGGAAATTCTTCTAGAAAAATGGCGGTCACTAATGCACCACTGTTCCAACGTTCACCACTGGTCAGAAAACCAACATTTCCACCAATATGAACATGGCCCTTTGTCCCCAGAGCAGGCACGGAAGAAGAAGTGGTGTATCCCATCTTCACCTCCACACAAAGCCCTTGGGAAGATTGTGTTTGATAAAACTCTATCAAGAGATCTTAAGGGACTCATAGAATTCTGTCACACAGGAGATTTGGAGGTGTTCCACGATATGTGCCTAAAGTACAGGCCAAAGAGATTGCATTTTGGCATTCAGGGGAAGAAATGTCGGACTTTACTTGCAGTATTAGCACATAATGAGAATGTGGGCCGGGAACAATCTAGGACTGCAGGAAACATAGGGATGCTTTGCTACACTATGGCCTTTATGAAAAGAAGCAAAAAATGGGTTGTCAAACCAGTATATGAGAAAATGGAATTTGATTTTTTGAAAGATCTTATTGTTAATGTCGTCGAGGTGCATACTCATGGAATTGCGCACAAATCTGTTCAGAGCACACATACATTGCCACAAAACATTGCCAGCGTGCCATGTCCACCCAAAGCAGAGCTTGTTAAATCGTTCAAATCCCAGTTGAAATGATTACCGTCTGTTTTTATTTTTGAAAAAAATGTTTCTATAAACTGTACAAATAAAGTATGCATTTTGTCTTTTGAAATCTATCCTCTCACTCATTTTCTTAAAAATATATTACAATTATTACGATTGCTTTCACATTTCACAGTTTAGTTGAGATAATGTGGGACCTTCATTTTTCGTGTTAATAACCAATGGGTAACAGTGTGTAAGAATATTTGGGTTTTGGCAGTTGACTTGCAATAAAGTTCCCCAAAAAGCTGAATAACTGCTGGACCTACAAAAGGGATTAGACCTAGGCCACAAAACATTCTAGGCACGCAAGAAGTACTGACTGTGAAAACATGCCATGGGGTAGGAGGCCATGAGATAAGCAGAGGTGGCCCTATTATTAGGCACATTTTGACTCAGTTTTTGTGTTACACCGACTATAATTTGGGAATAGGGGGCATTCTGTCATTGGCAAATTTCACCTACAGCTGAGCAGCGCCACGAACAACGATGATAGCCCCCAATTTCCTGTGCCCGTGCTTCAAAATTCATGTTCTCATGGATGCGTTGACACGGGATGTTGCAAAGTAAGAATGTATGTTCATTTTGAGTGAAGGTCACCAGCTTTCAATTTTTGCTTGGGAGCTGGGAGACCCACGCGTCCCGCGCACAGTATACGGTTCTATTGCTTTTTGACCTTGAGAGGCAGGGACCATTCCGAAAGGGATTAAATTGAAGGGGGGTGTAATAAAGTATGATATGATAAGGTTGCCCATTCCAAAACTGCACCTAGTTACATATATGTTCAGTTTATGAGAAAACGTTGACACAAGTCTGCATTACGGTCTGCATTACGCCTAGAGAATGGAAATGCCGAATATAATGTAAGTTTCTCTTTAGACGATTTCATAACAGGACTAATCGAAATGCGAATAGCTGACCGTTACTGCTGGGTGACATTGTACTTGTTCATTCTGTTTGGCATATTGCAATGAAGTGCTAGTACAACCTTTGTGTGCAGGGCTATCTACCAGGCACATGGGCAGGCCAGCATCGAGGCGCATGTAGACCCCCACTCGTTTCTCCCTGGCTCTACGCTATTAAAGCGTTACATTGTTTTTGCACCTCGAATTCTTGCCCCAGTTTACGCATTACGTTTAGAGCTCAACATTCTCATTCGCACTATCTTCAGAAGCAAATAGCAGAGTACTTTGATATTCCACGTTGTATTCTCTCGGTTCACATTGTGTCACCTCTGCGCTAATAAAGGAAATTATTAATTGTAATAAAGATTGGCTACTGAGACACTTTTCGATTTTAATCTTTTGCAAACAGGTACATCGTGCCGTTCTGTGATTGTCATCTATTCCAGACTCCGATCGATGGCTTCTTCAACTGCCAGCTACAGCTAAATGTCAATCACTGGATCTCCTTGACAGTATTTTGGGACGACAGACAAGGTCCATTATGTCCGCACACGGTACCAGCGATTAGGAACAACATAACAACCTTTACGGTGGTCTAGTGCCAAGTTGAAGCACCAGCCTTGCAATTCACCGTGCGACCGAAGTGCTTCGTTTACCCAAAATGAACACCCTGTGTACCCAAAAGGAACAGCGAGTGACTCACGATAAACATTTGCAGATTTATGAAACGAGAGCAAAGAAAAAAGTTCCATTTTAATTGATTTGGTCACACACCGAATGTTATCGAAACATTTAATGTGAAATAAATGTACTTTACCAATTGTGCAGTCTTGTTGTTTCCTTTTAAAGTACAGTTTCATATTCCTAATTGTGACACGCTGCACTGTGAGACGATGTGTGTTGTTTTCCGGGTTCCGTGTCTAGTCGCGTAGGTGACGACTGGGCGCATTTGGCCACACTGCCCAGCAACGTCACGGAGAGAGACAGAGAATATAAATGATTTGGTGATGTCAGGCTCAGGGTTGGGGATTTGATTTAGTGCCGCAAACGCAGGTCACCCAGGGCGATGCAGCAAGTGATAAGATTATCACAAGATGGCCGCGCCCTGCTGCCTGATTTTGCTTGTGTTCATGAGACAAAAACTCGGGTAAGGTTCATATGAAATGTTTGTACGATCGATCGAATTATGGTTAAAAGCACATGGCTGAACCATAGGGACAATAATATTTCTGACCGAACCATTCCTTTAACAATGTTAATAACCTTTCAATGCCACATCCCTAAAATCTGGGCACCACCCCCCTGGAAATGCATAAGTTGGCTCTCCTGATAGTTAGGCATGGCGGTAATGATACCCTCTCCTAAAGGCCACCTGCCTCACCTCAAGAAGCAGCTTATTACTTACGTTGCTCTACACACAGTTGCAATGGCTGACTTAAAGTGCCTATGTGCCCTTCATTCTCTCTCTGCTGACCCTTTTAGCAGAATAAACTCCACTTCATTAAGGGGCTGGCAGAGGCTGCATGAATTTGCAGCAAACTCCCAGAGCAGCCAAGCCACAGCTCTAGACAAGCATACCCTGTCATTGCAAGAGCGCTTCACTCAGAGGAATCACAGTCCAAGGCACACATTATATGTTTACAGTTTCAGAAGGGGGAGGCAGGGCAATGTCAATAAAGAAAGAAGAGGTTGTTAACACTTTTTTAGGATCACAACACAGCCCCTTTCCACCCACTAGAGCCAGTCTGAGGTCCAAAGTGAGGTTACACCTTTAGTAGGACTTGTGAGAGGTTTTGTGAGGATTATTCTTGACACATTTACAGCAGTATTAGTCCATATTTATTTGTACAGCTATTTTCAACATTTTATAATGTTTTTCTTCGTCCAAAAAAATTCAAGTTTGACAAAGTCCCATGGCCGACCTTGGGGACCCACAGTGGGGTAGTCGCTGAGGATGGGTGTCATCCTAAACTAGTGCATCCTGGACTCAGATGAGGTCAACCGAGGATCCCCAGACCACCCTTACTGCTTTGCCAAGACAGCGTGGGGAAGCATGATGCCTAAACCCCCTGCCAGCTCTCCAGAGAGGCAATACACCAAAAAGGGAGATCATTGGCAAAGGGTGTTGCCTAGGACACAAAGGGAAACCGCTTCCCACAAGGGGAGCACTTTCAGCGAGCCATTCAAGCTCCAAACATGTAGTGTAGGGATGGAAGCCTCTCCTTTTAACATTTCAAAGTCACAGCTGAGCTAGAAGATACCCGTTTCCCTTTGGTATGGATGCTGGAGGAACCACTTCACATTGTGCCTCATGCTCATGGACCCCACGGAAGCCCCACGGTTACAAAGCTGTGCACGACCAATAGGCAAGTGCCTCACACGGATCCTGCGAGCAAGGAAAAAAACCTACTCCACTCTCGCAGTGTCACAGGTACTACAGACGTACAAAAGCCCTGCAACAAGGTAACGGCTGCTACCGGTCTGCCTCACTTTTACAAGCACATATGGGATCGCCTGTGGCTATTCCATACTCAGTACCACCACAATCCCACTTCCGCTTTAGTTTATGTGCCGCAATGTAACCCCTTGAGTGCTAAGGGCATCTATGCTCATCCTGAAGTCCCATAAGGAATCATTGTGGGCTCTACCCACTCCCGCAGTTAAGTGGGCCAACAGAGCAACAGTTTCTTGGATTGCGACCATCCTACACTGTCACAAACCTTGCTGGTCTCTGGTGTTATCTGTCCGCTGGCACCGTTTCAGTCTCCCGCCTTCCTTTCTGGCTGTCATTTGGTCCCATCGTGAGGTATTTGCTCTGTCCTGGCTGTTTTTCCACCTCACATTTCTCTGAGGCCACAGTATTCCCCAGAACTACCAAACGCCGCTCCTCCAACTGTTAACAGTTAACCTTGGTCCTCAAGCTCTCTTGGGATACTATGCTCGTTGGAGGGCTTTCCCCCCCTCATGGTTCAGCTGCGGTCCTACTGTTTCTCCCCGATTTTCTGAGTAATGGAGGGCTTCAGTGGACACCTGAGGGTTCTCTTCTCGCACTCTCAACACTCTCCAAACCCTAACGTGTCAATCAGGTGAGCTTAATAACACACAAAGAAAGTTAGAATGTAACAGACCACTCTCCATACTTACCAGAGGTTTGCCTAACCCTGGATTCACAAACTGGAAAATCAGAGGGACCCATATCAAAACAATCAAAGACAGCAGAGGTTCCACACAGGTACATAGGTGTCCTCAATATCATTAAGCATCATCCAGAAGTATGAAAACCCATACTATAAGAAGCAGCCTGTTCAGTCTGACAGAGTGGATAGTTGAGTAGGAGTTGGAGGTTGGAGGAGGGGTTTGGTGGAGAGCAGTTCGTGACAGAAGTACTTAGTGGTGGGAACTAAAGGTTGAGGGAGGGTCTGCAGGCGGTTGGAGGAAGATAGAGGTATCAGCAGAGTGAGAAGAGTTTTTGGGTGCGGAGGAGGCAGATCATAAGGAGGAGAGAGGATTGATACGAGTTTGGAGGAAGAAAGAGTTGCCATCATTAGGATGAGAGTTATAGGGGAGTGAAAGAGCAGGGCTATCAGAGGAAGATAAAGAGTTGAGGAGAGGTTGGAGGAGAATGTATATCATATTGGAAGAGCATCAGAAGGTTGGAGTAGAAGTGGCATCAGGAGATCCATTGTACAGGAGGAGGAAGAATGTAGAAGCCCTTAACATTGGTGGCAGAGAGAAAAGAGTTAGAGGGGAAATACCACTACTACACCTGAGGAGGTGGGAGGAGAAGAGGTAGCACTTCTAGAGACCGAGTGAAGGGAGGGTCCAGTGAATTAGGTCAGCTCATGGAAGAAACTAAAGGGGGTAGGAGGAGGAACATGATGATGCATTGGGGGTTAAGGAGCTTATGCTAGGGGAATCAACAGTTAGATGTATCAGGAACAAGCACCCCAGAGAAGGAAGGTGGTCAACCAACAAAGAGCATCTGTGGATCCACTCCAAGTGCCAGAGAGAGTGTATAAGTGCTGGGAGGTTTAACTAGGTGTATTTCCCTGCTTGGGGAGATCTGACGACTTGTCCAAATCCAGAGCGAATACGCCAAAGAAAGCTTATCATCATACTCAACTAACAAGGGTCTGGAAACTTCACAAACCTAATGCCCACAGGACAAGACCAGTGTTATCAAATGGGCTCTCAAGAAGGGGTCGATGGACCCCTGTGCTGGAACTGCAGAGCCTTTCTTTATGGCTTATGACAATGGCATTCATTTATCATTCCTTTGTTCATGTGGCAATGAAAATATACCCTCTCCTGCTATGGAAACCTAACCTTTTGCCATCCTCTTTGTGCCTCCTGTCCGGCTACCCTGTCACAAATGCCAGAAATAATGTTTTTACATGTTTATTTATTGGAATGATCTAGCCATCACCTATTTCCACTTGCAAAACCCTCGATCACCTTGTGAGACCCTCGCATCACTCACAAGCCAGTGTTCCCCTGCTGCAGAGAAAGGAAATAAGCAAAAGAGAACAAAATGTAATGAATAAAGAGCGAGACTTATCCAATAAATGTGGAGTTTTTCTATAGACTTTATTTGGCCACAGACATCCAGCGTCACCTGCAGTACATCGGCACCAGTGCACTCTCCGATTTTGTGAATGTATCCATTTGCATCTTTTTGCCGCTTAGAACTACGGAGAGTAGGAATGCCGTGTCTCTCTGTAGGGCTTCTTCTGCTCCTCCAGAATCATCAAGAACCACATTGACACCCTCGCTCTAACCTTGGCCAATTTCTGCAATCACTCTTTTCAACTGGAACTTTCCCCTCCCCCTAAAGCACTTACTTGTGTACCCCCTCCTGAAGAAACCTTCTGCCATTCCTCCCTGTCCAGCAAACTACCACCTGATTTCTTTCACTCCTTTCCTGGCCCAACTCCAGCAAAAGCTGGTCATCTCCCAGCATACTCTCCACACTGAATCTGTTCGTTGTCTTCATGACCATCAGTCTGGCTTCAGAGCAGCCAGAGGCATGGAAACTACTCTCCTGAACGCCTGTGATGATCTGCTCACTAATCTTTACTGTAACCTTCCTTCTGTCTTCATTCTCTTTGATCTTTCCTGTGCTTCAACACGGTCAATCGTGCTATCCTGATCAATCGTCTCCGTGAGAAACTGGGCATCACGGATCAGGCCCTCGCATTGTTGACCTCCTTCCTCCTGGACCATCCCTCTGAGGTAAAACTCGGGTACTTTCTCTCCACCACCTCTCTCTCCACCTGTGGTGTTCTCCACGGCCCCAACCTCTACTTGGCCCTTTGGCCCACCTTATCTCTACCGCCTCCCCTAACTTTCAGTGTTATGCGGATGACACTCAGCTGTCCTTCAAGCTCCCCTCTGCCTCCCCTCCTCTCTTGCTCATTCCTGACTGTCTATCCGTGATTCAGGAGTGGTGCGCCCTCAACGATCTCTGTCTCAATGCCAGTAAGACCGAGATCCTTCTCATTGGGACCCCTGCTCCCACTTTTTCTCTTTCGCTCTAGCTGCCCTCCTTAGGGCCTCTCCCTGCACCTTCTTGTGAAGCAAATAACCTTAGGGTCATCTTCGACTCAACCATCTACTTCTCTCCGCACATCACTGACCTTTCTAAATAATCCCACTACCAGTTAGTTGCACCTCCTCCATGGTATGCTTCCTTTTCTCACTTTCCCCCAGAAGATCACTGTCTCCAGAGCCCTGGTTCTCTCTAGGCTGGGCTACTGCAACAGCCTCTTTCTCAATCTGCCTGCCTCTACTCTCCGCCCTCTGCAACTAATCCAGAACAGGACTGTGAGACTTGTCCTTGGCTTCAAGCCCAGGGATAGTATCTCTCCAGCACTGAAATCTCGCCACTGGCTCCTGGTGGCTGCAAGGATCAAGATCAAGACCCTCTGCATTGTCCACAAAGCCGTCTGGGGCCAGGGCCCGCATTACATCCAACTCTCTCTTCCTAAACACCTTCCCTCTCGAGACCTTCGCTCAGCTACCTCCAACTCTCTGACGGTCAGACGCTTCTCCAGGGGGAGAATGTGTGGTAGATCTGTCTCCTCTGCACGTGCCTCCCTCTGGAATGGCCTACCTGCTCCTCTCAAACACAATCAGGATCACCTCAGGTCCCAGAAGCAGCTCAAGACCTTCTGATTTGCTTCGGCTTTTCCTCCTTCTCTCCCTTGCTGACCCACCTGTCTGCTGCACTGACCGGTCGCCTGGCTACCCACAGAACTCAATGGGCACCAGGCTCCTCTTCGACCTGTAAGCACCTGCACTGTTTCCAGGCCCACTGGTTTCGAGTCCTCTGCCTCCCTGCACTTACCCAGAGCCGGCTCCCCCAGTTGCATTTACTCAGAGCAAGTGCTCTGATGTCGCTTGCCCTTTCCCCTCCCCCTGGCACTTCTCCTTTCCCTCCCCCCCTGCTCTTAGATGACATGAATGACACATGGCCTAGTAAGATAGTTTGTTTCGTCCTCCCATTGTCTCTCCTCCTTGTCTTGTCACGCCTAGAAACACTGGTGAACAGGCGCGTTATAAATGACTCATCATATCATATCTCTACTGCTAATTTGAGATACTTGATATCTAAGGCAACCCCATACATGTTTCCGACTTGCTGGGCCTCATCAGTTTGCCTGGTCCATAAGCACAATGAGCTCAGGAACCATGATTGGGGATACCATTCATCACTTTTTGGGTTCTCTCATAGGTCAAATCATCAATCCATCGAAAATTGATCCAGAAAGATAGATCGTCAGGAGGGAGTATCTCAAGAGGGTAATGCAGAGCATACAATTGTAGCCGGAGAGATATAAACAAGAGTTTGGATTTCCAATTGGCATCTTCCCATGTGCAAATCCATCTCTTGTGCAGCCAGCTATTGGAAAGAAGGGGAAAAATATTGTTTTATCACTGTAATATTTATATTTTCCTGTTTTTCCGGTATGCTTTTGTTATAATGTGCCTGGCATTTAGAAGATAGTGATGGAACGAGAATGTGGAGTGTTGGAGGAAAAATGGCATGTTACTATGGTGTTATTACCCCATTCCAAGGGCCGGACGGCAGGTAACGCCCTGGTAGCCCGCAAGGGCCTATAACAAGGGCACCGGGACGTTACCCCCATTACAGTCCTTGGAACTGGGTGATAACCCCATTAGCACCCCAGGTTACCAAAGCGGTAACTCGGGGTGTTAAAAAAAAGGATTTTCATTCATTGAATGCGACACCACGCCCCTCCCGTTCAATGAATAAAAACCCTTTGATAAGATGGCCGCCATGGTCATGGAAGGGGGCTCGGTACGGAGCCCCCTTCAGTGACCATGGCGGCCAGGAACAGCGAGAGACAGTGAGGCAGCGGCGAGTGCCACAGCCGCAACACTCACATAAGTGGGGCAGGTGAAGGGGGGATGGAAGAAAACGTGAGGGAAGGAGGGCAAAGGAAGATGTGCTGCAGGGCGGGGGAGGCAGCTGACGGGTTCCGTGGAACGTGGGCTGAGATTACAGGTTTCAGCCCGTAATTCGCGGAACCTGATTGGCTGCGCCCCCACCCAGAATGCTAATGTGTTTTCCAGCATTCAGCAGTTGGCTGAGGAAGGAGGCTGAGCTGGCCATGCTCAGGGCTGCTGTTACCTATCCTGATGTCAATAAATGTAACATGTAAAGTCATATTGTTCCTTGTCGCTTTATTTCAGCTATAAAGGAATACAGGCAGTGTGTTTTGTCCACCTGAGATGATGTGCATTTTTAACTGGTTTAAGCATCAGGCTACCTTTAGTGAAAGGCTTATTAGTAGGTTAGAATTATCCAAGTAAACATATCAAATTAGCCGCTTACATATGTAACACTGGTTCCTTGCCTTAACATCGTTGGAGAGTAATTGGTTCAGCTGTATCATTTCTATATTTATTTTTTTAAGAAATCCAGGTTCAACCCTCCTGCCCACCCCCATAAACCACTCTTAGTTTTTAACAATGCCCCTTCCCATTTTTTAACGGTATTCTATATCCCTGAAAACAATAACAACACTGAGTTGCTGTATCCAGCGACAAACACCTATCTAGAGCTCTCTCACCCTCGCTTTATCACTCTCACTCTCTCTCTGCACTCTCATTCTCTCTGCTGGTTTCTGTCTCTATGTGGGTGAAAGTCACATTTTCAGGTGCAATTTTACTAGCGCCACCTCACTAGTTGCTGCTGGGTGCTGCACGAACAGAGGAAGAAAAAACGATATCTTGGTGGGAGGTGGAAAGGACTGTTTTTGTTTGCAAACGCAGAGCTTTCCAAAAAAAGGACATTATTTAATTGCAGTAACATTGTAAACTGGCTCTTTTTATAATTGTACAATGTTCATTTCTAATGATCACTTCCAGTATCTACGTTATTCATAATCACAGCAATATATATTTAGCAGATGTGGGAAGTTATGACCAGTTTAAAGGAATAGTGGGCTCAGAAATATTATTGGCTAAAAAGATGGGCAATAGTCTAAAACATACTTTAAACATATTTTGAATGAAAGTTCCTATGTAAACGCTTTGAGCAAATGAGGCTCAAAGCGTTTACATGGGGGCATCCATTTTGCCATTTCAGGCAGCCTCCTCAGCTCTGCCCTGTCCGCACTAAACAAGCAGCAAAAGCCCCCTACTGGGAGCTTTTGCTTACTGCAGCCAGAGCAGAGCTAAGGAGGCTGCCTTCACTGCCTTTAAAATGAAGGCAAAAAGCAGAGGCGCAGCAATTACAAATACAACTTTGTTTCATTTAAATTTCAAGGTTTTTTTGCGTTAAATCTGTGCACTATAAATCCACCTTAACTATAGTTTTTTCAGTGACCTTCGAGGGTTTTGTTATGCCATCTTTTTTTATGGGCCACCAGCAAAATATATTTGTTTTGGACCCAATAGGTGGCAACAGCCTTCGGTCGTGGCCACTATGCATGTCTTTCGGGCCCACTAGCCATTGCCTTCCGACCTGGCCAGTGAACACGACCGTTTAAAACACTATCAAGCACTAGCCATGGCCTTCGGTCGTGTCCACTGTACATGTTCCTCCAATATGTTCATTTTGGACTCTCTAGGTGGATATTACCTTTGGTCATGGCCCTATACATGTCTTTCGGGCCCACTAGCCGGGGCCTTCAGCCACTAGCCATGGCCTTCGGCCGTGTCCACTGTACGTGTTCCCCCAATATGTTTCTTTTACACCCACTAGGTAGCCTTCCGCTATGGCCACTATACATATATTTCGGTCCCACTATCCAGGGCCTTTGGCCCTGGACAGTGAGCACGGTCTTTGTACCAGAGGTTAAGATTTATTCTAAGCCCTCTAGCCATCAGGACCTTTGTTTTGCTATTTTGAAACACTACCAGGCCACTAGCCATGGCCTTTGGCCCTGGCCAGTGGACACGACCAAATACATAGTCACCCACTGTATTACTGAAAACACTGACACCCCACTCGCCATGGCCGAAGGCTGTGTCCACTTTCCATTTTACACCATTGGGTGCCTTGAAGTAACCCAGTAGCCATATCCTACTGCCACACCCATTATCCCCACTGCACTGTAGGTGTAAAATTCCTTTTTTTGGTATTAATCCAAGTTTTCTAACTCTCTTTTAAAATAGACTTTGCATACTAGTTACCTGGCCACCCACTGAACCTACGGAACCAGACTCCTGGACGACCAGTTGCCCTTACACAGCCTCTGGGCCTCCCAACCACTTAAGGGACTGTATCTGCAATCCTACAGCCCTCTGACTCTACACTCATGAGCCACCTCCCGGCAGCACTTCTAAGTTACTTTGTAGTTTCTCCACCCCACCTCCCAGCAGCACTTATGAGTTACTTTGCCCTCCTCCGCCCCCTATTGGCACTTTTCCCCCTCCATCCCCCCACACTTGCACAATCTGAATGACACAAGGCCTAGTAAGATTGTTGTTTCGTCCTCCTTCTGTCTGCCCTTCCTTGTCTTGTCGCGCCTAGAAAGACTTGTGTACAGACGCGTTATAAGTGACTTATCATATCATATCCTTTCTGCAACCCTCTATGTGCCATTCAGGGGGGTTTCAAATCCGGGGAGGACGTCAACTAATTCAGGACCCCAATCCAGCTCCACCCCATGCTCTGAGTCAGGATCTCGAGTTCTCATCAAAATCTCCACTTCTGCCAGACCCCATCTACGGATATCTTCATTCAATTGTCTCAAAAATGGCCCCTTTGTGGATTTCCAGGCCATCACCAGTCGTCTATTTGCCCGGTTTAGCATAAATTGTGCAAGTCTCTTTCTAGTTTTGTCTCTTTTCTTCCCAGGAATCACCCCCAAAAACACACTTGCGGAGCACACCGGTAGTCCCAAGTGCAACAGTCCATTGATACGAGAAACCACCTCCTCCCAGTAAGTCACTATAATCGGACACCCACACACCATATGGCAAAATCTTGCTGGACCAGCCCCAAATCTCTTGCAGTCATGAGTTATGAAAGCCCTCATGGTATGCAGCTTCGCTGGAGTCATGTACACCCTATGCAATATGTCATTTTGGATGAGTTGGAATCTTACACCAGTATGTTATACAATAGCCTCAACCATCTTAAAATATTCTCACCCAGACCATAGACTTCAACACCCTGAATAACCACTTCTAATCTAAGGAGTCAAAGGCCTTTACAGCATTCAAAGAAACTAATGCAAATTCTCCTTTTAAGTGTTTCACCTGGTCCATTACATGATGGAGGCAATGCAAGTTCTGTCCCCCTACAAAACCACACTGGTCTGGATGGACCAACCTCATTGCCATCTTTAACAACCTAATTGGCAACATCTTTCCTAGGACTTTAGCGTCCACGTTAAGTAAAGACACAGGACGATAAGGATCACAGGTCTTGGGGTCCTTCCCGCTCTTCAACAAGACCGTAATAATCGCTTCCCTCATCGAATCGAATAAAATGCCTGCATCAAATGCATGATCATATACTTTCTTTAACTGAGGGACCAGTATATCCACGTATTTACAATACAATTCTACAGGGAAACCATCACTACCTGGAGACCTACCTGTGTGCATTGAGTTACTAGCAAAATGAATATCGGATTCCTCGACCGGGCCCTCCAGCCATCCCAGAGATCCTCTAATAATGTTGGCAATCTCAACTGTTCCAGTAAATTGTCTAATTCTACTTCTTAATAAGTACCCTTACTTCTATACAATTGTTGGTAATAACACTGAAATACATAATTCATTTCCTGCTGGGACCACACCAGTTACCCCGGACTCATTAAGAATCTGAATGATTACAAATCTAGGCTGTTCCTGCTGTATCAGCCAGGCCAACAGTCGCCCCAATTTGTCCCCATCCTCATGAATCCTGGCATCCCAACAACTCTTGTCAAATTTCTGATTGCATGCCAGCATCTGAGCCAGATCACGCCCCACCATTTCTCTTTCTAAGCGTGCAACGGATTCTTCTAACTTCATTAAGGAACTATTCAAAAACTTCTGTATTCCTGACACCATGGAAATACATAACCCCCTCATCATAACCTTGAAGGCTTCCCACAAAGTCCCCATGTCCTCCACCGACCCATCATTTGTTTAAAAAAACATTGTTTTTGCGTCCCTCAAGGATCCACCAAATGCCCCATTCTCCAAAGCCTCTGCCTGCAATCGCCACAGCCAGAACACTGATTGCCCTTTAGACCCCTGCAGTGTCATGACCAGAGGCATATGTTATTGCAATATCTTCCCCAAATATGCAGAATCTGAGAACCAATGAAAGAATTCCTTCCCCACAAAAATAAAATCTAGATGAGAATATGTACCATGTGCCCCAGAGAAGAATGAATAACCCCTATCCCGCCCATGTGTTTCCCTCCAAAATTCGACTAAGTCCTACTTCGCCATCACTCTACATAAGGACAAGGGTACCTCGTGATTCAGTGGTCCCGATTTCTCTATACTGTCAAGTTCCTGATGCAGAAGACAATTAAAATCCCCACCCATACAAATAAACCCACCCTGTATCCTCCAAATAACCAAGATTTTCCATCTGCAATGACCTTCAGTTTCGATGGGAAAAACATCATACATTTGATATTCTTTTCTCTGAGGTGCCTCCTTACTGCACCAAAGGATCAAGGACACATCCACTCCCACCTCTTTAATGCGTCCTTCCAGTGATGATCAAAACCCTTGAAGTGCTTCCATCAACTTTTTTAAAGTAACTCCACCATTCACTCTTGAAGCAGCACCTTCCTCCCCACCTTCTGCCACACTTTGTTTGCATGGTCTGAGTTTGGGCTCAACATATTTATCAATTTTTGTTGGCCTTTGAGCATGTTTGTACAGTGCACGACCTCTAGTATAATACCCTACCCTCCGACTCCCGAAAGTAGCCTTTTGACAGGGCCTCAGTGAGATGCAGATGAACTTTGTATCCTCTAATCAAAACTCCAAAGAAGACAGTGTCCTCAGGCCTCGCCCAGCTGCTCCATCGATTTCTTCACTCCTTGTTCGCTCCCAATCACCATTATTTTCTTTTTTTTTATTTGTATTTGTTTAAATGACTTCAACCTTTATAAAACACATATATTCAATACTTCAAATTCATTAAATTCGATAAAATCAGCATGTATCATACAGTTCTTACTTTACAAATTACATTAAAAAAATAACCCTAAAACAATTCATCAGCGCTTCTAAATACGGTTAAAATACAAATCAAATCTTAACAAATTCGATTCGAGGCCACATTTAATGAAAAAAAACGAATAACCAGTGTACCAATTATTGTGTAGGAACCACCCAACTAGTACCCCCGTAATGAAAAAGAAAAAACTAGTAATGCAGACTGAAAACTAGGAGACAAAACAATGGAAACTACCATAGAGACAAGCTCCTGTACTATTAAGTATACTGCAGAAGAAAGAATTAATAAAACCAGTGTGAGGAGCTGCGTCTACCATGTTCATTTACAAACTCTTAACAGTTAAGAGCGCAACAGTTTCTTAGAATTCAATTTTGGCAGTCATTCAGAGATTTTTAGCCAGTATTGTCTAGCGGAAATATGGTATTTAGATATGCTGTCAAGGCCGTGTCATTTTGATGTTTTCGCCTGTAAACATGTATTCCCACCGGTCTTTGACACTCCTCGTTGATGATGGCAATATTAAATGACTGAGATATTTTGATCTCTGTTGTATAAGTTCAGAACAAATGTAGGATATATTGACCCACTCAACAGCATTGCACCACATCACCAAGCTGCATTTGCGCAAGAAACAGCAACCTGGCTGCACTGGCTCCTGGGCGCACCAGGACCTCAAAACTGCGTTTTGGCAGAAATTAAAGATGGCTGCACCATCCTGCCTAATACACTCCAGGCAAGAGGGAACAAGGGGACACACTGAAAAAGTATGCCAGTGTGTTCTGAGACATATATATGGAATCAAGTGAACCGGCAGCACTGCCTTGCTGAAAAAGCCAAACATTCCCCTTCAGAATAAAACCTTTTCACCCTTTCAAAATGCTGTGTTATGCTATTTCCATCTGTACATTCTGAAACCACTGTGATGGAAACGGCCCTGCCAGGCCCAGGATAAGTCATTGTGCCTCGGAAAAACCGGGTATAATTCCTGAATGACAGGTCCTGTTAAAGTAAATTTGAAAGAAATCAACAAGCAACTTTCTTTTCACTTGTACGGGAACATGCATTTATTTCTTGCCAAAATGTATCCAGGCGCAGCAGTTCAAAGAGACTTTTTACTCTCTGAGCCAAGTCAAGGGTAAATGTACCTATACTATAGATAAAACTCCTACTGCAAGGAAATGACTACAGCAGCAAAGACAGTGACAATCTGAGGAGCTGCAAACCGAATTAAAGAAAGAAATACTAGCAGTTTTTAACACATGTGGAAAAATGGGCTGTGCAGACTGAAGAGAAAAAAATTGCCTGTTTAAAACTCAAATGTTAATGAAAGCCTGTTTACTTAGCAATATAAAGGAATTATGTTAGTGGTGATAATAGACACATAGGATATCTTCTGTCATAGGTTTGTTTAATTCAAGACCCAAAGTAAGAAATTAAACAGTTTAAAACAAATAGGCTGGAGTTGCAAGCTCTCAGAAAAACTTGTTAGTCCAGTTGCCAGCCATGAAACTCCTCCAAGGAAGGGAGATACACCATAAATCCAGGACACGTAGGTGCGAAGTGCCAGCTTGAAAAACTTTCAATGGGATAGGACAATGAAAGTTCACAAGCTTGTCAGACATTCGTCTGTGCTCCAGGCTGGAACAATAGCAGTCCTGGGACACTCACCTGTCAAGTGTGAAGGGGCAATAAAACCTTCAATTAAGATTGGAAACCTATCTTGCCTGGAAGGAAATGACAGCTGCTTGCAGTTGGAGGAAGAAAAAAAAACAGGATCTAGTAACAAAGGGACTGGCTTTTGGTGCCAGAGACTATGTTATAAAGAAACTTTAAAGATTTTTATTTTGGTAGCAAGAATTAGCAGAAATTTAAAAATGTGCAGTTTTATATCTAATTTTGGGGCTGTCCTTTAAAACTTGGTAGAACTCATTGCCGCATGGGGAACAGAAGTTACGAAATATGACAGATTCCAAGAAAAGTATTAATGTGGCAAACATAAAATTTGGTACATACATCCCTGGGGACAATTCGCATTTGTGTATAAAATTGTAGAATTTTAGGTCAAATCTTTAATGTGTAAAATTACCAAAATGTCAGAAAGGCGAAACAAGGTCGCACAGACCTGAGGATTGGACTGAAATGAGATGCACATAATATGTAACCTGTGTGTATAATTTTCCAAGAGATTGCAAGTGAAGAATTGTATGTTTTTGGCAAAATCGGATTTTAAGTAAAGTAAATGTGGTAGTGTTTGGACAATGTAAACCTCACTTCATAAATCTGACATCATTCCCTTAGATGTCCAACCAACTGAGAGCGAGGTGGAGACTAGCTCCCCCGCCCAATCCAA
Source organism: Ambystoma mexicanum (assembly GCF_040938575.1). Lineage (NCBI taxonomy): Eukaryota > Metazoa > Chordata > Amphibia > Caudata > Ambystomatidae > Ambystoma > Ambystoma mexicanum. Next base: position 242,917,353 of record NC_090922.1, read on the forward strand.
GTAATTTAGGGGCGTGCGTAGTTAACCCTGCCCAGCCTCTACCTTGATGATGTCATTTTGCGTTATAAATAAGGGTCCCTGACAAGACCCTACACACAGACCCACACTCTACCTGATTTCCTGCGCTGCGTTACTGTTCCTGTTTCATCTTTCAGACGCCAGACTCCAACTACAAGGCCAAGCATTGCTGTTCATTGTTCATTTCAGGGTCCATTGCAAAACCCAAGCATTTCTGATTCTGCTCCAGCAAGGCCTACCCTAAAATATTAAAACCCACTAATCTCCCAGTAACCAGGATCAACTGTGGTACTTTTGGCAACCTAATCCAGCTTGGCTTGCTGCCACTCACTGCATGCTGCCGCCATCCTGCTACCCTGATGACCTATAGTATCCAGTAACCAGAATTGCCTGTCCAGAAGAACTGTCCTTTGGTATCCAGTCCCTGCCCAGCTGATCCTGCCCCACAGATTCTGTCCGGCTGTCCTTTGTTAGAGCATATCCGTGTGGTGACCAGAACAATGACTGTCCAAAATCCAAATTAAAAGGTGGACTGTGAGTATCAAGAGGAACCATAGAAAACCATAGTATAACTTGCCTTGTCTTGTCCTTAGTTCCACTCTTTAAGTCATCCTAAACTTATCCTGATAACTTGCAATATTGTCAAAAATCATTCTTGAAACCCTGCCTTTGATTTCTTGTGCTAGCGCCAACTTCTTTAATCTTTTTGTCTTGTGAAATCGAAGCCCTTAGTCGTCTTCCGAGTGATCGGACTGGGTCCGCCAGGGCGGGTGCAGAGGTGCTAGGGTTGAACTTGCGAGTCAACCCTGGAGCTTACTGTGTCTCAATCTGGTAGTCTAGCCTGAATGCTCAAGTGTAGAGTAAAATTGTTCTTGTCAAAACTGATTTCTTTTTCTTTTTCGCGCTTTCTTTTTCTCAAAAACACACCTCACTAGATCTTGCATAGCTCACTCAATTTATCAGCTAGAGACCTCATTTCACTTCCATATTGCACCTATGATCCATATCTACACCCCAACACAACATTTCACCCATTTTTCTTAAAAACTGTTTTGGTAAATTCAGGCAGCAATTGCAAAGTTAGCCAAATTTCCAACGTGTCATTTTGATTATAAACCATTTTAAATCTTCCATTCAATTTCGAATTGTATGCTTTTGCTCAATCCATTGCTGGTGATTACTACTATCTTTCCAGTGTTGCTCCAGTAAAGAATTGTTTTTGTTTCAAGAGTTTTATACACATTCATTGTTTTATTCATCCATTTCCGAGTGTCATTTTTAGCGTTGCCAGGGTTTAAAATCTGTTTTTCTCTCTTGTTTGGGGAGGGAAGGTCAGATTTTAATCCTGTTTTCCATTTGTCATTCCTGATTACCTGCTGCTTCGGTTTATCCACTTAGAATTGATTATTTGTGGGTTGAGGGATCATTGCAGGGATAAATTCTAACTCAAGTGCTATCTTACCTAAAAACAAAAAGTGCTCCTATTCCCTGGTGTTTTGTAGTTTTGTCAATAGAAGGTTAAACTAAGTGCACTGCTTACATTCCTATTGTTCTTATCACCCCATTGGTGATTGCTGCCCCATATAAAAAATATTGTATGATTTCTTTTGAATTTTAAAATAAATAAATAAATAAATAAATAAATATCACATTTTATCAACCAGCCTGGTTCATGGTCCATTGTGGCTCGTGGTATTTGAAAAGGGGTTGTGATATGAGTGGTGTACCATCTCAATATTTAATCTAACAATAAAACATAAGTATTTCAATCATGTGCTGCATACTGGACCGAGACTAAGGTGTGCGTCGCCTGATTGAAATCTTTAACAAATTTGGGGGCTCGAGTCTGAGGATTAATTTGGCTGCCACCCGTGACAGTCTAACACAGCAGACTAACCTGCAGGGTAGTAATACTTTGTGTGGTGTGAATACTGCGTTACACTGTACAAGCACCCCCCAAAACAAATACTCTAAGTACCAGGCCGGTCTATAAAAGTAAAATTAAATCAACCCTGAAATAATTAATAAAGAAAGAACATTTCCGAATGGCTGTTCCAGTAGAGATCAATATGGCTAGGGAGCACCACCTGCATAAGCTATTAGTCAGAGGTGAGTGGCCAGAACAGGATGAGAAAGTCTGGCTACAAGACATAACCCAACAGGTCACTGCCATGGACCTGGATACATGGCAGGATGGTGGCCTATTACACCAAGCTCTGAGTGAGCTATATATGACCCCAAAAATTAAAGAGGAGCAAAGCAAAATTGCCAGAATCATGGCCTACCTGTATCTCCACACGGGAGTGATGCAGGAAAGGCAGGAGAAAAATGTAATTTTAGCGCAGAATCAATCTGAACTGTTAAATAAAATCCAGAGTGATTTAAGTTTAGCTGAACAAACATTACAAAAGAGGCAAGAGTGGAGGTAGAATCTACAAACTACATCATAAGATAAAAAGAGGATTTGGCGCGCCAACAGCAGAATAATGCAGATCAAGAGACCCAAGTGGAGGCATTGAAAAAGGAGTGTAGGCAAAAAGATCTTCTCCTTCAGGGATGGGGGAACTCCTCCCAAAGAAAAATGGGTCCCAAAAGATGAAGACTGGGTGAATGTGGGGACTGTGTCAGAATTGCCCATCATTGAACCCCAGAATGAGCGTCAAGGAAACCAGATTGTCCAAACCAAGTCTGGTGACTCCCTCCAAAAAGGGGGTGGGGGACCCAGAATTAGAAAAAGGGGAGCCCAAAACTCCTCACATATCCCAATGTCAAATTTTTCTTTCAGATCCCCAAACTCCAACACAGAATCATGACCAAACCGCCCCTGTGTCAGAGTCAAAAATAAGGAAATTGACCACCAAACTTGCCCAGAATGCCCATTACCTTTGCCCATTGGAGGAGAAGGAGGGTAGATTTTATGCCCCAGTCCAAGTGCAAGGGCAATGTATCATTTTCGGCACTGGTGGACACTGGATCCCAAGCAACTCTTCTGTCAAAGAGGGCCTTTGATCAGCTGAATTCAGGAAGGGGTGAGAGATACCAGATCCCTCTCACCCCTCTTCCTGGACAACTTCAGAATTTCGATGGGAATTAAATTCCTGTCGAGGGGACTGCAGAGCTGGAAATTAAAATAGGGCGACCCAAGATGAAGCACCCGGCCATAGTCTTGACTCCAGAGGGCACACCCTGTCTACTAGGGAATGACCTCCTGCAAAGGTTTCCCCCCCTTAATAGACTATGTGAACAAGGTCCTCTGGACCCAAACTCACAGGACAATCAAATTAAAATAGAGTGTCAACCATGTTAGTCTAAATGGCACATGCCACATGGTTGAACAAAAACCAGATTAAATTAAGTTTCATCTTCAAAATGAAATATCCGACGTCACAATAATTGCTGTGGGACAACAAACTGGTGATGGGAACTCCTTTCCATTCCTGAAAAACAACCTTCCTTCCAGTCTCAAGTGGCATCCCACACTGGAAGGAAATACTTTGAAATTCTATACCAATTCACAATCTGAAAATCCCAATTCCATAGCCCAAATTGATAGCAAACCAGCACCAAGTGTAGCTGGCATTCAGAAGAAGGGTGAACAGCTCTTCTTCCCGATTCAGTTAAATGACGGGAAGGAGTCTGTACTCGCCCGAGTTGACTTGAATAGCGAAGAAAGCTTCATCAGGGAAGTATTATTCAAGAAACCCCCAAAAGACCCGACCCTGCCCGCCGTTGAGGCAGTTTGTCCATGGGCATGGGGCCTGTAAATTCCCCGTCCCAAACATCTTCTGCTTAGCAGTTGTATGATAAAAATTTCTAGAGGTGACAAAAGCATTGAACAGAATTGTTGGGTCGTACGAGGTGTTCATTCCACCTTTTACATGGGCAGTCACCTCCTCAACCGACTCGAGATTAACTTGGATCCCAGTTATTGCCAAGCCCAGTCCCAACTGGAGAGTAAATCTCAGGGCCCGGGCAGTCCTAAAGAAAGCCTTCCGGTCAGCCCCAATGCCACCGTAGGAGATTGAAGTTCAAAAATGGAGAAGAGGTCACTATCCCAGTCCTCGCCTACAGAATCCGCATCCCCAAAGGCGAATTGACAGAAGAGAAATGAGTCCATATTAATCAACTAAAGAGCTACCACCCTAGGCACACTTTGCAACAAATTGAAGAGCCCAGAGAGAATCAAACAGAGGAGCTATCGGAAACATGAGAATGAGGAAAAGAAGAACCAGAAGAGAGCCGGTAGGATTTATAGATCTGATTATGTAACAGGGAGTATTTTCTCCATTATCAATTGTTATTATTAAATGCCTGTGTATGCCACTGCTGTCCACCCAATTGGTGGGCAGTTAGTGGGAAATTGTTGCAACCGGTTTGTGTTCTCTGTCATAGATTCATACTGGTTGCGGCTATCTAACAACCAAGGAGGACCGCCCCGGCCGCCTGGAAGGGAGAAACCAAAGGAGATCCGGGAGTGTCGCTCCACGCCATGAAAGGAAGATCCCAGGGAAAGCGGGGAGTGTCGTTCCACGTTCTGTACAGAGACAATAAGAGGAGCAGGACGCACCGTTCTCGGATGGAAGAGGGACTCATACCTGCCTGATCCTGTTGGAAGCCCATGGAGAAATCCCACTTGACCGACTCCCCTTCAACTTGGAAGCCCAGAAGAAGTCGGGGGGGAATGTGTGGGATATATTGACCCACTCAACAGCATTGCACCACATCACCAAGCTACATTTGCGCAAGAAACAGCAACATGGCTGCGCTGGATCCTGGGCGCACCAGGACCTCAAAACTGTGTTTTAGCAGAAATAAAAGATGGCTGAACCATCCTGCCTAATACACTCCAGGCAAGATGGAACAAGGGGACACACTGAAAAAGTATGCCAGTGTGTTCTAAAACATATATATGGAATCAAGTCAACTGGCAGCACTGCATTGCTGCAAAAGCCAAAAATTCCCCTTCAGAATGAAACCTTTTTCCAAACTTTCAAAATGCTGTGTTATGCTATTTCCATTTGTACATTTTTAAACCACTGTGATGGAAACGGCCCTGCCAGGCCCAGGATAAGTCATTGTGCATCAGAAAAAACGTGCATAATTCCTGAATGAAAGGTCCTGTAAAACTAGATTTGAAAGAAATCAACAAGCAACTTTCTTTTCACTTGCACAGGAACACGTGTTTATTTCTTCCCTAAATGTATCCATGTGCAGCAGTTCAAAGAGAATTTTTACTCTCTGAGCCCGGTCAAGGATAAATGTATCCATACTTTAGATAAAACTCCTGATGCAAGGAAATGACTACAGCAGCAAAGACAGTGGCAATCTGAGGAGCTGCAAACCGAATTAAAGAAAGAAATGCTAGCAGTTTTTAACACATGTGGAAAAATGGGCTCTGCTGACTGAAGAGAAAAAAATGGCCTGTTTAAAACTCAATTTTTAATGAAAGCCGGTTTACTTAGCAATATAAAGGAATTATGTTAGTGGTGATAATACAGACATAGGATATGTTCTGTCATAGGTTTGTTTAATTCAAGACCCAAAGTAAGAAATTAAACAGTTTAAAACACATAGGGCCTCATCACGACTTTAACGGTAACCCTTAAATCCAGCGGTAGCGCTATTACCGCCGGATTTAAGGGTCCGCCAAAGCAGGATTCCGGCGGATTTCTCCCCAGCTCTGAGCTGGGGGGAAATCCGCCGAAAATTCACGCTATTACCGCCGGCGGGAAATCCGCCGGCGGTATTAGCGTGAAATTTCCCCATTGAGCCCAATGGGGAATGGGGCATTCCCGAATGGGCTCAATGGGGAATGGGGATTGACATTACCGCCGAACTCGTGATCCGGCACTATTAGCACCGGGGAGTTCGGCGGTAGGGCTAATACTGCCCGTGCTAATAGTGTTACTGTTACCACCCAAGTCGTGATGAGGCCCATAGGCTGGAGTTGCAAGCTATCAGAAAAACCTGTTATTCCAGTTGCCAGCCATGAAACTCCTCCAAGGAACGGAGATACACCCTAAATCCAGGACACGAAGGTGCGAAGTGCCAACTTGAAATACTTACAATAGGATAGGACAATGAAAGTTCACAAGCTCGTCAGACATTCATCTGTGATCCAGGCTGGGACAATAGCAGTCCTGGGACACTCACCTGTCAAGTGTGAAGGGGCAATAAAACCTTCAATTAAGACTGGAAACCTATCTTGCCTGGAAGGAAATGACAGCTGCTTGCAGTTGGAGGAAGAAAAAAAAACAGGGTCTAGTAACAAAGGGACTGCCTTTTGGTGCCAGAGACTATGTTATAAAGAAACTTTAAAGACTTTTATTCCTGTAGCAAGAATTAACAGAAATTTAAAAATTCGCAATTTTAAATCTAATTTTGTGGGCTGTCCTTTAAAACTTGATAGAACTCATTGCTGCATGGGGAACAGACGTTACAAAATATGACAGATTCCAAGAAAAGTATTAACGTGGCAAACATAAAATTTGGTAAATACATCCCTGGGGACAATTCGCATTTGTGTATAAAATTGTAGAATTTGTGCCCAAATCTTTAATGGGTAAAATTACCAAAATGTCTCAGAAAGGCGAAACAAGGTTGCACAGATCTGAGGATTGGACTGAAATGCGATGCACATAATATGTAACCTGTGTGTATAATTTTGCAAGAGATTGCAAGTGAAGAATTGTATGTTTTTGGCAAAATCAGATTTTAAGTAAAGTAAATGTGGGAGTGTTTGGACATTGTAAACCTCACCTCACAAATCTGACATCATTCCCTTAGAAGTCCAACCAACTGAAAGCAAGGCGGAGACTAGCTCCCCCACCCAATCAAAGTAGTTTAGGGACAGGCGTAGTTAACCCTGCCCAGCCTCTACCTTGATGATGTCATTTTGCATTATAAATAAGAGTCCCTGACAAGACCCTACACACAGACACACACTCTTCTTGATTTCCTGCGATGCGTTCCTGTTCATCTTTCAGACTCCAGACTCCAACTACAAGGCCATGCATTGCTGATCCTATTTCAGGGTCCATTGCAAAACCAAAGCATTGCTGATTCTGCTCCAGCAAGGCGTACCCTACAATATTAAAACCCACTAATCTCCCAGTAACCAGGAGAAACTGTGGTACTTTTGGCATCCTAATCCGGCTTGGCTTGTCGGCACTCGCTGCATGCTGCCGCCATCCTGCTACCCTGATGACCTATAGTATCCAGTAACCAGAATAGCCTGTCCAGAAGAACTATCCTTTGCTATCCAGTCCCTGCCCAGCTGTTCCTGTCCTGCCGATTTTGTCCGGCTGTCTTTCGTTAGACCAGATCCGTGTGGTGACCAGAACACTGACTGTCAAAAATCCAAATTAAAAAGTGCACTGTGAGTATCAATAGGAACCATATAAAATCATAGCATTCCTTGTCTTGCCCTTAGTTCCACTCTTTAAGTCATCCTATCCTTATCCTGGTAACTTGTAATATTGTCAAAAATCATTCTTGAAACCCTGCCTTTGATTTCTTGTGCTAGCGCCAACTTCTTTAATTATTTTGTCTTGTGAAATCCAAGCCCTTAGTCCTCTTCTGAGTGATCGGACTGAGTCCGCCAGGGCGGGCGCGGAGGTGCTAGGGTTCAACTTGCGAGTCAATCCTGGAGCTTACTGTGTCTCAATCTGGTAGTCTAGCCTGAATGCTCGAGTGTAGAGTAAAAATGTTCTTGTCAAAACTGATTTCTTTTCCTTTTTCGTGCCTCTATTTTCTCAAAAACGCCCCTCACTAGATCTTGCATAACTCAATCAATTTACCTGCTAGAGACCTCATTTCACTTCCATATTGTACCTATGATCCATAGCTACACCCCAACACAAAAGTTCACCTGTTTTTCTTAAAAACCGTTTTGGTAAATTTAGGCAGCAATTGCAAAGTTAGCTAAATTTCCAACGTGTCATTTTGATTATAAAACGTTTTAAATCTTCCATTCAATTTCGAAATTGTATGCTTTTGCTCAATCCATTGCATGTGATTACTACTATCGTTCCAGTGTTGCTCCAGTAAAGAATTGTTTTTGTTTCAAGAGGTTTATACACATTCATTGTTTTATTCATCTATTCTGAGTGTCATTTTTAGCATTGCCAATGTTTAAAATCTGTTTTTCTCTCTTGTTTGGGGGAGGGAAGGTCGGATTTTAATCCTGTTTTCCATTTGTCATTCCTGATTACGTGCTGCTTCTGTTTATCATCTTAGAATTAATTATTTGTGGGTTGAGGGAACATTGCAGGGGGAAATTCTAACTCAAGTGCTATCTTACCTAAAATCAAAAAGTGCTCCCATTCCCTGGTCTTTTGTAGTTGTGTCAATAGAAGGTTAAACTAAGTGTATTGTGTACATTGCTATTGTTCTTATCACCCCATTGGTGATTGCTGCCCTATATAAAAAAAAGTATGGTTTCTTTTGAATTTCAAAATAAATAAATATTACATTTTATCAACCAGCCTGGTTCATGGTCCACTGTGACCCGGTGTATTTGAAAAGGGGGTGTGGTATGAGTGGTGTACCATCTCAATATTGAATTTAACAATAAAGCATAAGCATTTCAATCGCACGCTGCAAACTGGGCCGGGACTAAGGTGTGCGTCGCCTGATTGAAATCTTTAACACAAACCAGTATCAATTGTTGAAGAGTTTCCACCGGTGCTCTGCAGAGTCTGCATTCGCTAGTGCCACATAGACTTTTACCTCTCGAATGCAGTGTCTAGTTAGTCAGCAATAGGTTTAGCCTGAAGCATAAAAAGAGTTCTCGATGTTATGGGCAAGGAAATGTATTAAAATATCTTGTCAGTGTGTTGACTGCTCCTATGTCTCGATTTAGCTCAGCTCGTAGCTTGTATCAGGATTTCTCCAGTTTGGTCTCTATCCAGTCCGAGTCTCGTAGTTTTCATTTTGCTGTGTCCGGGTTTGTTTTCAGTGTTTCCAGTTCTATATTGGCTACAGCTAGGATCACTTGACAGTGTTGGAGCCATTATTTGTACACCCCATCTCTTTGGTTAGTCTCGTTGCGAGTAAACATGTAGAATTGAATAGGTGAATCATGGATGATACATTTTCGGTATAGAGACAGGGTCTTCCATGCGACCATGGAGTAGACTGAAGATAGCCTCAGCTCGTATCTTATTATGCTGATAGGCACACATGGCGGTAGGTTTAGGATTTTCCGCCAAAACATCCCTTCCACGATCGCCCATTATTTCCAAGGAAAGCAGAGGGCAGTTTCAGCACCATACACAAGAATTGGAACAACTTTTTCAGGGTAATTCATGGAATTAATGTGCGCTGAATAGGGGAGCGCAAGTGTGAAAATCGCAGCGCACGCGTGCTAAAGCCGCGCACACAGCCGTTTGTCGATTGATGTAATGCGCTGCGCATGGCTTACCTGAGATGTGCGCTGAATCCGTGTGTGGCGCCCATGTCATTGCGACATCCCGAAGGCTGTGCACGAGATGGCCAGTGAAGGCGCACACAGGGAAGCGCACACATCTAAAAAGGGGGCAGACCACGCGGAATCGGAACAACACATGAAAATGTGGGCGTTACGGGGGAAGTTCCGCTGCTAAATCCTTGCAACGCCCACACGCGCGCTAACAACACATATTCATGGAATCGAACAGGGGAAACTCGCGCGCCACAAAAGATGCGCTAATCTGGAAACATGTACGCCAGCAGGAAGCAGGCGTAAGTGGCCCTGCACAGCATAAAAGTGCGCGCAAACAACAAAGAAGCTCATACGCTACGATGAATATACCGTTCCTCACAGCAGTGGTCGTGGGACACCGCAGGCGGAGGAGGATAGACAGGCCCCGCATTTCTTTACCCAGGACCAGCCTTTTTGGGATGCCTGATGGCCAGGTCTATGGGAGGTACAGGTTTCCACCCCAAATCATCCTAGAACTGGTTTCTGAGTGGGAGGATGACCTCACATCACCCACCTTGTGCTCCCAAGCACTGAGCTCCTTGGAAAAGGTGCTCAATGTACTGCATTTCTTGGCTACTGGGTCATTTCAGCGGACAAGTGCCATAATTGGGGGTGTCGAACAGGCCACGCAGTCACGCTGCCTACACCAGGTGTTGGCGATCATGACTGCACGCCCCTCAGACCACAGGCACACATACATGCCCAGAACACCTGCAGAAAGGCAGGCCGTGGTCCAGGACTTTTACGGGGTGGCACACTTCCCCAAAGTGCTAGGTACCATTGATTGCACCCATGTGGCTCTACGTCTTCCTAGGGCCACTGAGCACATCTATCGAAACCGCAAGCACTGGCATTCCATCAACGTGCAGGTTGTATGTGATGCCAGGGAATCATCCCCTCTGTATATGCCAACTATCCGGGGGTCCAGTCATGATAGTTTTATATTCAGAATGTAACCCCTAAACTGGGACCTGGAAGCTGGGAGGCATAGCGATACATGGCTCATTGGTGAGTACAAATACCTCTGCACATGCATGCATGTCAGACACTGAGAAATGGGAAAACCCAACTAATCACAACCATTATCACCTCCCCAGGGGACAGTGCCTACCCTCTGAGCACCTCCATGATGACACCAATACAGAACCCCACCACACCACCTCAGGTAAAATACAACACAGAGGTTATTGGGATCACTTTAAAACAAAAATGACCAGGGCTCTGTGTACACTTTAGGGCCTCTACAATGCAAAATAATTCTATGTTCCAATTCTGTTTTACATAAATGCATTTCATTTTTAACTCAACACATAATAAATAATATTCAGTGTGAATAGTTTGCTTCTGAATACTTTGCACAAATAATACATCAACATAATAATTTCAAAATGAAGCATTTCCGCATGCATAATGATACTTGATTCAATTATTAAACACAACCTGAGATTACCCCCTTTGGGTCGTTGTGGCTCACATGAAATGTCCAAATTTGCTTTCTAATGAGTTTGTTTTTCAAAATAACACTAGTCCAAATACTTCAGAGTTCATTCTGTAACTTCTGGCTGTTTGCCTGCTTGTTGGTATGTCTTTCTTTTGCACAACGCGTTTCGGGCTATTTGTGTCATGATCCGCCAATCACGCCCCTTTTGGACTTCATGCTCCATGATCCGCCGCGGGGTTTACTCCGCGGTCCTACCAACATGGCCGGTGCTTCCAAAGAGCTGCGCGCCAGTCCTCTCTTGCTACATTCAACTTCCTAGAAAAAGGCCATGCCTCCGCGGCGCAGCGCGTCTCAACGCTACTGCTTGGTGTAGCTAGACATGTGCCCCGAAGTTCGCTTCGCTCTCCTAGTTATCCTATTTTTTCCTTCCTTCCTGGTATCCATTCTACCCTTTTCCCTTACCTGTTTCGTGGACTATTCCTGGAATATCCTTGCACTCTTTATCGGAGCCCGACTCCTTCGAGTCCTCTCGTCGGAATCCTGGTTCCTCGCCCGGAGTCTGAACACTATCGTTTGGAAGGCTGCAACCTGACGCTGGACTCCGAAGATCCGCATCCAGGTTTATACAAGTCCCGGACAGTACGGAAAAAAGAAGCCAAGAGCGTCACAAGAAAGGAAATACAGGGGAGAAGGGGAGAAACGTGTGACAATTTGTGCCCTTCATCAGGTGAGGACATGTATTTTTTCTTAATAAGTTTGTTCTGTAAATTAAATTGACAAATGTTTTGATCAGTGTGTAGTCTCATCCCTTTATGAATATTCTTTAGTCTTATTTAACCCAAAAATAACGGGATTTATTCTATTGTTTCTGACCTTGAGTGCTTTTAACTCTGAAGATCTTCTCTTGTTGATAAAAACGTTGTTGCTTTCCAATTAGCTTATACAGCGAAATCCAAATTACGCCGACTGTATTTCTTTCAGTGAAGCCAGAGATTTCTTGCTCAATCTGTAAGCAAAAACCAGTGTTAAGTCTTTTTGGGTGTTCTCGTAATTTCCAACAATGCAGGTTTTGTACCGGGAACAGTCGCTACAATGATAGCGCTGTGACCCACTAACAAAACCCTTTTCTACTGACATTATGTCCATTTTTGGTGTTCTACACAATTTTTTACAGTGCTCACCTCTGACGGCGTACTGAGCGTCTCTATCTTGTTGACAGTGAAGTGACTCCGTTTCCAGATGTTGTTAAAGTTAAGGAGTCGCTCAGGTTTTTATTTTGGTGATTCACTCTCTGTAATGCAATTGAAGCAGTATGAATGTCGTGTGCTTTACTAGCCCGTTATTCACTACTTTTAATATTGTCTGCATTGCTGCATACGCTCTGAAAATACCTTGTTGATTCACTCCATCCTCGCGCCTCACTCGTTCGCTCCTCCTTCTCTTCTGTTCGTGTCCTGGGGTTTTCGCTAAATAATTTGCTGTTAACAGCGCAATGTTGCTCTTCTCCCTCACTTGAGTTCCATACACTAGCTCCCACGTTGCCTCGCGTTCCGACGATTGTTTGGTTGTTATGGAAATATCCAGCGTCACTCTCCGTGTTTAGAGGAGGTGACTACCTGGTTGAATTCCATGAGCGCCATCTCAAGTGAGGGCGAAGAGCAACTTTGCGCTGTTAACAGCAAACTATTTAGCGAAAGCCCCAGGATAGAGTGAATCAACAAGGTATTTTCAGAGAGTATGCAGCAATGCAGACAATATTAAAAGTAGCGAATAACGGGCGAATAAAGCACACAACATTCATACTGCTTCAATTGCATTACAGGGAGCGAATGTAAAAGAAAAAATGAAAATTCAAAATTCAAAATCAAATTAAAAATGAAAATTCAAAATCAGATTCAAATATGAAAAATAAAAAATGACCATGGGTCGAGTAGGGGGGGAGGGAGGAGGTACAGGGTGCACCCCAACACCCATATGCGTGGATATTAAGAAAAAAAAAACCTCCATGGGCTCATGGCCTGCATGGCTACCCAATAGTGGGAGAACTGCCATCGCTGTAGTCACCCTCTGGTGGTACATTAGAAGGTGTGCGTGGTATGGGAGGCAGACCACGCAAAGCCCTAGCATACTCCTCCATGGCAGCAAGCATGCAGGTCTGAAAGGTTTGGTTCTGCAGGATGATGATGCGGAGATCCCCATGCAGCACCTCATGGGTAGCACAGACTTCTGCCTGCAAGGCCTCTCGTGATGCCTGGATCTCCTCATGGGTTACCTGGCGCTCAGCTGAGATTGTGAGTGTTAGCTGCTCCAGCTGCTGTTCTGAACTTGTACTCTGGGACACCTCAAGTGCACCCAGAGTATCTCTGAGGGACCTGTGTTCTAACCTCAGGGCATCCCTGTAGGCCTGTGACTCTGCAGATATGGCTGTGCACAGAGTCTCCAGTTCAGCCCGTCGGTCCCTGTTGGACGCCAACATGTCCTCCCTGTGTGAGCGGCATGTGAACTCCGTTGCCTGCTGCTGGAGCTCCACCTGCCTTTCAGGGGGGGATAATGGAATTGGCCACCCTATCCACGGCCTGAGCCATCATCTCACACGATGCCCCCTGTTGTGCTGCAATAGTATACATGGAGTTCTCCCACACAGTATTGCCTGGTGGCGCATGGCCACTGCGTTGGCGGGCAACAGACCTGTATGGGCCAAGATGATGTGCACCTTGCTGTGCTGGCACTGCCTGAGGCTGCAGGACGGCATTCCTCCTTTGATCTGCTGGCCCAGGAACAGGAGCAAATATAGTGTAGTGTGACACTGCATCCGTAACCGCCACAGGCGGAAATTCCAACACTGAATGCCCCATTGAGGGGTCTACCCCCAGTGCAGTTGCGTTGGACAGAACAGCATCCCTGCCACAAACACTCACCTGCGACGGGACATTTTTTCTCAATGTCTGATTCAGCACCTGAGGCACAGAGGTCATCGGAGGTGTACCCAGAGATACCCATAGACATGATGGTCTGTAGGACTAATGGATTTTCCTGCACCACCACCCCACGTCCTCCACTGGTTCCTGGTTGGTGCTCTGAGTACTCCTGCCCCTGCGCCATCTCCTCCTCCTCAAAAGCATCTAGTGCCCCATCACCTGCACAAAAATAAAACAAAAGTAATGAAGACAAGCATGAACAGCATAGCCGACACACATAGGCATCACAATCTACACATCGAATACATTGAGACATGTCACACATGACACTAACTCTGGCATGCATGCACTGGCAATGAAGTGGAAGGGGACCCTAAAAGCAGACACTGAGGACTCCAACATGGAAAAGCAATACATGTGCTGCATGGTGCATAGCACCTGCATCACACATTAGCCTGTGAGTGTCATGGACAATCCACAAACATGACACATGCCAGCACACAGATGGCACGTAGCATAGCCATGGCAGAATTGACAAGGACACCCAGATGGTAGTAAATCAGTACTGTCCCCCATCCATGTGAGATGCACATCATGAACTAGAGCATGCAAAAGAGTGTGACAAAACACACATGTGTCACATGCTGCGACAACACCAGTTTACTAATACAGTGATGGTAGGCACATGGATACATCAATGGTAGGTCACTTGTTTGTTTGTTTGTTTATTTGGTATAGCGCAAAACCAAACCCAAAGGGTAGCTGGGCGCAAACAATACAAAGATACTTGAGAACTTGGTTGCAGGAAAATACAATTATACAGTTCAAATGAGCAACAAGGTGCATGTATAGGCAAGTGCGAAAATACAGTTAAAGCTAGTTGACCAGAAACCAATTAGTCTAGTTACAAACATCAAGGGTCTCTAGAGCAAGTGGCAGTGGGGAGGTTGAGCTAAGTGTCATTGGAACGTATCCAGGTGCGGACTTTCCGTCTGAAGCTAGGGTAGGGTTGGTCCATTCTGAGATCAAGAGGGAGTCTGTTCCAAGTTTGAGCAGCTATGACCGGAAAACTGGAGCCGCCAGCTATGCTCTTTTTGTATCTGGGCACCACTAAAGTGTAGGCATTGGTCATTCTAGTGGGACGGTTTGAGGTTCTCTTGTTGACTTTGTTTACCAGGTAGGGGGGAGCTATGTTGTTAAGACATTTAGAGTTGAGGGAGAGGGTTTTGAGGGCAATCCTGTCTTTGATTTTTAGCCAACGGATATTTTTTCTGGAGGTGGAGATATGAGCTCTATTAGGAATATTTAAAGCTACTCTGATAGCGTTATTTTGGAGAGTTGGACATGACACAAGTCAATTGTCATGTTGAACATTCAAACAGGGCTCTGAAGTGATTGTGTGCAGTGCATGAGTAGGTGCACAAAAGTCAATCAACATGAATGATGAAATTATTTCCATAAAAACTCAACAAATGCATTGTGGGGTGAAATCTATGTCTGAAGTATGGTGAATTTGGGCCAGAACGGCACAAAAATGTGTGTTTATCATGCAAATGATTCCATCAATCAGGCAGAATGAAAAGAAAAACAGTATTAACAATGTTGTGGCATGATGCCAGTTGAAGGGCAAGTGCAGTCATCAGGTGCAAAGTGTTTTCTGCGGTCAGTAGGGATACTGTGAAACTCAAACCCAAGGGCGGGGGATGATTTGGAGGCACCACATGGGTGACCTGTAGCAGTCATGACTACACAGCCTGACCTGGCTCTCAATCAGAACACATCATCCAAGCAACATACACATGGTTTGCTCACACAGGCATGGCCACTCACCGGACATTTCCTCAAGATCTTGTAGGTCTCCCACGCCTTGGGTCTGATCCTATGCGATGAACTCTCCAGCGATTGCCTCATGTTCTGTGAGTTCATCCTCCTCTGGTGGAGACCCACTGCCAGTCACCAGAGTAGAGGCATAATTGGAAGCCAGCTTGTTTTTTGCTCAGCGTTTGAGGTCATTCCACCGCTTTGAGCAATCATCAGCTGTGCACTTCACAAATCCAAGGGAACTAATCTGGTCTGCGATGCACTGCCACTGGGCCCTACGAAGAGCAGTCGTAGTCTTGCACCCTTCAGTCACCAGCATGTCACGGCCATGGGCCGACACGTAGCCCACAAGTGCGTCTAGTTCCACATCATTGAAACTCTGCTTCTTTGACGTGCCGGAGGGACGAGCCGTGTCTGCGGTCCCTGCCTGTTCTGCAAGAGCACGCTTCTTCCTCTTGAGAGGTGGTGCGGACCCTGAGTGGCTAACGTCGCTCTGGTTGATAGGGGCTGAAGTGCAGGCGGACTGGGCACTGGAAGCAGGCAATGGCATGATGACCAACGGTCTCACTGCAAGCATTGGCTGCTGGGTGCTGTTGCCAAGACCAAGCGGCACAACTGCCTTGGTGTGATGGTCTGGGACCAACACTGTCCTGGCTGGGTGACTCAGAGCCAGGGTGGATTGAGCTGCAGCTGCCCCTGCAGCCTCCTCACCCTGGCTTCTTGGAGCAGCAGATGACATTGCTGCCCCAGATCCACGTGGCCTGGTGACAGCAACTTTCACTGCCACAAGTGGCATTGACTTTGTGACACGGAAGTCGGCCTGTGAATCATCCCGTGCCAGTTCTGTAATCAATCTGGGCCGGGTTAACAGGGCCTGAACTGGGATGGTGTCAGCTGCATCTCCCCGACCCAATGGGGGGGCATAGGTGTTCCTGATTGGTCCTCCACACACTGGCCTCTTGGGCCACCCTGCCCACGTTGGCCACCACTGCCACCTTGGCCACCCTGCTCATCCTGGCCACGTCTCCTACCGCTGACACCTCTTGGAGGTCGGCCACCTTTGCCTCCCTTAGCACTTGGTCGCCTCCCAACCATGGCACTGATGTTCTTGTGCGAATGGGAGGTGCAGTAAACAATTGTCCTGGGCAATTGGGCCAAAGGGGGCAGGGTACTAGATGGAGTACCCCTGTTCTCTAGCATGGCTGTCTGTGACCCCTGAGGGAAGATGACGGGTCACGCAACGCTCAGGCACCCCGAAAACAAAATTTAACATGCACGCAACCCCTCGGTAGCCCACGTGCGTGGAATTAAGGACCTGCAGTACGCTGTGGCACCCAGAAACACAAAAAAGCGTACACTTTTTAAACGCAGGCTACAATGGCCTCTGGATGGGTACACGACACACAGGGGCAACCACAGTGGAAAAATACATGCGCGACTCACCGTCTGCCTGGAAAAAGAATGTGAAAAAGATGCACATGGGCACGTTGGCAACACCCCCACCAAAAGAAGAATTGAACGCTGTCTCAGTAAACAAGGAGTACGCACTGCAACCGTTGTGAAGTAATCGCGTGAGAACCGACAAGAAGTATAACCCACCCACTCGCTCTTCACAAAAAGCATGTACAAGAAAATGGTGTCCTACGCGGACCTTTAAACCCTGCCCACAGAAACGTCCAGGCGTGTCACGTACGTGCTTACGCGCTAAGGGCCTTTCCTCCAATTACACGCAGTGACACCCGGACGTGCAGTTTTTGCACGTGCGGATTCACTATGCACCTGTGCCGAGGGAAACGCCTGCGCATGTCACGTCACTTACGTGCCTACACGCCAAGGGCCTTTCCTCGAATTACACACTGACGTGCTGTTTTTTCACGTGCCAAATCACTCCGTATCAAGCTGGCCACGCGACAACCCACGGAAGACCACGATCCTGCCCAGAAGGCCATTTTCCTGCCCCCCACATCCCTGAGCCGCCTCCCACGAGCCATCTGCTGCTGCCTGCCTGCCTGCCTGCTGGCCACATGCACTGCTATTTGGTGCCTGCACGTCAGCCATATGCAGCGGTCCAGTTGCTGTGACCACCCCTGCTGGAACAGAAGACTCCCGACTGAAGTTCCATCACTCCACAGCCCAGCACCAGGATCCAGTTGCCCACCCAGACCTGCCTCGGGGGTTGCCATGTCGGGCCAAAATCCATCTGGGACCAGTGGCGACCCCCCGGCAGAGAGGTAGAGGGCTGCCAGCTTCACTGCAGGAGAAGTTGGCATCCTGGTGGAGCAAGTCCTGGTGCATTATGATGCCCTCTTCGGAAAAACATGTGCCGACAAGGATGGACGGAAGAGGATCTAAATGGACATCGTGGTTGCCATCAACGTGGCCATGGTGGCAACCCGCGACCTACCACACGTCCATAAGAGCTGGGAGGACTTCAGGTCCAGGACCCTCAGGAAGGCCTGGCACCTCTTGGAAGCAGCGGATGCAGTGAGGTGCCGAGTCCACCTTACCACCAACTACATGAGGGTGCTGGAACGCATAAACCCAGCGGTTCACCGCCAGGTCCTCGAGAGGGAGACCCGTCCAGATTTGACCAGTAAGTGTCCATGCGTACTTATTGGACGCAGTGCATGTTGTGGTGTGCCAGGAGTGTGCAGCTTGGACATATGTCTGAAAAGGGCCATGTATGGATGTGTATGTGCAGGGACATGACCTTGCTGCATGTGAGTCCAGTCATGTGTGATGCACATCAATGGTGTATGTGTTCCAAAACATGATGCACAACTGCATGTGGAGATGCACACATGTTAGCATGTCTGTGTATGTACCATGGCCTGGTTGGGGTGTGACACATGGATGCTGGTTCCACCTTCATGTACGTGCACGGCGTACATGTGCTTGTGTGTGTTTGACATGTGTGCAACTGTGATAAACCATGGATGCATGTCACACAGACATGTAGGAACCCGATTGGCAGATGTGACATAGTTGCCGATGATTTCACTATGACAGGTGGTGGAGATGTACAGATGCATGTCTGTCTGGTGGCGTGTGTGCATGTTGCTTGTGACGTCATGCCAACCTTTGGATGTTCATGCTGTTGTGTGTGTATGGATGCTGCTGCCTGCTGCACGATTCCTGTTAATTTGTGCATGTGTGTGGGTTGAAATGATATGAGTCTTGGGGACTGTGATGCCATCTGTGAAGTTTGACACTGCCACTCATGTGCAACTGTCATGTGTGTATCTGACCATTGTACAGTGCCATGATGCCTGTGTTCTGTCTCTCCCTGTCTGCAGTGTCGACTGATGAAGAGGGCAGAGATGAGGCTGTGGAGCACTGCCGCAGGGATCCCACCGCCAACTGGAGACGCAAGGCCAAGCTCCCCTCCCACGTAGTGATCTCTTCCGGGAATGAGGAGTCTGGTGCCGCTTCCATGGCCGCAGCTGCGAAGGGAAGGTACAAGAGGCAGAGTTTGGAGGTGGACTCCTCGGCAGCAGTAGGGGCAGCTGAGCCCCCACAGGGGCCTACGGAGGCAGATGGCACAGAGTCATCCAGGTTGGTGGGGGGTTTGGTGGAGGAGGAGGCCGTGGAAGCCCCACGCACAGGAGCCTGGAAGGGGGGATTCCACTAGTGCTAGTGGTGCAGTCCAGGGGCAGGGACAGGAGGCAGCACAGGCCGCCGTGGAGGTGCCTGTGTGTAATCCTATCCCCGATCCTGTGACTGCATTATCTGGCACCAGCAGGGATGCCTACGTCCAGACCCGTTTTCAGGGAGGGGATGCGCAAACAACAACTGGCCTTCCTCTCCCTGCGGACGTTGCAATCCGTGACCGGATTGCACCTGTCCTAGCTGGGGTGGCGTTGCGGCAAACGTGGTATTCGGGATGACGTGCAGGGTTCTTGTCTGGACAATGCACGTCATTTCGAATGCCTCTTTGTCGCGTCGACCTACTAGGACAGGTCGTCGGCACTGGGTTCATCCGTGTGCTGGATCTTCTTGCAAACCCCTCCTCAACTGAAACCCCTATGCGCCAGTCATCCTCCGTGCCAGCTTCCTGCCCAAGTATCACCTGGCTGGGCCCCCTGCGGAGCTGCCCCTGAGCCAGCGGCCAGGCTGGTAGAGGACACATCCCAGCCACAGTCAGGAGTCGGAGGTCCAGCAGGGGTGGTCACTCCACCAACTGGACCCCAGCAGATGGAGGACGTGCAGGCATCATCAAGCAGGGCATGTGCACAGCGGCACCAGAGGGTTCCATCAGCCTGGAGGCCATTGTGGTGCCAGAGGCAGTTGCATTGGAGGCAGCAGCAAGCTCAACGTGGGAGCGATCATGGCTTGGGGCCATCAACATTCCAGGGGCAGGCATCGGCCGGCAGGCAGGAGGACTCAGGATTGGGAGTGTCTTCTGTGTGGCAGAGGTTGGGCTGGCAAATAGATGCGGAACGGCGACGGGGGGAGAGGGCATAGCTCACAATGGTCAGGGCGGAGAACTCCATGCACCGGGTGTTGAGGCGGGCTCAGTGCCTCGAGGCAACTCGCAGGGAGTTTGTGGCCAGGTAGAGGCCCTTCTCCAGGATATTGAAGTGGAATTTGATGATGCCCTGGCCCGGCACATCAATGAGTGAGCCGTCGCACTAGCCCGCCGCCTTTGTATATATTTATTTAGGTTTAGGTTTCATTTGTTTTTTATTATTATTTGGAGTCCATGGACTTTGCTCCACTTTTTGTATATAGTTGTATTTTACATAGGGTTTTAGGTAGGTTTCCTTTTGTTTTGGGATCATGGACCCTTCAGACTTTCATTGTAAATAGTTCCAGACATGTAAATACTCTTTTTTTTTCTTCATCCCATGTAGTAATGGTTTTTTATACTTTTCATTTTTGGATTAATTTCTATGGACTTTGGCAATGGACCACTTTTCTTTTTTCATGTCTTGGTTTTTCATGTTTCCTTGGATTTTACTTTCTTTTTTCAGATTGCATTCATTATTTCTTCATTTGCATGTGTGGTTTTCTTTTTGTCATTTTGTTTAATTGTTAATACATTTCATTATTCTACATTATTGGTGTGGTTTACTGTGATTTATTTTGCGCATGTCTCCACTAGCATTGGCTCAGTCATGTGTTGCCACTGTGTGGCTCTGTAGGACATTTGTTGATGGGCATGCTGGTTCTTTTCAGACTATCATGGAATTAGTAATTTACTAGGGAGTGGGTGCAGTGGATCGGTGGGTGTTTGCGCTGGGGGTTGGTGGATGGGATTTGGGTTGGCATTAGGGCCATGGGTCTGTATAGTTATGACGTGGTGTTTGGGGGGACATGAGTTGGGGCCTGCTGGCAGGTTGCCGTCAATGGGGATGGGGTGGGGGTCATGAGACGGGGCCTGCTGGCAGGTTGCCGTCAATGGGGGTGGGGTGGGGGTCATGAGTCGGGGCCTGCTGGCAGGTTGCCGTCAATGGGGGTGGGGTCATGAGTCGGGGCCTGCAGCAGGTTGCCGTCAATGGGGGTTGGGTGGGGGACATGAGTCGGGGCCTGCTGGCAGGTTGCCGTCAATGGGGGTGGGGTGGGAGGCATGAGTAGGGGCCTGCTGGCAGGTTGCCGTCAATGAGGGTGGGGTGGGGGAACATGTGTCAGGGCTCCCAAGTGCATGGTGCCATGTAGGCTGCCTGCGGGTCATGGTCTGGGGTGATGGGCTGGCTGCGGGGCATGCCCAGGGGTGTAGGGTGGTCCTCTGTGGTGTGGGCTGCCTGCAGGGCATTGTCTGGGGTGATGGGCTGCTTGCGGGGCATGCCCAGGGGTGTAGGGTGGTCCCCTGCAGCGTGGGCTGCCTGCGGGGCATGGTCAGGGTGGGTGGGCTGCCTGCGGTTCATGGTCTGGGGTGATGGGCAGCCTGCGGGTCATGTTCTGGGGTGATGGGCTGCCTGCGGGTCATGGTCAGGGTGGATGGGTTGCCTGCGGGTCATGGTCTGGGGTGATGGGCTGTCTGCGTGGCATGCCCAGGGGTGTACGGTAGTCCCCTGTGGCGTGGGCTGTCTGCGGGGCATGGTCAGGGTGGATGGGCTGCCTGCGGGTCATGGTCTGGGGTGATGGGCTGTCTGCGTGGCATGCCCAGGGCTGTACGGTGGTCCCCTGTGGTGTGGGCTGCCTGTGGGGCATGGTCTGGGGTGATGGGCTGCTTGCGGGGCATGGCCAGGGGTGTAGGGTGGTCCCCTGTGGTGTGGGCTGCCTGCGGGGCATGGGGGGGAGGGGCACACTCAGGAGGGCCCGCACTGGCAAATCGCGCGTAAAACACCCCACGCACCCCCGGAATACGCATACCCCGCAAAGGCGTGTAAATCTTCACGCGCACCACCGGAATCGCGCCAGGCGAATCGCATGTAAAACTCCCTGCGCACCCCCAGAATACGCATACCCCGCTCGCGCCAGGCCAATCATGTATGAAACTCCACGCGCACCCCCGGAATACGCGTACCAAGCTCGCAACAGGACAATCGCATGTAAAACTCCCCACGCACCCCCGGAATACACGTACCCCACTCGCGCCAGGCCAAATGCGTGTGAAACTCCCTGTGGACCCCCGGAATACGTGCACCCCGCTCGCACCAGGCCAAACACGTGTAAACCTCACTGCGGACCCCCAGAATACACGTACCTCGCTCGCGCCAGGCCAATCACGTGTAAAACTCCCTGCGCACCCCCGGAATATGCGTACCACGATTGCGCCAGGCCAATCGCGTATGAAACTCCATGCGCACCCCCGGAATACGCGTAGGGTCCATGATCCCATTCGCACCAGGCCAATCGCATGTAAAACTCCCCGCGCACCCCTGGAATACGCGTATCCCACTCGCGCCAGTCCAATCGCGTGTGAAACTCCCCACGCACCCCTGGAATATGCGTACCCCATCTCACGCCAGGCCAATCGCGTGTGAAACTCCCTGCGGAACCCCGGAAAAAAACCACGTACCTCGCTCGAGCCAGCCCAATCGCTTATGAAACTCCACGTACACCCCTGCAATATGCATATCCCGCTTGCGCCAGCCCAATTACATGTAAAACTCCCCGCGCACCCCCGGAATACGCGTACTCCGCTCGCGCGAGGCCAATCGCGTGTGAAACTCCCCGGGCACCCCCTCAATACGCGTACCCCGCTCGCGCCAGGCCAATCGCATGTGAAACTCCCCACGCACCCCCGGAATACGCGTACCCCGCTCGCGTCAGGCCAATCGCGTGTGAAACTCCCTGCGCACCCCTGCAATACGCGTACCCTGTTTGCGCCAGGCCATTCGCGTGTGAAACTCCCTGCGGACCCCAGGAATACACGTACCCCACTCATGCCAGCCCAATCGCGTGTGAAACTCCACGCACACCAAGAGAATACGCGTACCCCTCTCGCACCAGCCCAATCGCATGTAAACCTCCCGTGTACCCCCGAAATATGCGTACCCCACTCGCGCCAGCCCAATCGCGTGTAAAACTCCCCACGCACCCCCGCAATACGCATACCCCGCTCGCGCCAGGCCAATCGCGTGTGAAACTCCCCACGCACCCCCAGAATACACGTACCCCGCTCGCACCAGGTGTTTGCATACAGGGATTTTATTGGGCTCAAGATTTGATTCAGACATTTCCATCTGCTCATTTTTCCCATAGAAGGCCACAATCTACACTGTCTAATCTTAAGAAAGTTAAATATGAACAGATTTAGGCAGCATCCAACGCCTTTGACAAACCCTGTCTGTCTTTTGTCAAATCGCCCTGAGCTTAGTACCCATTCCTGGAGTCTTAGTAGGATGGTTGAAGCAAATATTTTCCCTAGAACGTCCAATAACGCAATGGGTCGGTAATTCCTGGGGTCCGACCTTAGGCCTTTCTTGAAGATGGGTATCACTTTTGCTGTGTTCCTGGATTCCAGTATTTTGCTTTTCCAGGCATTGTCATTGAATAACAGCATACAGAAATCAGCCCATTCTTCAATCGCTTCTTTAAGCATGGGGTTGGATAGCCTGTCTAGTCCAGGGGCTCGAGAGTTACTCACTTTGTTAATTAGCATGATGATTTCTTGCTTGTCGTGGACCAGTTCACATTTGCCTTATGGACTTTGGATTTCATGTGAAGCGCCAATTGTGGGGTGTCCGAATAATGTGCTGAAGAATTGTATCCAGACTTCATCTTTGACTGCATTGTGTTGGAGTGCTCTTTGATTCCCATCCAGATCGTTTAACACTGACCACAGAGATCTAGAATTGTTTTATGCGATAATTTTTAGCATGTGTTCTGCATCGTTTTCAATAATATTCCATTTGTGGTTCCGCATCCAGTGTTTATATTTATGTTTGCATTTTTTTTATCAGATTTTTGGTTTCAGGTTCTTGATGTGATTTTAAGTTTTGTAGATCTTTATTCAATTCTCGTTTCTTTCCTTCAATCTCCTTGTTGTATCTGTCTCTTGGTTTAAATTGTATTTTTAAACATGAATCGGTTGTGGTTTCAAATTCGCTAAGGAAAGGCAGATAATTGGTGTCCATTATGTTTAGTTTGTGGCTTTTTGGTAGGACCTGGTCACCAATTTGAATGTGGTGTGGTTTCATTCCGAGCCTGGATCTACACGGCTCTACTTCAATTGGTTTTTTCCAGGTTTCATTTTTTGCCAAAATTGGCATATGCAGACACAGTTTCACCAGGTCGTGATAACTAGCTGTTGTTCTGATTATTCTTAATGGTTTGGTCGGCTGATGTGCATTTCTAGACACAAAGAAATAGTCCAGAGTTGACACTTGGGATCCTCTAGGCCATGCTGAGGCGGCCATCCATTTATCCACTCTTGATGGATTCTTGGACAGATTCCTGCTAGTCTCTTTTGCGTGTATTGACCCACTGCCAGGTTGATACTTAAGGCAGTTCATGTTTAGATCACCACACAGGACCAACATGGCGTTGCGGTATTCGATTCTGCAGCTATCTAACAATAACATAACTTCGCTGACAAAGCATTCACCTTCCCACGCCACATGGTTGCAATAAAGATTTAGGATTATGATCATTGTGGGTAAATGGTCTTCCAATGTTTTGTCCTCCAGTACCACCAATTGCATGAAATTATTTGGGCTTCGTTTCCAAGAATTTTAAAGCCAGCCCAGCTTCTATCATTATTATTAGACCAGAGGATGCTCTCCCTTGGTTTTTTTCTTTGCAGGGTTTATCAGAAGGGTGTACCCTTCTACAAGCAATGTAGATGTCATCCAAGTTTCTTGAAGACAAAGGATGTCAGTTAATTCTGGGCTTGCACATTCGCTATTGATGAGATGTTTAAAGCCTCATGTATTCCAACTTCCGATTGTAAGGGTGTCTGTGATAATTGGTTCCAAGCGTACTGGATTTTAAGCATTTGGATAGCCATTCCCAATTGTTCTCAGTTGGTAGTTCCGTGTTCTTCTCTGAGAGTAGACTTATTTCCCTTTTACTCAGAATCAAGTTGATAAAGGTTATGTTCATGGGAGTTAAGATAGCTTCACGTTGAGCTTCATGCTCCAATAGACCATGCAAGATTGATCTATATGATGTTGGTTCGTTAATGAATTGGACTGTCTTTTCAATTGCTCTTGTGTAAGATTTCAGTGTTTTCATGGTTGTTTGTGGTGTTTGATCATGGCTCTTTTGAACTTTGATGACTCAGGGTCTTGTTCTTTTATGTCAAAGCCCAATGGCTAAAGCATTTCAGCTTCTTCAAGAAGCAGAGCTCTTATGATTCTTGAATCTATGCGAAGGCAGACGCAATCGAATTGACCAGGAATTGAAAACTCGACTGCAGGGCTGTCCCGAGACTCTAGACTGTGCAATGTTGGTATGAGCTTGAGCAGTCTGAAGATGTTTGAGCAATTGAGCATCAGTCCATAATTTAACGGAAGCAGCCAATCCAGGTAGACACATGTTTCTTTGCTGGTGTGTGAGGTTCTAGGATCTCTTTTGTCTTTGTCATTATTTCCTGTATTTCTAAATTCAAGTACAGATTTGTATTCTACATTATCTGTTGGTTTTAAGTTCTTGGGTACTTGCTTACTGAGTGTAGTTTTTAAGATTGATTGCATGCCTGCAATGTTTGTCAGTAAAGGGGAATCGACATAAGCATTTGTTTCATGTGAGTTCATATTAGTAAGGTCTTGTAAAGTTTGAATTTTACCAATTTCTTGGTTACAGATTGTTTTCTTGCACCTTTCTTCTAAGGTCAAAAAACAGTGTTCTCAGTCTTGTTTTCCACTGATATTTGATTACTTTGCGATGTCGATAAGGGTGGGGTGTTTTTGTTTGCTGCAGGGTGCATTAAGCGTATCCTTTCGCCATTATCAGGTCCTTCTTCATAAAACAAGATTTCTTCTACATCGCTAGTGGAATGATCTAGTTTCTCAGAGGTATTACTTTTGGGGTTTTTAACCATGTAACTGATGTTCTCAGTAGATTTCTTATGATGGCTCTCCATGGTTTTGCTCTTTTTTTGGGTCTTGCTTTTTTGGCATGATGATTTCTTGTTCTGTAAGTGCAGATTTTAGATTTCGAATGAAACTGCGAGGGCCACCTATTTTGGTCACTGGTTTTGCTTTTATATTTTCCAATTGTTTGTTTGAGAGTGAGTACTATTTTTTGCCATTTATTTATTTCTTTTGTATCATTTTCTCCATCAGCCAACTTTGCTTGTGTTACCCTTGGGCAGGTATAGCCCATAGCAGGCTTATGGGTCTTAGAGTCCTTGGCAATTAAGCATTCCAGGCTGTCTGACGTATGCTCCGCCTATATTTCTGCATGGGCTAGATTTCTCTTACTTTCTTTCCTTTCCGATAATGTTGTTGGACACTTTCCTTGTGGGCGTAGTCGCCAAGTTCACTGCTTGGGCAGTTCGAAAGGAAGCCAGTGCAATGCTAAGGTCTGTGGCACACACGGCACTGAGGCCCGCACACACAACCGAGGTGCCCCCTCCAGCAGGCAAGGTGACAGGGAAGACTCTGCCGATCTCGGCCCTAAGCCCCACAGCCTGTTAGAACTGCCCCGGAAATTATCCATACCACACCCAACTGTGCGGGCGCAGGTATGGTGTCGGTGCGGCCGAGGGGGACCATTCCAGAGACACTTGATGTGGCTTTTCGTGATAGCTGATGTATATTGTTGTCTTCAATGTCAAAGATGTCTGTGGTGACATTCAGTACAGTGTGTGGCGGTGACTGTGCCACTACTTCATTTTCAGTAACAGACATCTGGCCTCATTACACGGATGGCGGTAATGGTTAACGGCCACCGTTAATGGTAACGGTGACCGTTAACCATTACCGCCTTACTACAAGGTCCCTTGGCGGGTTGGTGCTTTTAACGCCTGCTTTTTGCAGGCGTTAAAAACCAACCCGCTAAGGGATCTTGGTGCTAATTACGGCACTGCTAAATTGCGGTGCGGTAATTAGCACCTTCCCCATTCCCATTATGCCCTATGGGGCAAAAATGGGAATGGGGAAGGGCAGTGGTGGAAGGGGGAATTACCGCCACGCCAACCTTGGAATGGGGCGGTAATTCCCCCTTCCACCAAGGCGGTGCCGGTATTTTACCGGCATGGACCAAGGTGCTAATAGACCCGTCTAACCCGTTCTGCCTCATTACAAGCTCCCCTCGTGGGACCCGGTAAGTAACGCCTGGTCAAACCAGGCGTGCTTACCGGGTCCCGTGAGGGGAAGAGGGAGCAAACAACGGACCACTCGTAATCGGCCCCCATTCCCCCGTTCCCATTTCAGCCCTATCGGGCCTGAAATGGGAATGAGGAAGGTCCGGGCCCGGGTTCCTGGAGGGAGGAATTACCGGGCCCTCTGAACTCGGAATGGCCTGGTAATTCCCCATTCTGGGAACTCAGACCCGATTTTGGCAGCACCAAAATCGTAATGAGGCCCACTGTGTCTTTTGCACTTGGCTGCGGGTCTTCTGAGAGCTGACCAGGATGCATGTCTCTTGTAGTTTGCTGTGTTTGGTCATGTTCTGAGCGTCACGAGCACCACGAACAGCACAAACAGTCACTCTATTGCCACTCTGCGCCGCTGCGAGGGGTGGCAGCTGTTTTAAGATTGATGCTCCTCCAGCAATGAGCAGTGTAGTCAGACTGCACAGCAAAGGGTCCTCAGCACAAGCAGCCACTCTCTCAACACTCTGTGCCGCTATGCGGGGTGGAAGCTGTTTTAAAATTGATGCTACTCCTCCAGGAATGAGCAGTGTAGACTGCAAAGCAAAGGGTCCTCAGCACAAACAGCCACTCTGTCACCACTCACCATTATTCCCTGTATCCAGCCTTGCTTCCACAGCTGAACCTCGCTCCACTGTGGGTGCCCTATTCACCAGTTCCAAGTCAGGTCGCCAACTGCACAATATTTACATACATTGGGAGACGAGCAGCTCGACTCAAGTTCGGCCCGGCGTCCTGAAAACAGCAGTCTCCGCTGTCGCCACTACCCTCGCTCCATGCTTTCCTGTTGTTGCGGTGATTCCACTGTCAGCCTCTGCTCCAGGCTATCCCCCTTCCTACCAGCACACTTCTCTGGCTGCTCTTCAGGATCTCAGTGGCCTGCGTAACCCAGCCTCACCAATCCACAACCAAGATGGCGTCCCTTTCTAGAACTGGGTGAAAATCTCTGCATCCACTGTCACCAACTAGCTAATTTTCAGTTAGCCCATTCTCGTTTGCTTGGCTGATGGCCATGTCCCCCATTTTAAAAACGAATTGCCCAGACCCCTCCTGGAAATCGAGTCAACGCTTCGTGCCCAAGACTTTTCGTTCCTAGTCCACTTCCATTCAGCGTTTTTTTGCGGTGTGCTGCACAGAAATGTTGACTTTTTCTCTTAATAACTTTTTCATTTTTTAACAGAACTTTCCCAAATGTTCCAGACTGGTGGCTCTGTGAGAAACCTTTTGTTTGCAAAATTTCAACCAAATCCGTCATGCGAGTCAAAAGTTATTAGCAATTAATTTTTCGGATTTCCTATGTATCTCGATACTCAACTTAACTATAGTGCAGCGACCACTGCACTATAATAGATTCACTGAGAAAAACGTTCTTTACAAGATGGTTAAGGTGAGCTGATCTATCACAACAAAACCCCTGGAATTCAGTGGGTGGGGAAAGTGATGACCATTTTAACTCGACGAGCCCCAGTAGAGATCCCCCATGATATCTTTTTGCGTGTCGTTGTGAATCTCTTTTGCAATATCATGTATGTTCTCATGGGATTTGAAACGGGGGGACATAGAGTGAAGCTGGTCATCACTTCCCATACCCACTGAATTTCAGTGAATTTCCAGGGATTATTTATGCTATATTTTTTTGGGCCTACTATATATGGCCTTTGGAACGTGGACCCTGTGCATGTTGCATCAATACTTTTCTTCGGAGCCCACTAGCCATGGCCGGCTGTGGCCAATGCACATGTTATGCCAATATTATTAAAAGAGGGAAGGCCACCGGCCATGGCCAGAGGCCTGTACCTACCGGCTTGTACCTACCGGCTGTGATCCATCCATCACCCCCTAGTGACTTCAGTGTCCACTGCCCTTCGGCCATTTCTAGTGGCCCACTACCCATGGTCTTCGGCCAGGGCCACTGTACATTTTGCCCCAAATGTTTGTAAAAGCACAAATGGCCTCAGCAGGGGGCCTCAGGGTCCCCTAGGCATGGCCTTCACCCATGCCCTCTATGCATGTTGCCCCAAATATTAAAAACGTAGCCGGTGGGCCCAGTGTATATTGGCCATGGCTGTGTCCACTATACATGTTGCACCATTTTTTCCTGAACACCCACTGTCCCATGCCTTGAAAATGTGATATATATATATATAATGAAAATACTTGAGTTAATGATCAGTTAATGTAAGAAACTTATTGCAACAAAA
The DNA here is from genome assembly GCF_040938575.1 of Ambystoma mexicanum. Lineage (NCBI taxonomy): Eukaryota > Metazoa > Chordata > Amphibia > Caudata > Ambystomatidae > Ambystoma > Ambystoma mexicanum. Next base: position 242,946,922 of record NC_090922.1, read on the forward strand.
CCCCTGAAATACAACGTATTGGTGAACTCAGGACCAGCTTAACTCAGCACATTCGGCCGTGCCCTCTGTCCATTTTAAAACACTACTAGACGATTAGCAATGGCCAGTGGCTGTTACCAAAAAACGATGGTATAACAAAACTCTTGAAATTCACTGAAAAACCCTTAGTTAAGGTGCAGTAAGTTGCACAGATTTAATGCAACAAAACCCTGGAAATTCAGTGGATGTGGGAAATCTTGACCAGCTTAACTCTGCGTTTTCCCGTTGCAAAGACCATAAGCAAATACATATTTTAAGAGAAGGGGTTCACAATGACAGACAAAATGGCATTATGGGGGAGATGGCATGATGGGGGACATCAACGGGAACGCCCTGAGTTAAGCTTGTCATGGCTTTCCACATCGGCCGAATTTCAAGGGTTTTGTTGCGTTAAATCTGTGCAACTTAACAGCACCTTAACTAAGGTTTTTTTTTAATGAATGTATATATGTATAGGATTTCCGTGATACCATGCAGGCATTAAACAAATTGATTCCTAGGGCATCTTCCTGCTTTTATCACCTGTTAAAAGTGTGCAAATTACATAGAAATCCATTGTAAATGCCTTCTGCAATGCTCTATGATCTTTTACTGCCATATTTATATGAGTTTTTAATGACTTTTTTTATGTTTGGTATCCCTAACTCCTCTACCGCTTTTATCCCCTTACACACATCTCTTATTTTTCAATGAGTTTTCAATTCATATTTTCAGGAAAAAAACTCATTAAAAAAAAAACCTGGCGGCAAAACAACTGTATACCTTCTGCGATACACAATTTGCAGATGGCCTTTCCATTTTTTTTAAAGTGGAGATTAAAGATTTCGCCTGGTTTTTGCCTTTCCTTTTGAACTGTGTTTTGTAAATGGTTAAAATTACAAGCAGGCGACACAACGGCATGGAAGTACTAACGTTGGTAGTCCCCTGCATGCAATTAAAATAATTTGCAAAATGACCTCTTGGTTTTTTAGCATATATTTTTTATACAGTTTTTGAGATCCCCTCCCTTGTTCCTATGTGAAATTACCATCACATTGAAGCAACATTTCTGCAAAGTTACTGTGAATTTACCAGAGGATTATAGATAGAAAAATAAGATGGCGGTTTTTCATTTTTGAAAAGTCTCAGCTGCTGCAATGCATCATGGGAGATATATAAAATATTTTTTGCACCATTGGGCACCCCCTTCTCCATCTAATATTTCAAAAACTAGTGGGCGGATTTACCCCAAACCAGCAAAGAATATCTGCAAATTCATCCAGAGGTTTTCATGCTACTGATGTTCAATCATTGCACTTTTTCTCTATGGTAAAACAGTGTTTTATTCTTTTTTAATAACTTTTCATGTTTTGACACATTTTTCTGAAAATGTCCTCTTTGCAGGGGCTGGGAGTGCATTGGAAGGTGTCAGGACACACTTTTTGGGGGGAGAATTTCATCCATATCCATCCAGTGAATCCAAATTTATTAGCAATAGAATTATGGGAAATGTCTATGTACACAAGATTCGTCTCATTCCGAGTTTGGTCGACATTCGGCACTAAATTCACCAAATTTCTGCCAAAATCAGCACCATTTCTGCAGGTTACCATTACCGCAGCTTGGAGCCATGGGTTTACTTACCACAGGATTAAAAGTGGTGATAGCATGACGTAATTCCCCATTTCTGGAGTCCCTAGGACTTCATCACGATTTTTGGTGGATTTACCACCAGTGGAATTACTGCGAGGTCAATCTGCTGATTTTTGGAGGTAAGTTGTAAGGTTTTACCTACAGCAAGAATGTTTTATCCAAAATTCAGCAGATTTACTACGCAATAATTACACCAACAATAAATCTGCCAAAAAATATAATTATGTGGTGTGGTGAAAAGGACAGTAATTCCATTACCACCACAAAAGGTGGCGGTAATGGAATTAATGCAACACAAGACAAAGTTCCCAAAGATGTGGGAACTCCTGTCCCCGGCACTCTATCAAAGGCCGGATATCAGCCAAAACATTACTCTATAGATTTACAAATGTATTTATTAAAGCAATTTCAAAGTTATTATGATAACCTGAGTATTCAAACAAATATTCATCAAAGGTATTCCCCTGATGAAGAGTCTTGTACCTAGAAACGCGTTGGGTTCCCCATTGAATTAGAAACTGTGAAGAACAAGGAATGTTCTGAAATGAATTTCTCTTGTTGAATGTTTGTTTGAATACTAAAGTTCAATAGAATTCCTAAAATCAATATAATGTACAAAATCTATTTGATTACATAATCTGGCAGAGTTGAATTTCAAAAATGCTATCCCTAACTCTCTTGACATTCTTGCCCTGTCATGAGGATCTGCCTGAAACCTGCCTCCAAGCGTAACAGTTGGTACAACTCCGATCTATCTGCTCTGAAACGCAAGTGCAGAGTTGCTGAATAGAAGTGGCAGACCTCAGGTTCATCCTCTGGCAAAATGGCCTGCTGCCTACTCCAAAGGCAATACCGTCTCTCTATCCATTCCAAGAAAAGGGCCCTCATCCAGACCGGTATCTCTGGATCTTCTAACAACACGGCTGAACTCTTAAAAATATGCAAGGAACTTGCCAATCCATCTGCAGTCTACACCTCACTTTTTCCCTCTCTGGCCCTCTGTACTGCACTGGCCACCCATTTCACCTCTAAAACTCAGGACATTCTGACCTCTCTCTCTTCTTCACCCTCCGACCCTCCCCCTGTCACCCTAGCCCCCTCAGCCACTACTCCACCCCCACCCACTCTCTCCTCCTTCTCACCTATCACAACGGATGATGCCTCTAGAGTAGTCTGCTTTATGAAGATCTCATCCAAACAGGTGTCTCCCTGTTATTCCAAAACCATTAAGGACAACATCTCCTCCCTCGCTCTGACTCTTGCTGGCTTCTGCAACCACTCTTTAGCCTCTGGCTCTTTCCCTTCCTCCCTCAAGAACGCCCTTGTGCACCCCACCTAAAAAAGCCATCAGCCGACCCCTCATGACGGGCCAACTACCGGCCTATCTCTATTACACCGTTCCTTGGAAAACTCATGGAGAAGTTGATCTTCCCCCAACTGTCCCAACACATTGAGCTCATTGGATGTTTACATGACCATCAATCTGGAGTCTGAGAATCCAGAGGCACAGAAACTGCTCTCCTGAACACCCATGAATAATTGCTCGCAAACCTTGACTCTAACTCTTCTGCTGTTCACATTCTCCTTGACCTCTCCTGCGCCTTTGACACAGTCAACCATTCTATCCTCATAAAGTGGGTCAATTATACCCCAGATAGCCCAGACCAGGCACTGGATTGGTTGACTTCCTTCCTCACTGACCGCCCTTCCCAGGTGCTCCTGGGCTCCTTCTCCTCCACCGCCACTCTCTCTATGTGTGGTGTACCCCAGGGCTCTATCCTCTCCCCTTGGCTTTTCAACATCTACATTGCACCTCTTGCTCACCTGATCTCTGCATTCTCTCCTCATTTCCAGTGTTACGCTGATGACACACAATTCTTCTTCAAGCTCCTCTCTCCCTCCTCTTCTTCCTCCTCTATCATCCCCGACGGCCTGATTGCTATTCAGTCTTAGTGCATCTCCAATATCTCTGTCTTAAGGGCAGTAAGACTGAGATTCTTCCTATCTGGACTTCTGTTCCCTATTTCCATCCTGCACTCTGACCACCCTCTATGGACTCACCTCCCTCTCCTTCCACTCGACTCCTCTCTCTCATTTATGCCTCACATCTTGGACCTTGCCAAGAAGGCCATTTTTCAACTTCACCTCCTTAGAGGCATTCTCCCTTTCCTCACCTTCCCCCAGAAGCTCAATATCTGTAGTGCTCTGGTCTTCTCCCGGCTGGATTACTGTAACAGTCTCTTCCTCAACCTGCCTCTTTCTTCACTCCGTCCTCTTCAACTAATCCAGAATAGGGCTGCAAGACTTATCCTTGGCCTCAAGCCCAGGGACCATATCTCCGCAGCACTAATATCTCTCTGCTGTCTCCCAGTTGCTGCAAGGATCAAATTCAAGACCCTTTGCATCATCCACAGGGCTGTCTGGGCCCTGAGACCATGTTACCTGCAGCTCTCTCTTACCAAATACTCTCCTTCCAGATCCCTTTGATCTTCTTGCTCCAACTCTCTTCTGATCAAACGTTTCTCCAAGCAGAGAGCTGGCAGGGCTCTCTCTTCTGCTGGCTCCCTCCTATGGAACAATCTGCCTCTCTCCCTCCATCTTGAACATGACCACCTCAAGTTCTGCAAACAATTTAATACCTTTCTCTTCTCCACCTCCCTCCCTCACCCCCTCCCATGCTAACCATCCCCTCTGCTGCTGGGATTGGTGGCCTGGACCCTCAAGAGTCATATAGGGTCCTCGCCTTTTGCCCAATCACCACCAGCACACACGCCCCCTGCACTGCCTTTTGGGCCCACACCCGCTTGTTGGGTGGTTTGCCTCTGCCCTGCACTTACCTGTTGGGCTGCAGACTTTTCTCTACGCGTGGGATGTCTCCACCCATGCACTTACCTGTTGCCTCCCCAACAGGCACCTTTGGCACTTCCTCCCATGGGGGACCTTAATAGCACTTACCCCCACTCCCCACCCCATTTCTTTCACTGCACCTGAACACTCTGAATGTCACAAGGCATAGTAGGACGGCTGTCTGTTTCAATTCATTCATTGTCATTTTCTTTGCTTATTTGCTCCCTTGTTCCCTTCCCTTTTGCCTTGTGGCGCTTTGAAACACTGTCTTGTTGTATAAGTGCTTTAAAAATCTCCAATAAATAAATAAAGACTGATACCCATTGATTTGATACTAATTCAACCCCCTGATACATACATCAGACTAGCATCCAAATCTGGGCTGGCATGGAGGTTTGGAATTGATGTACTGGTGGGAGTAATAGACCCAGAGTTGATGTCAAGGTGTTGTTCCAAAATCACGGAAAAGACCCATTCCAAATTCATCAAAGAGATAACATTGCTCAAGGGGTGCTTGAGAAAGCAGTGTTACCTAGGCTTAAGGAAGAATCCGGTAAGGAGAGAACAGATAGATGAACTCAAAGCTTTGGAGAGGCCGATGAACAGCTCATTGCCCTCCCAATACTGAAACCAGAAAAGCTAAAGATGAAGAACTCGAGACACTTCCAGATTTAGCCTTTGCCCAAGGAAATGACCCATTGTTAGCTGAATCATTTTTGCAAGTCATGTCAGAGCCAGAGGGTCGTGAGAAAGTGGGACCTTTTTTCTTTTTGAAACCATTCTTTATTTTGGAGACGATACTTCAGAGGGCTTAGTAAAAACCTAATTAGTGGTCCCTGAAATCACAAGCAGGTGGTCCTAGAGATAGCCCATTCACATCTGACAAGGAGCCATCTGGGAGAGTCTAAAAAGCAGGCCCAAAAAGCCAACAAATTTTACTGGCCTGCAATCCATGCTGTCATCAAAAATGTCATTCAGGCTTGCAAAATTTGCCAGAAAACTAGCACACACATACCACCACAAGTTCCATCAAATCCGCTACCAGTAATTGTGGTTCAATTTTCCTGGATTGGTATGGGCATTGTAGAACCCCTGAAAACATCCAAACTGGGGAATAAATACATTCTGGTCATTGAAGACCATGCTACACGGTATCTCAAGGCCTTCCCCCTGACAGCCAACAGAAGACAGCAAATCCTAAACACCTGCTCCCATTCTTTTCCTCAGTCGGGTTCCCGAAGGAGATATCAACTGACCATGGCTCTACTTCCATGAGCAAGCTTATGGGGGAAGTTAAACAACACTCTATGAACATCCGTGTATCATCCCCAGACAGATGGCCTTGTGGAAATATTTAATAAAACCCTCAAAATCATACTCTGAAAGTTAGTTGAACGGGATGGTAAGAACTGGGATCAAATTATACCATGGGCTTTGTTCTCAGTCAGAAAAACCCCTCAGCTATTGACAGGATTCTCCCGTTTGGATATCCCTTATGGACGAGAACCCCCGAAATGTCCTGGATATTTTGAGGGAAATGTGGGAAGAGAGAGAGGAAGCCCCAATTCCACTCTACCAAACTGCAACTTGGCTGAAAGAACATATGACAGATGTTAGATCTTTGGTACACACTCACATGGTTAAAGCACAGGAACAACAAACAACGTCCTATGATAAAAAGGTTTCTTTAAGGTCCTTATCAAAAGGTGCTGGTAATATTGCCTACTTCTAAAAATAAGCTGGTATTCAGATGGCATGGACCATAAAAGGTACTGGAACAAATGCAAATGAGTGCATTTAATTAAAGGATCTCGCAACTGAACCGCCATTTTAAAACCCAGGTTTATCATGTAAACTTATTAAAGGAATGGAGGGAAAATCCTTCGGAGTCACAGGCCATAATATAATCCTGTCTTTTACCAGAAGATACAGATAACAAAGCCTTAATTTCAGCTGATCTCAGTAACAATCAAAAGTAAGATCTGTATGACCTAATAAGACAGTGTACTGATGTGTTTCGAGAGGAGCCTGGAAGAGTGAAGGATATTTATCATCACTTCCGCACCCCCATAGGCAAAGTGGTACACTTGAAACCTTATTGCTTACCGGAAACTAGAAAATATACCATCCTCCATGAAGTTAAAAACATACTTGAGGCTGACATAATCGAACCGTCTAACAGTCCTTGGTCCTCCCCTATCATGTTGGTGGAAAAACCTGATGGAAGTTGAAGGTTTTATAGAGACTTTAGAAAGGTGAACACCATCTCTGCCTTTGACGCTTACCCAATGCCACGTATCGGCAATCTGATCGACCGGCTGGGTAATACTGTCTACCTTTTTTAACAATAGATCTAACAAAAGGGTATTGGCAAGTTCTTTTGGTTGGGCCTGATAAGGAGAAAACTGCATTTGCCACTCCCATAGGGTTGTTTGATTTGGTCTGCATGGTGCTCCCACAACATTGCAGAGGTTGATGTATAAAATCTTGCAGCCATACTCAGAATTATGCAAAGCCTATTTAGACGACATTGTGATACATAGCAGGACATGGGAACACCATTTGTACCACGTTTACACAGTCATGAGAGCATTACTAAAAGCTGGTTGATCGCTATTCCCAGAAAATGCAAGTTGGTCTAATCTGCGGTTAAGTATTTGGGGTACTTTGTAGGTAATGGTGCTGTCCAACCCCAGCAGGAGAAAGTCAGAGCTGTTCTCGATATCCCACTCCAAAAACTAAGATCTAAGGGCCTTTTTGGGAATAATCGGTTACTACCACAGGTTTATTCCAAATCTCTCCAGCAAAACATCCAGATTGAATGACAAATTGAGAAATGCTGAGCCCCAAAAGTTCATATGGAAAGAGGAAGACGAGATCTGTTATAAAACCTTGAAACAAGCCCTATGCCAGAGCCCCATTTTGAAAGTCGCAGATTTTTCTAAAGAATGTACTCTTGTGGCGTGGCCTGGGGCACCAGCGATGTGGTCGCTCCATTGATGGCCTCTGTGGGAAGCCCGTGGCATTGCTTATTTTAATGTGGTTACAGTGATCCATTCGCGAAACTAATGCCTGTCGTGGCATCCAGAAGGTTTGGACATCTGCTGGGGTGAAAATGTAAGGCTGATGTCCATTGAGAGCCCGGAGCAAGAACAAAGAGCCCGTGGATCCGCCACCATATGATTCCAAGATGGCGGGCGGACCCGATGCGTCCTGAAGCAACAACTGAAGAGGGTCTGGAGGCAGAGGATTGCGGCCCAGTGTAACGAGATGGCATGCCTTGACTGCCTTGCAGCCTTCATGCAGTCCAGGACCCCCTCCAGATCGCCCACTGGGATCGGGTGGTGGGCCTGCAACTCTGACCAGGAGAGTGGTTTGCGCCCTGCCTGCTCGCACTTGTGAGGTGCACAGCGGCTTCCACGACTCCCCGCCGCAGAGTTGGGGCAAGATTGGATGACCCAGGACTGGGGACAGCGCCGCGGTGAGGAGTGCGGCTGCCGGGCTCTGCGGTGGAGCCAGTGAATTTCTCCGATTCCCCCTCATTGAAGAGGAGGGACCGGCCCCCTGTGGAGGAGCTTCTGCGGCGGCGGTGCTCAGCCGCAACACACATCGAGCTTCCGGATCCCTTTGACTCCTGGGGTGGTCACTTCCATCCTCCTTCCCCCGGGCTGGGCCGTTCTGGGTCCGCATCTATATCAGCAGACAGGGGAAAGAAACTTGATCCCCCTTAACCCACACCTCAAACAGCCTCAGATGACAGAGGATGTTTGGCCACTAAGGAGGATATTCAAGCTTTTATGTCGGATATCAAGGCGGAAGTCAGATCATGTATGACCGAGCTTACTACGAAACTGGAACAGACCGACCAAAGGATCACGGATTCGAGGCATTCCATTTTCACTCCCGGACAAAGACCTGATGGAATACGTGGGGGACTTCTTCCAATACTTACTGCCACAGCTAGACAAACACCAGCTGTTACTGGACCGCACCCACAGATTACGCCCTCGACAAGGGGTGGACTCAGACTCCCCCCAGACGTCATAACAAGGGTGCACTTTTACACCACATAAGAAGCCATATTGGCAATAGGTCGGTCCCGGGACGAACTGACCTTTCAGTACTTCCCCTCCAGATATATCAGGATCTCTCCCTCCTCACGCTACAGAGAAGAAGAGCCCTCCAACCTTTGACCCCACCAAATCCGACACAGACGCCTGTTCCCAACATCTCTGCAATTTTCCTACAAGGGTACCCTCCGAAGAATCAGTTATCTTGAAGATGCGGGGAAGATCCTACACCCGGACTCCCTTGGGGGTTCAGAGAACCCTGCTCCTGAAGGCGCGGATGGCAAGACAAATGCCTCCCAGCCAAAAGGCATCCTGGTTAAAGGTACGAAGGAACAGGAGGGGGAGGTGACCCACTAAGGGGTTGGCAGGCCTCGAGAGGCTTTAAAATTCCGGGTCTTCATGATTCTGCTGCAAACTCCTAGGACTGCTCCGGTCTGACACAATGGAGTCCAACCCCATTGCTCCTTCAAAGATTGCACGCTACTTCAGTATAGCTCCCTCGACACCGAAATATGGAACATCGAATACCTGCAGTGGGCTTCCCATGGCCCATGCCCTCCTCCAAGGTACATGCCATCGAAAGGTCCTTGGAAAGAAACACAGAGCTTGTTTCCAACCCTAGCCACGTTGGCTGGGGACACATGTTTGGACCGGTTGGCCAGGGGAGGTGCCAAACCTAAAATGTCAGCCCCGCAGATGGTTAAAGTTCTGGCCTCCCGTTGGAGGCCTAGGTTAAAATCCCAATTGCAGGGTGACACCCAGCTGATGACTCCCCAAAATGTTGGCTGACCCGCACTCATCTCAACCCCCCACCCAGGCTCCTCCATGGTCCCTGACTCCGCCCTGAATCACCTGATCTTAAAGCTTGTCTCCCACAATATTAGAGGGCTGAACTCTCCCATCAAGCGCAAATCCATTTTGCAGAGAGTGCAGGACAAACACGCCACAGTGGCCTTCTTGCAAGAGACCGATCTATTGCCCGCAGACTTGGGCCGCTGCGCAACAAACACTTCCCACTTCAATTCTTGGCCTCTGACGGCACCAAGAAGGGGGGAACTGCGATCCTCTTCGCAAAAGGGTTGGATCCTCAAATCTTCGAAACAAAACAATGCCCTGAGGGCCGCTACATAGCAGTCAAATGCCTGTTGCTTAGACAACTATATTCATTCATCTCAGTGTATGCCCCCAACGAAGTACAAGCTACCTTTTACGAATCTCTGGGCAACTCTCTCCCCCCTTTTGTGGTGGGCCATATCGTAACTGGAGGGGACTGTAACAGGGTTCCAAACCCCACTAGGGACAGATCACACCCACATACTCCCAAGGACTTCAAGCTTGCTATCAGTCTCCTCCACCACTTCAGGACCTTGCATGTGGTAGACACATGGCGGGTGCTTCATCCCACCAAATCAGACTTCTCTTTTTACTCCTATGTACACAGAACATTTTCGAGGATCGATCTCCTGCTGACATCTCCACAAATTCTGACCTATGTCGACTGGATATCCATTGGCTCTAGAATCCTTTCGGACCACGCTCCTGTAACTTTGGCGCTCTGAGCGCACGATCCAATTCCAAACCCACAATGCAAATGGACTCTATATGACCCCATGCTTATTGAGATGCCACTGAGAGACTCAATTGCCAAATCGATCCAGAATTTCTTCATAGAAAACCAAAATGAAGACACCTCGCCAGCAAACATCTGGGACGCCATGAAAGCCGTCATTCTGGGGAACTTATTGCACAAGGAGTAGAATATCAGGCGCAAACGGCAAGCCCGCCTGGTCCTCGAAGAGGAACTCCAAGAAGTGGAAGAGAATCATAAGCAAAAAGGTTTGTCCCCAAAAACTCAGCGAGCCATCCGCGTTGCCCGGAATAAGATAGGGGCCCACTATGCCGAACATGCAGCACACCTGCTAGCTAAATCTAAACAATTCTACTATGCCAAGAATAATAAAGCAAACAAATTGTTGGTGGCAAAGCTAGCCACGGCGAAAATGAGAAACACAATCACTGGGTTTCGTGACCAACATGGTGTGGTGCAATACGCGGAACAACAGAAGCTGCAGCTAGCAACAGATCACATGATGCAGGTGATGGCCGCACCAAGGCGAACAAAGAGAATACGTATGGAAGGCAGCACTTCCCCAGTTGGAGGACTCAGTCCGGGAAAGCCTGGATGCTCCAATCTCAGGTGAGGAGGTTGACTCTGCCATTAAATCCCTTAAATCCCGAGATCCTGGCCCCGACAGATTTTCCACTAAATTCTATAAAGTCTTCGGGCCCCAACTAATCCCCTCACTGGTCAAGATCTTCAACTCCTTCAGGGAATCAGGCTCCGTAACCCTTTCCATGCAGGAATCGATCATCATTCTCCTACTTAAGCCCGGCAAAGATCCAAGAGATAACTCCTTCTACAGACCGATTGCTCTATTAAACATAGACACAAGTATTTACTCCAAAATCCTCGCAAATCACTTCTCACACATATTGCCCAACATAATCAATCACAACCAAACCGACTTGATTAAAAACAGATCCGCAGGGGATAACATCCGCAGAGCCCTGAATCTAATCAATGTCACCTCTCAAGACTCACGGAAACTGACACTACTGGCCCTGGACGCTACCAAATCGTTTGACAGAGTCGTTTGGATTTTTATGCATCTCACCCTAGAGGCATTTCGCTTCGGACCAGCTTTCCAAAATATGGTCCTGGCCAACTACAGATCCCTGAAAACTCTCATCAGGGTTAATGGTTCTCTCTCCTGCCCAATCCCTTTAACCTGCGGGACTAGGCAAGGATGCCTGTTGTGCCCGCTTCTATTTGCACTGGTTATGGAGCCCTTCGCTCAAAGAATTAGATTGAACACTAATATCAAGGACCAACAAATTGGCTCCTCCCAACACAAAATAGCTCTCTATGTAGACCATGACCTACTAACCATCTCAGAGGTTGGCACCTCTCTAAGGCAGGCTCTCGTTGAAATTGATAGCTTTGGGAGGGTCACCGGCTTTTCTATTAATTTTGATAAATCCGTAGCTCTGGGGCAAGGCCTAACTCCAGAAGAACGGGAATTCCTCATCCCACTTAGCCCCATCTAATGGAAGAAAAGGATGATTCCCTATTTGGGGGTTTTCAGGTTCCCTCGAGCCCGGAGGAAATATACCGGGTACATTTTCCCCCACTCTTTAAAGAGCTCGAAAGGGACCTGGAGCGCTGGTCATCACAAGAAATCTCACTAATGGGGCGTATCACAGCCTGTAAAATGAACCTCCTCCCCAGGTTCCTATACACCTGCTCCTCTCTGCCAGTCGCTATTCCACTCCCTGCACTCCGCAGGCTGTAAAGGAAAATGCTCTGGTTCATCTGGAGGGGTAAAAAGGCCAGGATTTCTCAGAAAACAATGATGGGCAATACTAAACTGGGCAGTCTGGGGGTCCCCGACCTGCGGAGCTATCAGGTGGCAGCACAGTTAGCACAAACCCATGCTTGGCTGATGGCCTCTGAGCACCCAAGATGGGTGGAAGTAGAACAATCACGCCTATCTCTCTCCCTACGCTTCCTCCCACATATCTCGCCCCCACAGCGTCAGGGATGGGAGAGACTGTTATCTTCCACCACACATACCTTATGCACATGGTACTGGGCCTAGAAACGCAGGGGGATCCTGAGGGGTCTGGGTCCCTACTCCCCAATTTTCCATAACCCAGCATTCTCCCCTGGGCCCCAACCCCAGAACTTTAAAAATTGGATTGCGGGAGGTCTTGAAACTCTGGGTCAGCTCTTTGTGGGGGGCATACCCCGCACCTTTGAACAATGCAAAGAGGCCTTCCAACTCAAGGAGACAGACAGATTCCCTTACATCCAACTCCTCCACTGGTGTTCCCATCCCCAAACTCTTCAAGCCGCGACATGCACCACCACGGCCCTTGAACTGACCTTTACAGGATCTTCCGGCGCTGGGGAGGAATTCCACCCTATACAAACACTTACAGGGAGACTTTCTCCCCTCGAAAGCTTCATATATGGCACAATGGAGGCAGACTTCGGACACCCCATGGAGAATCAGGCATGTGTGGACATATGGACGTGGACACACTCATCGTCCTCCTGCATTACGAACAGAGAATGTGTATATAAAATACTGTTGCGCTGGTACTACCCCCCTCTTAGGCTCCACCACATGAATCGGGCCCTGGATCCCTCCTGCTGGCAACTCTGCGGACAGCCGGGCTCCTTCTTCCACATGTGGTGGCTATGTCCTAAGGTAAAACAGTTCTGGAAACATTGCCTAGCCATCGTCGAAAATATTACCCAAATAGCGGTTCCACTGGAACCCAAACCTGTTCTCTTGGGGACCCCAGTCCTGGGGGTTTACCCGAGATCTGGAAGGAAAGCCAAGCTGGTTACTCAATGCCTCTTAGCAGGGAGAATCATAGTCGCCCGCACCTGGAAATCAGCTGAAGGACCCATTATGTCTCTGTGGTGGGGGAAAATGTGGGCCATCTTGATCGCAGAGAAAGTGACAGCAGCCAGAGCTGGACTACTACATCATTTCCTGAACACTTGGGCTCTATTCCTGGACTACGACCAGAACTTCCCGGCCTTAACCTACAAACCTCCGGAGGTTTGGAGGATCCTTGGCGTTAAAGGGGTCCTCCGAGGGGGAGAAGGGGCCAAGAATGATACAGAGGACATGAAGGGATGAGACTCGGGCCCTCTTCAGCGGACAGGCGGGAAAAAAGTGCTTCCTTTTGTAATGTATGTCGTTGTCACCTTGCATTGGTTTAAAATAAACATATATAATAAAAAGGAATGTACTCTTCAGACTGATGCTTCCTTAATGTTGTTAGGAGCGATCCTATCGCAAAACCGTGACGTGTTGGAACATCCAATATTGTACCTCAGCAGAAAGCTAATCCCCCTTGCAGAACTACTTAGTCATTGAATTCAAGGCGTTGGCAATCAAATGGGCAGTGATATACCTAAAGTATTACTTTCTGGGTTTTAGGTTTTGCCTAATAAATGACCACTCCCCTTTGGTATGGATCAGTCAGAGGAAAGAGTCCAACCCTGTGGTTCCTGGACCACCTACCTTACTGCTTCATAATAGAACACCGGAAGGGCCGAGACCAAGGTACCGTGGACAACCTCTCACGGTTTCCCTGTGAAACACCCCAGTCCAACCCGCATTGGGGAATGGTATGTGAGAAACCTGAGGGTATCCTCACTCTGACTCCCCCTGGATCCTCTGCTCAGGTGGCCAGGGAAAGGCCATCGCTATTGGATCCCAACCCTGAGTGTAGTAAAGCGAGGGAGGATCATCTGTGTGGGGGGTCCTTGGGGATTGGGAAGAGGGTGCCCACAGGCGAGACATGGTATCCCCCTTTCCCTATTGAGAACCAACCTAACCCTCCCCTGGCCTTGACTGACTATTTTAAAACAACTCCCCTGAATTTCAACATATTACAATACTCAGATGAGGAAGAGGCGACTAGGAGTAGTGAAGACTAGTAATTCATTTCACCACTCTAGTACTGGGACGAGGAAGAGGCCTGCAGAGTGTTGCGAAAGTCAGGAATGTCCCAAGTTCTCCTCTAATTGCAATCATTTCCATTAAGAACTAACACCTGCAACCTGTCAGGTGGTTGCAGGGGTAAAAGAAGAGAGTAGACCAATAACACAGAGACCAGCAGAGAGAGCAGAAGGGAGCCCAGCTTGCGAGGAGGCAGCCACGGTGGGTCCTGCATGGAAGCCCGGACACCAGCAGAAGGACTTGTGAAGCCCAGGAGCAGGCGGGCTGGTAGCCTCCATGGTCGGGAAGATGCAGCCGGACCTGCAAACAAAGAAAAAAGAACAAAGAAGCCACCAACATCCACGGAAGAGGAGCACAGCTGCCAGCGAGAACAGGAGAGCATCCAAAATGCGAGTGGGGCTCACGAGTCAAGGACAGCCAGTGGGCAGAGCAGAAAACGAAGCGCTCAGCCATCCGGAGGGAATGCTATGGACCGGTGAGTGAAGGGAGAAAGTCACTCAAACCGGTGCATCCCTGTGGGCTGTGGGAAACAAAGGCAAATGCTGAACAAGCAAATTAGCACGCATATAATTAAATTAACCCGGAGCCGCTGGTTCGGTGAAAATTAAGCGGCAAAGTGAATGGTCACATTTTGAATATCAAACTGAATGAAATCTTTATCAACAAAGTTACGATCAGATAACAAATGAATATGAGATGCACATATCGTCTGTTGAAAGCAAAGTAAATGGCAATGAATCAAGAGTGGAAGATTGCGAGAGAGCATGGCCGCAAAGTGGTATAGGAATAAAATAACCACTGAGTGAACTGTTATGCCTGAATACCAAGGACTGGCCAAGGTTATGTGACACAGTGTGATAAAGCCAAGAGGCTGACAAGGAGAAGCCAAGTGAGGGTGAACCTTCACAGAGGAGCAGAAGCAGAAGAGCCTGTGTGAGTCAAAGAGTCTAAGGTTCCTATTTGCGTGACCTGTAATGGGTGGACCGTGTGGTCTGACAACTGCACCTAGACCAGGGAACCCTCAATTGTGAAAGCCGAAGACTTTGTTAAAGCAAACCAAGAAGTCTGCTTCTTGATGACCATCCAGTCATCCAAGCACATCCAGTACCTGCATCCGCACCCAGTGCCCAAACGTTCAAGCGTGCTTAAGCCGTGTATTGCCTACCTCAAGCGCCCACACCCGACCTCACAACACTCTCAAGTTTCCTCCCTCGCCAGCAAGTGATCAGACTAGTGTAAATATTCTGGCCCTCAAACAACAGGCCCTGCCTGCTGTACCTCACCCAGTGTTTCCCATTGCCGTGCCTAATATTCTGTCACTGCCTGTTTCCATAACTGATGTACCTCACCCAGTGTTGCCCACTGACGTGCCTAATATTGTGTCACTGCCTGTTTCCATGCCTGATGTACCTCACCCAGTGTTGCCCACTGCCGTGCCTAATATTGTGTCACTGCCTGCTTCCATGCCTGATGTACCTCACCCAGTGTTGCCCATTGCCGTGCCTAATATTGTGTCACTGCCTGCTTCCATGCCTAATGTACCTCACCCAGTGTTGCCTACTGCCGTGCCTAGCACCATGCCCCCTAGCAATGACATTCCACTTAAATGTGCTCTAATCAATGTACGCTCCCTGCCAGCTCATGCACTGGATGTACATGATCTCATCACCATGGACAACCTTGACCTGCTCTTTCTATCAGAGACTTGGCTTAAAGACTCCTCAGGCCCCTCCCTCTCCCTTGCCATCCCCTCCGGCTACACCATCTTCAGACAAGACCGGGTAGACCAAAGGGGTGGAGGAGTAGCTGTTATCTCCAGGGCAACGCTTGCCCTCAGACAGATCGGAGGGCAGCTGAGTCACAACTCAGACTACCTCTGCCTCAAACTACAGCTCACGCCCAACCATACCATCACGCTCCATGTTGTCTATCGCCCACCTGGCCTGGCTTCAGATTTCCACGACGCCATCACCAATGCCCTCTCGGGCAACCTCAAAAACTCGTCACAAATTCTGCTCGTAGGCAACCTCAATCTTGGCCTATATGACCCTAGGGATACCAATGCCATGGCCCTGCAGAAAGCCCTATCCACCCTTGGGTTCACCCACGCTATCTCGCATCCCACACACGTCAAAGGTCGCACCCTTGATTGGGTGTCACACCACAACTGTTCCCTCCTGATCTCCGACATCTCACCCTTCCCATGGTCGGACCACCACTGCATCAAATTTGACCTCTCCTCTAATGGGCCTCCGATATCAACTATCCCACTCCCTGCTGCTCTTGCGAGAAGCTCACGTAAGCTCACTATGGAAAACATCGCCCCCTACCTCGCGATTCCCGCGCTTAAACACCCATTCCCTAATGACCCGGAAGTCCTAGCATCCACTTTCAATGAAGTCATCACCTTAGCAGTCGACTCAGTAGCCCTGCTCACCCTCAAAAAGGCCAAGAAAGTTAAGCATTCTAACGCCTGGTTCACTGAGGAGCTCTCAAAGCTTCGCTCCAAGACAAGGGCTTCTCTAGCTAATTGAAAAAAACGTTCAAACGATACTACGAAAGCTGCTTTCAAGGCTGTCTCCAAAGTCTACAAAAGAGCCATCATTCAGGCTAAAGCCTCCTCATATAGCACTAGAATTGAAGGCGCCAAGTCAGGAACCAGGGAAATATTTGCTATCTTCCGAGAACTGGAGTCTCCCGCTCCCCCCCCCGACCATCCTAAAAGATGACATTTGGCGCAACAAAATCCAAAAGGCCATGCTAGACAAATTGGAAACCCTTCACACCAAAATCCTAGCACACCAAAATGCACTTTCAAACCTTCTTGACAACTGTAACAGCACCACCAGGGTTGAAGCCCCCTCCACCCCCGCACCCATGTTCAAGTTCAGAGATATGAGCGAACTTGAAGTCACTGCCCTCCTTAACTCCATTAAACCATCCAATTGCAAGGGTGACGCCTGCCCAGCGCAGCTCATCAAATACTGTGCCTCCTCCTTGGTCCCCATCACCACAGCCTTCATTAACTCATCCCTCTGGGCTGGACACATTCTGACTGGACTCAAAGAAGCCTGGGTCAGACTGCTCCTAAAAAAGCCTTCTCTCGACCCCTCAACCCCTGGAAATTACAGGCCCATCACCACGGTGCCTTTCCTGCTCAAAATTCTTGACAAAGCAGCTTACCTGCAAGTTCAAAAATGTATTGAAGACAACCACCTCCTAGGTCTTCGGCAGTCCGGTTCCCGGCCAAGACATGGCACGGAAACAGCTCTGCTCGACCTCAAAAATCAAATGGATGACCTTAGAGACGCGGGCACACCTGCATTGCTCCTACTCCTCGACCTCTCCGCTGCCTTTGATTTGGTGGATCACAAGACCCTATGCCACCACCTCTCCACCACAGCCAACTTCTCCCTGAGGGCCTGTGCCTGGATAACCTCCTTCCTGCAGGACAGAGTCATGACGGTTTTCTCAGAATCCTCATGCGCCAACCCCAGCCTCATCAAGTGTGGGGTCGCACAGGGATTCTGCATAGCAGCCACAATCTATAATCTATTCACGAGACCACTATTCAAAATTCTTGACGCTCTGGGCATCTCATACACAAATTATGCTGATGACACCCAGGTGCTGATCCCCCTCTCTGGTGACTATATATCTGACCTCAAAACACTCAATGCCATTTACTCCACAATCCAATCATGGATGGCCAAAAACTGGCTTTGCCTCAACAGCGAGAAAACTGAACTCCTGCTGATTGGGGCCCCCTCCACCTTGAGGAAACTAGATGAACAATACCAGTCCTTCACAGTTGATAACATCCCTATCGCTGTGTCCAAAGTTATCAAGACGTTGGGCGTCTACATTGAACCTGACCTATCCATGAACAGACAGGTCAACGCAATTGCATCCTCTGCAGCGTACCACTCTAAATTCCTCAATGCAGCCAGACCTTACCTTTCCCAACCCAACTGCCTCACCAGAGCTAGGGCAATAATTGGGTCAAGGTTGAACTACTGTAATGCCCTCCTAGTAGGCACCTCCCAAAAAAACTTGGCCAAACTAAAACTAGTGCAGAATAATGCCCACAGGGCCGCAACCGGCATCTCTAGACGTGACCACATCTCTGAGGCCAGAAGAAAGGTCCACTGGCTCCCCGTCAAGGAGAGAATTACTTTCAAAACTCTCGCCCTGGCGCACAAGTGCCTGCATGGTCGCACTCCACCTTACCTAGCTAGCTCAAAGAATCAGCCTGCACACTCCTATTAGGCCCACCAGAGTGGCCTATACCAACAGAATCCTTGTACCTTCCACCCGCAGAGTGCGGTTCAAGCTTCCCCAACATGGCAGCCACGCTGTGGAACTCCCTTCCCCCGTCCATCAGGGGAATTGACTCCCATGCAACTTTCAGGAAGGCCATCAAAACTAGACTCTTTGTCTAAAACAACCTTTGCTATGCATTCTGTAAATGATTTTGACAATGTAACTCATGAAAATGTCTGTTGTTAACCGTAACTATTTTCTGTTTTCAAGTCTCTGCTGGGGCCGCATTCTTGCAACCCTGAATCAAGCCTCCCTAAGCCATCTCATAGCGCCTTAATGCCTGAGGGCTACAGTGCGCTTTACAAATGCAAAATAAAATAAATAAAATAAAGAAGTATGCTGATTAACCTGTTAAGCTTATCCAGAAGGAAAGTTAAGTTGATGTTGTTGTTGTTTTGAACATTGAAAGACAGAAGCCAAGCAGAGGTTGGCAAGTTGAAGTCTTGGGGAAGGGAGAAGGGAACTCTGAGACTTTATGAACTTTAATGCTGTCTTGAGGACGGAGCCCTGAAGACCCTTTTCTTTGGAACTGTGTTGCCTTGACCTTGGGGAAGGGAACCCAGAGGTTCTGTGGAACTGTGTTGCCTTGAACTAGAGGAAGGGAACCCAAAGGAGTTGTGGAACTATATTGAACCTGAGAAAGGTAACCTCAAGACTTTTGTGGAATTCTATTGTACTTGGGGAAGTGGAGCTGAAAAGGAAGCTAGAACCTGGAAAAAAGCTCAGAACTTTCTTGTATTACTAACATCCCTACACATTGTTTAGCTTTAGTTGTGAAGGCAAGGATAGGTTCTGGACACAAACAGACTTTGAAGTTGAACTTTCTGTCTCAGACTTTCCTTAGTTTTGTTGAGGTAGGGAAATCCCACCTTAGCATAGGGCAACTTAGGCTTTCAACTATCCTGACATTTGAGTTAATAAACCATTTCATTTTGAACTTTGAATCTTTTGTCTGTGTCTTGCTTCATGATGCCTTCACAAGACTTTAGGGCTCAATTCTTGATGAGAAAATCTTGTGAGCGAATCTTTAACTTAAATGTTCTGTTCTTAAATGTTCGTTCCAAAGTATACAAGACACAGTTCCTGGCCAAAAAGGGGTACTTCTTTCTTTGTCCTTGCTTCAGCTCATAAACGTAACATCAGATCTGGATCCCTATCCTGCCAGACCTGACTGTAGACTTCTGTTCACAAAACTACAATGTCCAATATATCTCCAGGTCACCAATGTAGCATCAAGCCTGGTTCACTATCCTGCTAGACTTGACTGTAGCCTTCCGGTTCACAACACACAATTTTCCAATTTCCCTAGGTCACCAATGTAGCATCAAGCCTGGTTCACTATCCTGCCAGACCTGATTACATATTTTAGAGTTCCAATAAGTGTTTCTCTCCTTGGGAAAGGGTCCCTGACCCCTAGTTCTAGTTACTTGCTGTTCTATTCCACTTTTGCTTTGGCCCCAGATCCCTCTGGGCTATTTATGTATATCCCTGTTTTGCTCTGCTGCTTGTTTCTCTTTTCTCTGGGTTTCAGAGCCCTCTACTTTCTCTATGGGTCCCTCTGACTTACTTTGGGCCTTGGACCCCTGTTTATATGTGTCTTTGTACTGGTGTGGGTCTTTGACCACTGTGTACTTCTTTGGCAGGTTTTGGCTATTTCCATATGGCTCCCAGACCCTGATGTGCACTGGCGGGGCTTCCCCATTTTCATGTGGCTCCCAGATCCTTGCATTTAGGTTCAATGGGACCTCTGTCCTTGGTTCACCCAACGTCCAATTGAACAGACCTGGTGTACTCCTCTGCCTGGTATTGTTTCACATATGCTTATTCACAAAGTTTGTCTCAAACTGTATAACTCTTCCGTTATCTCTTTTCGCTTCTCACAATGTGTTTCTGTGCCTTATCAATTCAATTAGCTCCCTTCATGCCCAGGTAGCCAGTCCAACCCTTTCCCTGCCTTTAGGAAGTCTTGGTGCAGTCCGCAGCATTAGACTCCCTGGCTGCACTTATTCTCCTTCTCTCTTCGCTTTCGCCTGACAAATTTCCCTTCTCTCCGTCACCAGCCACATCCCTGTTGCATGGACCTCTTAGAAACTCACGTCTCTTCTCAACAGCATCTTGGGTTCTTGCCTTTGGATCTCTTGCCACGGAACCATTGTCTATTTCCTTGCTCCTCGAGGGCTGACTTCACGCTGTATGCAGTTCTTTCTTTCTTTTTATCATTGAGGCTACTTCTTGATATCATATGATATGACATGGCATTTATAACGCGCCTATACACAAGTGTTTGAAGGCGCGATCAGGCAAAGGAGGGGGAACAGAGGGAAGACAAAGACAACGATCTTACTAGGCCAGGTGACATTGAGATTGCGCAAGTGCAGGGGAGGGGGGAAAGGTAGAGTGCGGGGGGAAGGTGGAGAGGGCAGTGCAATACATAGGATCAACAGAAAGAATAAATAAAAACAATTGGTGAAAGTGCGGCCAGCAAGTGGTAAGTGCACGGGTAAGTGCAGACATCAAGTGTCAAGTGCTGGGGGGACTGTAGGGATACAGAAACAGCCCCCAAGTGCAGGGGTTTCCCAAGAGGCAGTGCAGGTGTGCAGCTGGCAGGGGAGGGGATCTGGGCCCAAGATCAGAGGGTAGCCAGGTAACCAGTGCAGTAACAGTCAGGAGTTCAGCAGGGGAGAGGACGAGAGAAAGCCAAAACAAAGAGGAAGGTCTTGAGGTGCTTCCGGAACCGGAGATGGTTCTCCTCAAATTTCAGGGAGGCAGTTCCAGAGGGATGTCCCAGCCGAAGAAAGAGATCTACCACCAACTTGTTGCTTGGAGAAGCGACTAACCCTGAGCAAGTTGGAGGTGGATGAGTAAAGAGCTCAAGAGGGATGATATTTAGGAAGAGAGAGTGGAGGTATTGAGGCCCCAGGCCCCAGAAGGCCTTGTGGGCAATGCAGTTTTGAACTTAATCCTAGCAGTCACTAGGAGCCAGTGCTGAGATTTCAGTCCTGGAGAGATACGATCCTTGGGCTTGAGACCAAGGACAAGTCTTGCAGTCCTGTTCTGGATGAGTTGCAGAGGGTGGAGAGTAGAAGAAGGCAGATTTAGAAAGAGGCTGTTGCAGTAGTCCAGCCTAAAGAGAACCTGAGCTCTGGAGCCAGTGAGTTTATGGGGGAAGGAGAGGAAAGGAAGAATACCTCTGAGGATCTGCAGCTGGTAGTGTGACTTCTTAGAGACGTCAGAGATGTGAGGAGAGAACGAGAGAGTGGAGTCGTAGATGACCCTGAGGTTTTTAGTCTCACAGGTGGGAGAAGGAAGATGGCCAAGAGAAGCCGGCCAGAGAGCGACAGGAAAGGAGGGAGTAGGTGTGCCAATGAGGAGAATCTCAGTCTTACTGACATTAAGGCAGAGATCGTTGGCGGGACACAACTCCTGGATTACGGACAGACAGTCAGAGAAGAGAGAAGGAGAAGAGGTGGTGGGAGGGAGCCTGAAAATTAGATGAGTGTCGTCCGCATAGCACTGAAAGTTGGCACAGAGAGCGGCAATGCGATGGGCAAGAAGTGTTGCCCAGGGGTCTAACCTCTCTCCCTGGCTGTTCAACCAATACCTGGCAACTCTTGCATACTGCATTTCCATCTTTTGCTCAAATTTCCAGTGCTGTGCTGATGACACCCAACTCATTTTCAGGCTTCCTTCAGCCACCTCCTCTCCTTCCCTCATCTCTGACTGTCTCATCGCCATTCAAAATTGGTGTGCCGCCAACTATCTCTGTTTAAATGCCAACAAGACTGAGATCCTCCTCATTGGTACACGCTCTCCATCCTTTCCCCTCACTCTCTGGCCAGCCTCCCATGGCCCTCCTGCTGCCCCTACCTGCAAAGCTAAGAACCTCGGGGTCATCTTTGACTCCACACTTTCCTTCTCCCCACACATCACTGATGTCGCTAAAAAATCAAACTTCAAGTCTAAGTTGGACTACTGTAACAGCCTCTTTCAAAATCTACCTGTCTCTACTCTCCACCCTTTACAACTAATCCAGAATAGGACTGCGAGACTTGTCCTTGGCCTCAAGCCCTGGGATCGTATCTCTCCAGCTCTGAAATCCCTTCATTGGCTCCCAGTGGATGCAAGGATTAAATTTAAAACCCTTTGCATTGTCCACAAGGCTTTCTGGGGCCTGAGTCCAAAATACCTTCAACTATCCCTCTGTAAATACCTTCCCTCTCGAGCCCTCCGCTCCTCTACCTCTAACTCCCTCAGGGTCAGTCGTTTTTCAAAGAAACGAGCTGGAGGTAGATCTCTGTCTTTGGCCGGGGCCTCCCTTTGGAACTGCCTCCACCCACCTTGAAACTTAAGGAGAACCATCTACGGTTCCGGAAGCTTTGGGCCCAGGTACCTGCTCACCCTGCCATCCTCCTGCACTGCCTCCGGGCCACCCCTTCCACTGGGGCCTGTGTCTGTACCCATACAGTTCCCCACCCACTCTTCTTCTGCACTTATCACATACTCCCTATCTGACTAACCTAGCACCTTTGTCTCTCACAGGCTGCACTACCACTGCTAACACTCTATTTAATTATTTATGTACTTACTATTTATTTTGTTTCTCTCCTATGCTCTGCACTTTCCCCCTTTTTCCCTTCCCCATGCACTTTCCCCTTTTATCCCTTCCCTGTGCACTTGCGCATTCTTAATGTCAGTGGGCCTAGTAAGATCATTGTTTTTATTTCTCCCCTGTTCCCCTCCCTTTGCCTGGTCGCGCTCTGAAACACCTGTGTAAGAGCGCGATATAAATAAAATATCATATCATATCATATTTTAACCCAGACTCTGCTTGAATATTTTCAGATATTATACTTAAATGGTATGGGCCCGAGTAATCAAGGGCCACCAGTAGGTTAGCTTCTTGCGTGTTAATTCAGTAGATGTGTTTCAGTTACCTTTTGAGATCGTCATATTTTAAAAGTGTTTTTCTCAGGTGCGTCTACCTTTCAACAGTTCGTAGACTGAAGGATTGGCAAGTCCCGAACCATCGATTCTCCCGAGCGGGACATTGCTTTATCCTGTACATTGGTGTATTTTGCTCCTAAAACGAAACCCCTTCCAAAATACATTGTAATCTATTTGTTCATGCTTTTGATGACTCAGGAAGTCTATAGTGTATCATCATGCAAGCTATCAGGATCTATGAGGTACAGAACCCAACAACTTCCAAAAAAGAAAGAAAAGAATCCCCAAACAAAAGCTTGTTCCAGTGAAGGCTGAGATGAAGAGTACTGCTTGTTGGACTTGGAGACAGGTGGGAAAAAGACATATTCCTCTGCTGTTAAGGATCCTAACAGAAAGACAAGACACCCTGTTCAAAACCGTGCCACTGGTTTTCCACCTGGCATGCAAAATACTGATCCCACACAACCCAAGACTTACACTAGCCATTAATATTTAGCTTTTAGGCATATCCTGGGCTACAAATATGTTCCTCCTTCAGAGAGAAATAAAGTCCAAATCAGAATCTTTCCAGAGAAAGAAGATAATTACCCTCCTGCTAGGTTTTAAGATATCAGATCCCAGTACCAGGGCAAGTGTAGACCAAGCAATACATACAAAAATATGCATTGGCATGATCAAAACTAGTCTCATAGGAGAGATAATTACCCTTCTAGGGAAGAACCGAGGTATGACCAAAGACCATCCCGCAGTCGGGAGAGTGGAGAAAAATGCATACAACTTGGGAAACAGGTTAAAGATTTGACAGAGAGCATTTATCAAATCATGAGATCCCAATGAGGAAATTCAGATTTTAATGCTCACAGAAACATTTGCCAAAATGAGTTGACAGGTCAGGTTGGACAATGGCAAGCAGAGATTGGTCCAGTTAAAAATACCCAAGGAGACGAAGGGATGTGACAGAAAAGATATGCCAAACCGAAGCTTCTTTTACCTAACCCAAAAATACCCCAGAATTTGCTGTAAAATTGCCAAAGTCCAATGGTCAAACCTCATTATTCCTTCAAAGCAAGTCAAATAAAATAAAAGGTTTAGTGAGGAGAAACATTTAACAATTACATTTGAAAAAGAGGAGATCTCTTTGCAGAAAGAACACAGCATTTATTTTTTCCTAAATGTAATGCCTCCTCCAAAAGAGCAGAGACCCGAGTTAAAAAAAGTATGACAGCATTTGAAAGAAAAGAAAGTGGTTAATCAAGAAACCCCTAGTCACGAGACCCAAGAACAATTACATATGATAATTTCGACAGATATATTAGAACAAAAAGATTTTCCTTCCGTTCCAGTTTATTTTTAGATATCACAATCCAAGCTGTTGCAGTGACCTAGAACCTTTTGAAGCCGGGGAGGGCTGGCAAATTTTGGCCTCCGGCGCAAGTGCAATTTTTTTGCCCATGGTGTAGTGACCAAAGCCCACTATGCAGCAGCCCCAATTTTCAAAACAACTAAACTTAATACCAATCTCTCAAATACCAACGCATTCTCACGTACATACAGTAGACATTGTTGAAATTACTTTACTGATATGTATTAAAAGTATTTCACCAGAATAATATAATTTGGTGGCATTGAAAAATTGTTTTTTGCTTGGGTTTCCCCATATGCCAGTTTGCAATTTGACAGCAGGATATCCCATCTCATCCCATCCCAGCTTTAGTTCAAGGCCAATGGAAAGAGGTGGAGAACCTAGAGAATGTGTTGGTAGAGCTGAGCCATAGTTGAGCCATTATATTATATAAATGGTTAATGTTATAATTATTTATGGAGTAACACTATGGTGTACTCCATATCATTACACGTTTGGTGGTATTTTGGCAGCAAATCTGCTAAAATACCTCCAAACAGATTTACTGTTACCGCCGTTAGCGCCACTTGGTCTGGCAGAATTACCGCCAGATTACAAGTGGAGGTTTTTCCACCACCCCACAGCCAAAACCATAGATGGGTAGTGCAGTAATGCAGTGGCATTACTGTCAATTTTAGCTGCACCGCTCAACTTGTAATGAGGCCTTATGGATTATGAACCCATATGAGCGAGACCGTCCCTACAGATAGTTGAGGATAAAAAGGCACTGTGATTACAAGTCTGGAAAGCAGATATTTGAACCTGACTTCCTTGTTCCACAATTCCCAAGGTAGACAAGAAGGGAGTCTTTAGCACTCATTAGCAGTGAGCCTGTCCGTAAATAAGGTGCCCATAACATAGTTATGGGCACCTTTTTCCGAACCGGCTCACTCTGAGTCTACCGGTAGGAGTTGTAAACTACCGGCAGGCCTGGCCTGCTGGTAGTACAGGCCCCTACAGGCAGATAAATCAATGAAGCACCGGCATGTTAATAACAGTGCTGTTGCTTCAGTGTTCCCATTGCGCCACCGCCCGTAATATCCTGGTATTATCAGGATATTGGGTGGCGGAAACGGTATGCCGAGGTTGCTGGCAGGCCACCAGTACTACTGGCAGCATACCGGCAACTTCATAATGAAGGCCATTATCTTCTCCTGTACACCTTCAATATTAGGACCAACAAAAAACATTCTGAATAGCTGTTATTTAAGGGCTAAAGTCATACATTGGTCAATAGATCTGGCTTTCAAAGAACCAATGAAAACAAAGGATAGAGTATAGAGCTACCCCTCCCCCTTGGGCGTATGCCTGGTAGTAGCTCTCAAAGAAGTGCAGGTGTGGATTAAATGCTGCACTAAGCAATGCTCACCCATCCGTGTTACAAAAACTTCATTATTTATTCAACAAATATAGACACAGTTCAAAAAACATGTATGAAATAAATATTCACATAAAACATTTATACAATGTGGGTTTAATAAAGGTGTTTTCTTGATGTATGAAAAACGGACAAATTATACAAAGTGTATGCTAAGTACCACTTATTAAGCTCTCCAGAATGGATTGTCTTATATTACAGTTCACATATATCTGCATAGAGTATGTTGTTGAAGAGTGGTTGATACCAAACATTGCCCTGCGGATCATGTGCGATAGCTCTTTTTTCTGCTTGTGGATGGCTTTCTAAAGAATATTGTCAACACAGTGTGTTTCAGCTCTTCTTACGATGGTTCGCACATCCCAGCGCTCATCGTTTCTAGGAGTGTGATTGGGCCTTCATCAGGACGTTAGGTTATTTATTCAAGAAATATCACACACACACACACAGATTCAACACGGCCCTGATGGATGTAACAACACCATTGCCAATGTGAATCTGCTACCACGAGAGACAGCTAGATGCCTATGAAGAAAGGTAGAAGAACTAGGAACTGGATCGAATCCAGTATGAAACCCGCGACTCCTGCAGTTGGCAATATTGGGAGATGCTCATCCTAATTAGAAAAAGAGCCATCTAGGATTAATATCCATCCGAACGGGAAGGAACTCCCGCCTGGACCAAGATTGTGCTTCCCCCCTGTGCCTGAATAACCTTCAGATGCTACAAACCAAAAAGGTAAGACGAACGATGCATCTTCTTGAATAAATAACCTACCGTCCTGATGAAGGCCCAATCAAACACCTATAAATGATGATTGCCATTGTACCATATCCTCAATACCCATGCCTTACAAATAACTTTCAGACTTTTGCTCCCCTTTTCCACCACCCCTTGGCTCAAACTCCTTCCCTTGCACACACCCTTCCTTTGTTGTCTATATTGCTTAGTCACAACTTCCTTGTCAATCTCCCCATTCCATTACCCAGGCTCACATGTAAATGGTAGAATATCTATTGATTTGCCAGTCAACCTCCGCAAGACACGACAAGTAGCTCTAGCCTACGTTTTTAAAGTAAATGTAGCTATGGGATCTGCACTTGGACAATTCAGAGTAAAAGCCGCCGAGGGGACCTGGCTTATATTGTGCTCTCAAAATACACTTTCTTGGGGGATTTGCTGCATATATATATAAACATAATAAATACAAATGCAAATATTTAAATTGATGGAAGCAGAGGGAACTGCCTGGAGTGTCCGCCTGGGATCTGGTTTTAGAGAAGGAGTAAGATGGCCGATTATATTTATTTGTGTTTTTAAGGAAGGTGGTTGGTGTGTGACTGTTATGTTTTGGTTTATGTGACTGTGGGGATAGTTTTGAGTGTGTTTGTGACTGTATAAAGTATGTGTGGCAGAGGGCACCTGCGTTCATGTGACTATGGATCTATATATGTTCACTCTTCCAACTGGTTAGTACCCTTAATATTTGCAGGGGGCCCGAGAGTGAGCATGCTAAATTGATACTTGACTTAAATGTGGATATTATTGCACAGAAGTCGGTCTTCTTAGCATGAACAGGTTTAACTGCTAATTTCAGGGCAATAGAGATTCCCAGGCTGTAAAACACCTGGCTCGTTGTTAGGCAAGATTATATGCAGTACCCTTTGGGTGCACTACAGCAACCTTGACCTCCTGGCAATAGGCACCCAACTTTTGGTATAAGCTCTTACTACAGAGGTTGGTAGCGTGTTGAGCAGCCAGGCTTATCTCAAGTGGGATCAATGTGAGCTATAAGGGAGTTACACAGAGTTCATAGTGACAAGTATTCAAATAAACACTTACACACAAGGTTTCTTCAATAAACAATTAATGATTTATTTATCAGTCCAGAAGGGAGCAATGTAACAGTTACAATGAAATATACTTAAAAAATACGCACTCTTAATATTTCCAAATCAGTAAGTACCCTATTTGGATGGCCCACAGACACTACCTACACCCTCAGGTGACTTCAATAGTTAGGGTGCTGGGGACATTAATATATCACGGTTTCATTTAGAATCAGGTTTAAGAGTTTGTCAAAGAGAAAGGTTATTATGACACAAGAGATCTCACAAATATTTCTCCAAGCAGGTAAGTACTTTTGTAAACCCCCAATGCAAAGTTAGTTAACCCTTTCCTGGAAGGAGGACCAAACACATTCACAGAGGGAAGAAGAGTCATTCAGGGAGCCAGGGTAAGACAAAGTCAATTGGAGCAAAAGACTAGGTGAAACTGAAGCACTTGTCAGAGGTAGGTAAAAGTCTTGCACAATGTTTTAAAAGTCTTTGTAGAAAGAAGAAATCAAAGTAGGGCCACAAGCTGTTTAGGCTTGTGAAGTAAAGAAGCTGTCAGCAACTCTACTGAGCAACTACGACAAGTCTCACCAACAGAGAACAGGTGTAGTTACACAACAAGAGGTAAGTTCTCTTGGACTGTAAAGTACCTTTATGTGGAAGAAAAATGCAGCAGATGACTTCTGTTCCTGTGCAGTTCAGCAGATCCTGGTGTTCCTAAATATCAGTCGTGGGGACAAGAGGGAGGACGTCTGGGGACTCCTGCACTGCAATGGGACGGTTACCGACCGCAACCGGCAATCTTCAAACAAGTGGCACTTCGGTGTTTCAGCTCCTCTCGTCTACCGCAAATGGCAACACTGCAGTTTCTGGCTGTCAAGATGCACTTTCCTTGCATCTGGGGCCAGAACTCTGTTGAGGTCGCTCAGGCTTGGTCAGACCTGCTTCCTGAGAGTCCGGAGGTTCTTCCTGGAGCTCTTGGCCAACTTAAAAGCAATGCACACAATATGGTGTTCCTCTCCCTGGCTTTTCAGTTTCCAGCAGCAACTCTGTGGAAATTCAACCAGCTCAGAGAGAATGTCTAGCTGGTTAACTTTGGAGTTGATTGGTCCCACCAACTCAAGGGGAGAAGTTGTCCTTGCAGGACAGTCAGCCAGCCAATCAATACAGAGTGCATTTGGGTCTCCTAGAAGACACGCTGGAGCCAGTGGCGGGCTTAATTCGTGAATCCCGCCAAAGGCAAAGTGAACAAAGGGACCAAACCTGGTTTGGCGCGCATAGTAAATCTCAAGAAGGACCTTTCCAAGAAGAAATGGCGAAAAAAGAAGACCGGGCCATTTTGACAAAAATGGCATCGTTGGGTGCAAACGCAGCCCATGCTAAATGCACATCACAGTAGTTAAAAGTAAACCACTGCCACCCACCATTCATCGAGGAAAGGATAACATAAAAATGTTACATGAGAAGCTCGACAAAGGGGATACCCCTCCAGCACCCTATTGTAAGATAGTGTGTGCTGGGTCTAGAAAGTTACAAATGTAAATAAAGTCAATTCCACTTTACTCCTCTTGGAAACAGTAGTTTATCCAAGAGAAGGTATTGAAAACTTTAGGAAAACTGAAAGACTTCCCTGTGCCACTGCACTGAAGGTGTTGAGGGACACAATGTAAAAGATGATGCTTATGGAGTTCGTCAGACTCCATAACCAAAAGAAACACAGAGTTCAAAATCACATTAAAATACATGAGAGTGGGGAAAAAGGATCTCACTCTCTCCAGGTTAAAAAAAATCAAGTTCTCAAAATCCAGCAAAGTTGCTGAGGGTCTTAAAGATACTGGGAATTAGTAGATTCTGAAAATTCTCCCTAACACTAGTTTTAATAGCCTCGGGAAGAGGCACTGGGATAAATGGGTCGAGGGGCACAATGAGGTGTACAATTTAGTAGAACACTTCACAGTCTTATTGAAACGGTGCAGTGGAGCTTTGACTCCAGTCAGTTGTTGGATTATGGAGCCACTGCATTCTGCCTATAGAAGGAATTTTGATGTGGTCATTAGGGACAGGAAGCAGGAGCTAAGACTGCGAAATCGGGTGATATTAAGATCTAGTGCTTTGAGCTGGATGAAAAAAGTCACCTTTTTATGTAGAAATAAGGTGTTCTTTAAAAACGGGCTGAAAACATATACAACTACCCACTATATTAAACAGAACCAAATAACATTCTCTTTCTGCACTCAATAAGATAACAAAAGAATTTGACACATTTTGAATGGCCCTCAAGACCAACAAAGGTTACAGTCCAATGGAATTAGGGAAGATAGGTGGTTTGCTCATTTCACCAAGAGTGCTTCCTCACAGAATGTGGAGGCATTGCCACCCCTATATGCGGGTGAGCGTTGGTCAATACATTTGAATGTTGAAATTAAAAATATGATAATGCTTTTGAATAGAGCCTCCGGACCAGATGGTGTTTCAATTGTGTGTTAGAACAAAACCCTGATCCCTGGGCAGATGTCCTCCTGGTGTTTTTCAAACAAATTGTTGTAGAAAACAGATTACCCAGGTCTGCGATTATAATTGCGATCTATAAGAAGGTCCCCAGGTCTGAACCTTCTAGTTACCGCCCTATTTCTCTAATAGACTCAGTGGGGAAAATCTTTGTTACGTTGATAAAAGATCTCACGTTATGGGCTGATAAACAGCAGATTCTGATCTATAGACAAATAGGTTTTACAGAGGGGCTGGGGACTGCCCTTAATTAAGAAGGTGACTTTGTCAAAAAACAAAACACTATATGTAGCCAATTTAGACATGCCGGTCGCTTTTGATAAAGTTTACCGAAAAGGTCTGTGGAACGAACTTAGTGCTTGGGGCATTTCTAGGGCTATATTGAATCTTCTTAAACTCCTTCATTGTAATAATAAGTAATGTGTTAGACTTAACTCAGAGGGGGTTGTTACCAAGGAGTTTGGGGTTGGTGTGAGGGTCAGACATGGTTGTGTGCTGACCCCCTCACTATTTAATCTGCATATTGCTGGCATTATGGATGCATTGCATTTGCCAAATATGTTTCCTCCAAAGTTAGGTGCAATATCGTCTGCATAGAGCAGCCAGCATAGAGTATCGCACCCAAAACCTGCGCACCTTCGAGCAAAGCACAAACAGCCAGATCAGCTACCTTTGCGCGCTTCACCGGGTGCAAATACACACACCCTTCAAACAGCCCATGGGGCCCACTGCAAACAGGTCTGCATCTCAGGGACCCTTCGTAGGGTCCCCCGTAACTGTTGCCAGCACCCCGATAACATGCGTATCAAAAATAAGAACTCGTTAATTTCGTTAATTTCTCAGGAAATATGCGTGCAACTCCACATAAATCGTTCATGCCTGCCGCAAAGTGCATACGCGCACCCCTAAGTCAGATTGGAACCCCGGTTGTGTACACGCACTGCTATATCCGACATGCAACCCCACCAAAGTGCTGCAATTTCTATGTGCCAATGTACTTTTGCTTGCCTTCGGGTGGCGGATAGTATGAAGGACTTGCGTGGCCATTTCCCGGCTGCCAGGTTGCGTGATCGAATCCATGAATACGTCTCGTGTCGCGCCATTGTGGGCGTGCGAGGGACTGCCTGCAGGCCGTCTCTCAGAATGCCCACTTTTTTGCAAGTTCTTCTCCATTTTTGCGATTTTGCATGCAGTTTAGCTCGCAAGTACCCTTTTTTTCACACAAATTATTGTTTTAATCGGGCCAGAGATATTTTAAAACATTGAATTGGCATAGATGTATGTGCTACAATGCCACAGCATGGCTTTAAAATGTATTGCAGAAAAATGGGGAGAGGTTTGAAGGTAATTTGTACCCAATATTTGAAAAGTATTAGTTTATTTTCTAAGACATTTTATGGCACCTATTTTCTTGCTATCTGCCATGCGACTGGCAGTCTACAAGATAAAAAGAGAGTTAGAGGAGGAGGAATTTAGTTCCCAGAAGAATATTATCCCAAAGAGCAGTATTGAAGTCTATTGTGGTTGCAGTATCTGTTTTTGTACACATGGTGGCGGTCCTGGGATACAAATGTGCCTTTTCTGACAGGTCTAAATCAGCCAGTGTATGTGATTTCAATCCGGCACTCCACCTAAGTCAACGCCTAGTGTGTAATGAACAACTGAAATCCTTATTTATTTATTTATTTGTGTCTAAAAGTTCTTTTATTCTGAACGATGTACCACTTATATCACGCCCCTCTCTTGGAACCCCCCCCCGTTCACACTGAACCAAGAATCAGGCTGGTTTGCAAAGTTAACATATTTATTTATATATTCACAATATAATCACACTATTCTTAATGGGGATACAATAATCACCAATGGGGTGATGTTACCTAAGCAATCTCTTCAATCACAAGGAGTAATAATGAGCAAAAACAATGCAGCACAGCAATAATACTTGTGTGAGTGTGTGTTCAAATCAACTAGCAATGTGGTTACTCTTTCCCCCTGCACACCCCTCAACCCCCTAATATGCAATGTAGAGAGATAGGAGGAGAGAGAACAGGTTTCAGGAATGCAGAATTCAAGCAATTGTCAATCCCAATTTCCCCCCAGCAAACACAAGAGAGAAACAGAGATGATTGGCAAACTGTCAAAATTGTTTTTTAAAGTTGTCTGAGAATGGATTGGGTAAAACACTAAATATGGCTTAAATCACTGAAATTCTTTAAATTCTAATGGGAGCCGCTTTATCTGGTTGCAGACAAACTCTAGCAATGATTTGACACCACTAAGCAATGTGCAAACTGAAATTTGAGGTCGGGTGCAATGAAAAGCTGTTTGACACATTATAGAAATTTCCTGAGGCAAAATTTTCGGCAAACTTTCCTGTACGCGGTAATCGCGGGAGAACTATACGGATTTGAGATGAGGTTTTGATTCTATGGAAAGCTGTGAATGTTAGCTACAAGCAGACATTTAAATTTTGTTTCTAGCGTAAAATTTGAAGACGTTATGGAGGTCGTTTTTCTGAGATAGGTGCAACAATGAGAAACAGGGATGCACTTTTAAAAGACAAACAGGATTTCTTTACACTAGGGGAGACTATGAAGAAGCAAATACTACACGGGAGCACAGCCACTAGCCCAGGACGCCTCTGGATCCAGTTTTTGCCTGCCGAGGAGCTTGCCTTCTTCAGATGAAATATATCAGCACAAAGATATGTTTAACAATACTCTTACAGCAGGAAGGTAGTAGGGATGAGATTGAGAGTTCAGGCAATTCAAAATAATTCTAACAATGCAGTTCTGGATATAAGAGAGGATGGATTTGGATAGGGATGACTATGGACAGTACATAGGCTAGTGACAGTCCTATACTATGGATACTCACTATATATGTTTGAACAGAACCGGTCAGTCAAGATTTCTGGACAGGAATTCTGCTGGGCACACCGGACTGGACAGGGTCTGCAATCAGCAAGGCGCTCTGGTCACCGCACGACAGGACTGGACAGGATCGGCACAGCACAGTACAGCACGGCGCAGGATTGGGTTTAATCTGCCCTGGTTCTGCAGATAATTATTTGGCAGGCAATCAGTTACAGCACAGCCCAGCTGCTTCTTTGGCTTCACCTTTATGTTTGTGGGATTCTGGTTCTAGAAGTTTAAGGCCTAGCTGAGAATGGTTCAGCTATAGAGTGGGCCTTTCTGCTTTGCCAAGTTTCTGGAGTCTGGATCAAGGAATATGGATGGATCTCCTTCCGGGTGCTTCGCCAGGATCAGGTTAGTGAGTGGATCTGTCTGTGTTTTTAAGTCCTCAGCTGTCTCTATTTATGCATTTGATAAAGGGCTGTGTATGCTGGATTATCCTAAGCATGCCCCTTGGCTGGCTGTAGGCTAGAGTCTCCCCTCTCCCTTGATTGGAGGAGAAAACAGGGTGTGACCATGATGATGTGGTTTTATGAGTTAGAGAATCCTCCTCTTGGCTTTTGAACATGAAATCTACTTTTAGTATAATACATATTTACAATTTTGCAAACTTTAGAACAATAACATATCTAGATCACATATTTTGAGGAGCAAATGCTCTTCCAAGCCCCATCATTGTAGGATATTGTGTCGGCTTTTGACAGAATTCTGCCCTTTTGGGCCGGAACACGATATCTAGTTTGTCCAAAAATGTGTACAACTGTGCGCATCGCATATGGGCATAAGCGTGGGAAGTTTCATGCTTTTGACATAATTACATTTGGTATAACAACACAACTTCTACAGTTACTTCCCAGAAAATAGCACAGAGTTCTGGCTCCTCTTCAAATGTGCAGCCAAAAATTAGGTTCTGAAGTCTGGGGTTTACATATTTTTTACAATTGTACACAGTGAATTATCAGTTTCTTTAGAAATATGCTTTGTGTCCATTGTGAATCAACAAAAGACTGTCTGTCCCCGCCTCCTTCTCCTTCTTGCAGCTCAGGGGCAATCTCCGCCCCTTCCTTCTGGCAGAGGCCATTTACGATCCTTCCTGATTGGCATCTCCTTGCCTGGGAGGAAGTCCATTGTGCCCTTCCCAGAGCAGCCCAAGTGCTCCTCCCCTCTTACTTATCACATTATTGTGAGTTCCTTGTCTAGAGAGCAGAAGGGAGATGCCTGGCCCTTTGGGGGAAGTTGTTTCTGGTTTTGGCTTGGAGTCAGGCTTCATTTAAATGCCATTTTCTCACATTTTTCTTTGTTTAAAATAAAGTTGCAATTTCTAAACAAGCAGCTAGAACACTGATTCCAGACTCTAAACCATGAAGTTTAAATAGTTACAACCTAGGTATCTCTTGATAACAGGTCACTTAGATTTCAAACATTAGATCTTAATGGTACAAGTTTACAGTTTTAATGCAGGCTTTTGAAACAGTAATTCTGGTACTTTGAAACAGTAAAATCTGGTACTGCGCCCAGATTTTGACAGATCTCACAGGCAGGCAAACTCTTGCTGTGGGTGTTTTGATGATAAATTCAGCTTTCCAGGATATTGCAATTTCACAATGCTTTCTTGAATTCAGTAAATTGTGATACCCAGCAAGAACATTCGATGTTTGTGGGTGTTTTGAACCAGCATTCTGTATTTTCAGCAACCAAGATAAGATTTAAAAACAAGATTCTGGATTTCTTTCAGCAAGCACTGCTTTTCATGCAGGCTCCTTTTTACTGGTTGTGCAACCCAGTGATATGTTTCAGGCATGCGCTCTCTGTTCCACCACTACCAACATGCATGGTAGATTTTGCAGCCATCTTTCTGTACTTTGTAGAGCGCAAATTCCATAGGCTTTGGTGCGCATAAGGGTTTTGCGGTCCTTTTGATCATTCTGGAACCATCAGCACACAGTGATGCCGCAGGGCAGAGATAAGTGGGTTAAGACATCCCACATAGCCCACCTCAGGACTTGACTTTTGACCGCCCATCAAAGGGAAGTCGGGAGACTGGGATGTTCAGTTTTATTTTTGGTCCAAATGGAAAAATTTGTCTGCTTCTCCCATGAGTACTGGATTGACAGGTTCTCCTCGCCGGTTCCGGGTGGAAGTATGGAGCGATACCCTGGGCCCTTGGGTCTTTCCTCCCGGTCCCAGAGTGGTCCTCCTTGGTGCTTAGCATCCATGGTTTCAGTCCTACAATGACAAACAGAGCATATTTGTGGACATTTCCTCACCACTATTCATGTAGTGGGGCAGACGCATACATTTGACATATAAATGACAATCTTTCCCGCTTATAATTATTACTTATTATACCAGATGGAATGGTTTTTACAGTCAGAATTTTCTAGGGAGTTGGAATGTCCCCCTCTGGGTTTCCAGATGAATCCTCTAGTTGCTGCAGAGTATGCCTAGGATGGCAACACTTCAGCTGGTTGATGTGGACCCACTTATCTTCCCCTTCTGCCAAACTGCCTTTGTGGATACGGATTTTGTAGAAGACTGGTGAGAATCTGTCTACAATTTCAAAAGGACCCCACCAGCTTGGAAGAAATTTGCGCTGTTTGGCCTGGTTCCTTTGGAAATTGTACAAGTAGACCCGGTCTCCTACTTGGTATTCTTTTCTAGTTGTCCTCAGGTCATAGTGGGTCTTCATACTGTTTGCAGATCTTCCTAGATTCCTCTGAGCATAGGCAAAAGCATGTTGAAGGTGTTTTCTCAGATTCTCAACATACTCATGAGTTGTGGAGGCATTTATCAAGGTCTGTTCTTGGGTTCTGTAGAGCAGATGCTGGGGAAGCACCATCCTTCGTCCAGTTATCAGCTCAAACAGTGACATTTTTGTTGCAGAAGAAGGGGTAGATCTGATGGCCATCAGGACCAGAGGTAGTCGAATGTCCCAACTTGGCTCAGAATCTGCCACAAACTTTTTTAATATGCTCACAATTGTCTTGTTGTATCTCTCAACTCCACCACTAGAGGCTAGCCGGTAGGCAATGTGTAGTTTCCTTTTGACCCCAAGTATCTCCCACATCTTTGTCATCACTTCGCTAGTGAAGTGACTACCTCGGTCTGACTCAATCCTTTGGGGTAGTCCAAACGCAAGAA
Source organism: Ambystoma mexicanum (assembly GCF_040938575.1). Lineage (NCBI taxonomy): Eukaryota > Metazoa > Chordata > Amphibia > Caudata > Ambystomatidae > Ambystoma > Ambystoma mexicanum. The sequence goes on from NC_090922.1 coordinate 242,983,499, forward strand.
GATGTGGTTGATCATCAGGGCAGCTGCTGTTTCTGCCTTGCAATTTGGGACCGGGAGACATTCCACCCATTTAGTAACAAGCATGTCACAGTCAACATGTACATGTTCCCCCTAGAGGAGCAAATCACGGGCCCGATAAAATCGACTTGTAAATCTGACCAAGGCAGTGGCATCCCCCTCTTTTGGAGAGGCGCACGCTGTGTGAGTGATGTTGGCTGAAATTGTGCACACACAAGACACCCCTTCAAGTATTGGTCGAGGTCCTGCACCATGTGTGGCCAGTATGCAACCTCCCTCAAGATATCTAGTGTCGTATGAACCCCTGATGACCGGCTTTGGCCGCATCATGTGCGGGACTTAGCATCAGGCTTCGGAATGAGGTAGGGAACACCCACTGGCCATGGCCAGCTAGGGATCTCCTTACCAACAAACCGTCTTGGATTCGGAACATTTTTGGACATTTCATCAACACTCTGAGGTTCTCTTCCCTATGTAATCGATATCCGTCAGGGGAAAGTTCTCAGGGTCCTCAATGTGTTGATAAAACTTACCAATTATTGGATCCCCTTTTTGAGCCGTAATGAAATCAGCACCTGGGGTCTCCTTACTCCATTGTGCAATTGAGAGTTCATTGCGAACATTTGGCTGGGACCTAGTGATAGCAGTGACCTAGATTTCCCCCAACAGGGACTCAATCTCAAGTAGATCCCCTTGGAGGGCTCTGGTTTTGGCCAGCTGATCAGCTAAGTCATTTACAGTTTTGTCTGGTCCCTCTACTTTAGAATGACCCTTGATCTTTTTCCACTAGATGGTCATCCCTTTCAAGGTGACCAGATTATCAATATTTTGGATTAATTTCCCATGTTTCAATGGTTTGTCATTAGCACATAGCATTCCTCTAGTTTTCCAGTTAACCAGGTGCTCCACGAACCCGTTCCGTACATAATCCGAATTGGTGATTATGACCGTTTGTGGAGTTGGTGTTGGACAGCAGTGAGGATGGCTTGATGCACAGCCATCAACTCTGCCACTTGACTACTTCTGCAAGTTACACCTGCAAGTTACTCAGAGCTGGTAATCCATTCCTCTATGATGACAGTTGCCTTATCTTGGCCAGAGCCCTAATACTCTCTAGAATTGACTACTGTAATGCCCTATACTGTGGTGCCAATAAATCTACCATCCAAAAGCTCCAAACATTACAGAACAATGCCTTAAGAGCAGCCCTAGGCATAAATAAAAGAACCCATATCACCTCCCTGAGACGCCAGCACAAATGGTTATCCACGTCCAATAAAATAAATTAAAAATGCTTTCCTTGACTCACAAAGCCCTTAATAACGCAGCCCCCAGCTACCTTATAAATAAACTCCAGAGAAGAACCTCGATCAGACCCTCCGGAATTATGAATGACAACTGTCTGACCATACCGAAATACAAGCTCACAACTATCGGTGGTAATAGCTTCACTGTAAAGGCAGCTACATCTTGGAACTCACTGCCTCAAGATTTGAGAGCCGACCAACCCTACCTAAACTTCAGAAAAAATGTAATAAAACACATCATCGCCACTGTCCCCTAGCCTCCCAGCACCCATTCTGGACCGTTCTTGGCCCACAACTGAAGAGACGTATTCACCATGCATTAATATTGTATTACTGTGTAACATTTAAAGACCATGTGGAATCCGGCCCTTATGTGAGCTTAAGGGATATATGAAGGGTATCACTCCTGCAACATTTCTTCTGTACATTGTCTACTATTTTATCTCTGTAATTACATAGACCATTCTTAGCTTTTGCTCCTATTTTGCACATTGTGTATATTCTGTATATTTTGTAAACATGTAAGTACTGTATATGGTGTATATTTTGTAACTTTGTAAGTTTTGCATCTTCATACTGCTGCGCCCATTTACTTACGAGTCTGGTGCGCATAACAAATGAATAAACAAACAAACAAACTTCGGGTACCGGTTTTGTACCCAGCGGAGGGTTCTGGGGCATCATTCAGCCATGCATTCCCTACGCCGGCCACAAGTTCTTTTTCCCCGTTGTTGTCAACATGGTAGGAGCATCCATCCACATAGACAGTGGGCATTCCCTCACACTGGTCTTCAAAGACTTTGTGTGGGGATTTAAGGTATGCCTCCATGTTGTCCTTGATTTTAAGACTTTTGTCCACGAGACAGTTTTCTCTGGCACAATCATGTAAGTCAGCCAGACCTTGCGCGAGGGGACTCTTCTTGTTTTGGCCATATCTGACCTCCACAGGAAAGCCTTGCATTTACAGAATCCAGGAAGTAATTTGGGAATTACTCACATTTCCGGCCCAGATTCTGTCACTTTGGAGATATTGCAGAGGCTGGTGTGGAGTCGCCACTATGATGTGTTCCCCCTGGATAAACGGGTGGTAATTCTTCAATGCCCACACCGTTGCCAGGAGTGCCTTCTCACAATCGTTGAATTTTTCCTCCGCAGAGGATAAAGTCTTACTCGCATAGGAGATTACTTTATTGACCTTGTCATGCTTTTGATATAATACTGCAGTCAAGCATGTATTTGAGAACGCTATCGCCAAGAGGAACACCCTGTTTTTGACAGGGTAAGCCAGCAAAGGCGCTTGTGAGAGGCTTCTTTTGAGTTGTCTTACTGCCTCGGCTTGTTCTGGACCCACATCCACTTGACCCTCCCCTTCAACAGATTGATCAGGGGTCTTGTGATCTCTGTGTATTCCTCAATGAACTTTCTACTGTAATTAGTCAGTCCAAGGAGGCTCCTTAATTCCCGCAGAGTTGTGGGGTCTCTTAATTTCTGGAGTGCTTCCACTTTCTTTTCCTGGGAACAGAGCCCCTGAGAGTTATCTCATGCCCCGTAAATGGACACGGGTTCTGCACCACTGTGGCTTTTGAAAGGAGAGTTTTGCTCCAGCAGCCTTCAACTGTGTCAGGACATAACGGATCTCTGCTAGGTGTTCCTCCACAGTTGAGCTTTTGACTAGAATGTCATCTACATAGGCCAGGTTACCCCTTTCAACCAGGTCGGCATGGCCTTGTGTAGAAAAATGTTAAATTCATTGCCGGAGTTGCTGTATCTGAAGGGAGTCCAGGTCCATGTGTACTGCTGCCCCCAGAAGGTAAAGGCCAGCTTGTATTGGTCATCCGTACTGACAGGTACAGTCCAGTGCCCATTGGTCAGGTCAATGGCAGTGAATACCTTTGACCCCTGGATCTGGGCCATCCCTTGGTCAATGTAGGGAAGAGTCCATCGGGAAGTATGGACCCGTTTGTTGAGCTCCCTAAGGTCAGCACAGAGTCTCCACTGGCCGTTTAGTTTCAAAATCCCCAGCACCGGATTATTGAAGGTGCTGTGGACTGGACGAATTATCCCACGGGATTCAAGGTTCTTAATTATTTCAGTGAGGGACACCATTGATGCGAGAGGCAAGCGATATTGCTTCACAAACACTGGAGTCATGCCAGGGTCCGTGGGAATTGTTGTTGTGTGGATGTCGGTGCGACTACAGTCATATGAGTCCACCGCAAAGAGATCTTGAAAATTTAAGAAAACTTGTTTCAATTTTTGCTTTTGCTCCAGAGTCTCACAGGCATCAGCTAGGTTGACTCTCTCTTCAACCATCTGCCTGAAGCCTGGAAAGACTTCTGGTTTTGCTATCTCAGCGGCCTCCTCCAGCTGGGTGGAGGAGTCCCTGTTCAAAGTGCTGATTTGGACTGATGGCTTCAGGTGGGGAAGGCAGTCCTCGCAGACTTGAAAGATCACCTCAACCCTCCTGAAGTCACAGGTCACATCTTCTCTACCATAAGGGCAGGAAGTGTACACCAGGAAATTCCCCCAATGCCGGGTGAAGATCCTGTCTGTTGTTGCGTCATCGTCGCTATCACTGTCAAAACAGTCCTTGGGTATGGATCCTAACAGTTCATTACCTAAATCTATGGAAAAATGTCGGTCATCAACCGCCATTCCAATAATGGTGCCTGCGGCTAGAGTGATACTCTTTAAGTCGCTGTTATCCACCTTTATTGGAATGGTGTCATGTTCTATGTTGACTAAAGGTGTTGGGTTTACCCCCAACCCTTGCTGTTGGAAGTGAGCAATAAGATGGATATTGAAGTTTATTAGGTCCAAACTAATGGCAAAGTGAATGAGAATGTCACTACCTAAGTAAAATCAAGCAGGGACATCTCGCACGACCCAACAATTATGGACTATGCTCTTGTTGCCTATGGAAATTTTGAGCATACACCTGCTAGGGAGGGGATGTTTGGAATTGGGTGTTTCCAGCTCCATTTCCCATTTGTCTATCAGTTTAAATGTGGGAATGGCTGGATCTTTTGGGAGTTTGCGGAACATGGCCTTGCTGATGAAGCTCTTACCATTATTCACACATACTCGGGCAAGAACAGAGTCCTTCCCCTCCCTTAACTTAATAGGGATGAACAATTGCTCTCCAATTTTCTGAATATCAGCCGAGATTTGAGCTGATTTCGTATCTTTCTGGATTATAGGAGTGGGATTTTCTGATTGTGAATTTGTAAAGAATTTCAGAGTGTTTCCTTCCAGTGTGGAATGCCACCTTAGACTGGAAGGAAGGTTGATTTTCAGAAATAGAGAGGACCTCCCATCACCAGTTTGTTATCCTACTGCAATTATTGTCACGTCTGGGATTTGATTATTCTGGAAGTGAAATTCTATTTGGTCAGATTTTTGTTCAACCATGTGGCATGTGCCATTTAAACTAACATGGTTGACACTCTGTTTCAATTTTATTGGTCGGTTAGTCTGGTTTCAGAGGACCTTGTTTACTCAATCTATGAGGGGTGACAACCTACACAGGATGTCATTCCCTAGTAAACAAGGTGTGCCCTCTGGAGTCACAACTATGACCGGGTGCTTCACCTTGTGTCGTCCAATTTTAATGTCCAAATTCACAGTCCCCTCGACAGGAATTTCCTTCCCGTCGAAGTTCTGAAGCTGTCCAGGAAGAGGGGTGAGAGAAATTTGGTATTTCTCCCCCCTTCCCGAATTCAGTTCATCAAAGGCCCTTTTTGACAGAAAGGTAGCTTGGGATCCAGTGTCCACCAGTGCCAAAATTGTACATTGCCCCTGTATTTGGACCGGGGCATAGAATCTTCCCTCCTTTTCCTCAAGGGGGCAAAGATAATGTACATTTTTGGACAACTGGTGGGTTAGTTTCTTGGTTTTGGATACTGACAGAAAGGTGATTTGAGCAGGATTCTGTTTGGAGTCTTGGGAATCTGGAAGAAAAAGGTGACAGCTAGATATGGGGGAGCCCACGCCTGTGATAATTGAGAAGAAGAAGAAGATATGCTGGAGGTTTTGGGTTCCCCTGGATCTGGTTCTGGGCTGCCCCCCCCCCCTTTTTGGAGGCAGTCACCAGGATGGATTTAAGCCAGGGGATTTTCGTGCTGGTGATTCTGGGATTTGATGATGGGCGGTGCTAACTCAGTCCCCACATCTACCCAGTCTGGATTTGGATCCTTTGGGACCCATTTTTCTTTGGGAGGAGTTCCCCCAACCCTGAAGGAGAAAATCCTTTTCACAGGATCCTCTGAGGATCCCTCTCCTTCAAACTGGAAGACTTGTACCTCCTCCTGAAAATGGGTCTTTTTGAGCTCTTTATTTCTCTTACCCCCCTCTGCTCCCTGGGTTGCAGACTTTCAGGGGCAGGAGATTTTGGTTCCGGTTCCTGGGTTTCTAGGGGCTTTTTACAAGTGGGGAAGGAAGCTTCCTCCAAGGCTTTACACCCCCCTTCCCCTTATGCCTCCTCCCTGGGAACTGGTGTGTTGTCGGGTTTCTTCCTCGTCATTGCTCGGGAGCACCAGGTCCTGGATTTTAGGCATTCTGCGCCATCATGCTCATCTGAGGGTTCTGTTGAACCCTCAGCATGTGACCCAGATCCTGTGTCATGTTCTGGACCTTGCGCTCTAGTTAGGACACCCGCTCCGGCTGGTACGGGGTCCTCATGTCTCCCCTGGGCTGATCCCGGGAAGGGTAGCTATCCCTTCTCCCAAAATACCGCAGGTTAGGAAAGTTTGGGTACCCCTCCACCCTTGGCCTCCCCTCTCCCGGATTGAGCTGTCTGGGCTCAGGAAAGTGGGGAAAGAAGGATGGATTGTTTTGGGGGTTAAAGTTTGGCAGGTACCTAGGAAGGACATTTTGTCCAGTATTTGGGGGATTACTGCCTTTCTGGGGGAAGTGAGGAGGGAATTACCCTGGGTTTCCTGCTGTCTGGTTGGACACCCCCCCCCCTTGGAGGAATGAGGTGAGAGATTGAATATATCAACAGATATAGAAAGTGGAATTAAAAGGTGGAAAGGAGGGAAGGATAGGGCCGATGAGGTAAGGCTTGTACTAAACAAATGGATGGCAGGACAGATATTACTCAAGTTAGATGGGAAAAGCATTGAGAAGGTTAGGCAAAAAGAAGATAAAGATGAGCAAGAAAACAAGGAGAGGGAACAAGAGAAGCGGTTTAGGGAAGATGAGCATTGAAGCGAAAGCAGAGAATAATGGGAAGAGATATATAGAGAAGAGCAAGAGAAAGACAAAAACGGGCAGAAGAACAAAGGAAGTATGAAAGTCGGAAGAAAGAAATAGAAGGAAGGGATAGGAGAGAAAGAAAGAGGGAGGAAGGAGAGGTACAACGAGTGAAGGAAAAAGAATACAGCAAAGAAGGGAAGAATAAGAACGAAGAGAAGCAATAAGAAGGGAAGCATTAAAGCAAGAGGAAGAGAGAGTAAGAAAGGATGCGAGCGAGCAAAGGGCTGTGGAAGAAGGAATAAGACGGAAATAGAAGGTCGCAAGATTTTGACGCCAGTCTCGTTCTTAAAGAATGAATAAGACCAAGCGATTGAAATACAGGAGCGATGGGAAACAATGAGAGGAACGTTCCCAATAAGAGAAGTGACTCAAGAGACACCTAAAGTAATACAAGAGGAAAGATGTGATGCAGAAGGCATTGGAGAGAGGATCGATAAGTTATATCGGCAAATCAGGCAAGATAACGAGTATGGAACTCAAGGGAGCGGCAGACGACCCCCAATATCAAAAACACGGGAAGAGGAGGAAAACATGTTTAGTGATGAAGGCAGAGCATTGTCTTTGAGTAGATTAGATCTAGATTGAGATGAGGGAGGATAACAGTCACACCAGTTGGGGTGTAGCAATGTCAGATTAAGAAAGGGAATCAGGTCATGAGATAGAAGGGGAGGGTGCATACACTCCCTTGGGATGCCAAAATCTGGAAAAAGGGATAAGACGGTCAGATCTGGAACACCCTAAAGAAAGAACACCAGATCCTACAACATATCCCAAACTTTCCTGAAGACAATCATGTAGTGTGAGGGGAGAATCCTCACCCTATGTGAGTAGATTAAGGTTGTTACCAGCACGAAGACGAATAGGTACGATTACCCCTGCAATGAATAAACAAATAATGGGATCTAGTTATGGGATGGGGTCACACAATTCCCAACAACAAGAACCTATGCAGACATAACAGAATGCAAACACGTGGCAAATGCTAACTCCTAGGATAGGGGGTATCACTGTGGTGGGAGGAAACCCTTTTACAGGGATGGGGATGAATGTGCCCCCAATAGGACAGCTCACATGGTGACTTGGTATGTTCAGTACAATCAGTAACACCAAACCCCCAAGAGGAACCAAGGGTTGATGTGATGATAGGGGGCAAATACCAAGTGTCCTTTTGACTACAGGTCCATATGACATAGGCCTGTTAAAGGGAATAGGGGAAGTTAAAATAAAAGTCAAGCCAGGTGCAATTCTACCCCAAGCAAAACAGTACCCATGTTTCGAAAAGCTGATGAAGGCATATTCAAGACTATTTCTGCATTGATGATTCAGGGAATCTTAGTGGCATCAGAATCCCTGTGCAATACTGCAGTGTATCCAATTACAAAATCTAAAGGAGTGTCATGGAGATTTATCCAAGACTCGAGCCTTCTTAATCAAATTCCAGAAGGGGTGTTTCCATTAGTTCCAAATCCTGTGACAATATTGTGTAGCATCCCAGTTGAAGCCAAGTATTTTACGGTGATCGATTTGAAAAATGTGTTTTTCTTGATCCCATTGCACTAAGACTCACAAGATCTTACTTTTATGTTCAGAAAAAAGAGATTAAAACACAGGTATTTACCTCAAGGGTATTGCGAGTCCCCGTCCATTTTTAACAGGGTCCTACAGATGAATTTAGGAAATATTGAACTCAAGGGTGCAGTGATTCAGTACATAGATGGCATATTGATTTGTAGCGAAACAGAGGATGAGTGTAGGCAGGAATCTGTTGAGTTAATGACTATATTGGCAGACAAAGGATAAAAAAGTAGACAAGGAAAAATTACAGTATTTCCAGGAAGAGGTGTTATACACAGACCAGTTGATTTCACATGAGGGAAAGAAGGTGACACCTGAAAGAGTGATAACCTGAGGTTATCATTCAGCAGTTTTTGGGCTTATGCAATTTTATCAAGACCTGGGTGTTCGACTATAGTACATGTGCAAAACCACTTCTGCAGGCACTTTAGGAAGCACAAGTTGGTAAGACAAAAATAGAATGGACTGAAGAGATGGAGGAAGGATTTGAGGAATTAAAAAAGGCAATTTGTACAGCTCCAGTTTGGGGAATATCCAGTTATAGTGAGGAATGTTACTTATTTTCCCACACCAATACATCAGTAATGACAGCAGTACTTACACAAAGAATGACACTGGGGTATAATCCTTTGGCATATTATAGTGGGATTTTAGATCCAGTCATGAGAGGACATTTTCCATGCAAACAATCTTTGCCTGCTGCCGCATTTGCGATTGAGAAGTCTACAAGTATTACCATGGGTTGTGCAATGACGCTATATGTGGAGCATGCCTTATTTGCCATTTTAGAGAAACCCAAAGGTACATTGACATCACAAAGAGCTTCAGCATACGAAGTGATGATTTCCAACCCAGCCATTAAAATATGAAATGTAAAATAGTGTACCCAGCCATGTTTTTAACCGAACCAATAGAAGAAGGTGTATAATTCTATGATGATATACCCTGAGTGAAAGAAAATGCTTTAGCGGGAGGGGAGATTCTTTTTATCGATGGTTCATCGAGAATTGACCAGACTAGTGGGGAGAGGCATTCAGGATCTGCAGTAGTAAGGCACAGATTAAACCGTAAATTTGAGGTAGTGGTGAGTGCAAGACTACCATCTAATTTTTCAGCACAGGCAGCAGAATTGGTAACACTTATTGTTGCGCTCGAGAAACATCAAAATCTAGAAATAACGATGTGCAGTGACTCCTCCTGTCACGCAGGAAAAGGAAGGGTTATCTCTGCGTAGACAGCACTCCAGTGCAATATGCGTCTCTACTGGACAGGCTCCTTAAGGCACTACAACTCCCAGTAGCCATAGCAGTCGTAAAATGCACAGCGCATACTAAACGAACAGACTTTATCCCTTGCAGAAATGAAGCCACAGACTTAGAAGCCAAAAGAGTTGCATATTCTTCAGAAATTTCGAGTTTTGACACTGAAGAGGTCAAGGAGGTATTAAATAGAAACATGTTAGTGAGAGCGGAGTTTAATATGCTGGCAATTATGCAACTAATCGAGATGCAGGGCAGAGCCACACAAGAAGAGCAGGAGCTATGGAAAGATATGGGGTGTTCTTTATCCCCCTCAGAAACACTATGAAAACAGGAAAGCACTGGAAAGCCAGTGATGCCAGCAGCATTATTGAAAGTCGCACTTGAGCAGCTGCATTACCACACGCATGTAACCTGAGAAACTCTTGCTGCCACTAATGCTGAAGACTGGTTTGTTCTCAATCTATTGAAGCACATTACACAGTTCATTGTGAATTGCATCGTTTGTAAGAGGTTCACAGTTGGTCATACACTAAGAACAATCAGAGGAGTAATACCCTGTCCAAATGGCCCATTTCAGAATTTGCATATCGACTATGTCAATATATTGCAAACATGCAATGGATATAGGTATCTATTAGTTGTGGTGTGTCCCTTTTCTCGATGGATCGAAGCCGGTCCTTGTACACATCCTGATACCACTTTTGCATCGAAGTTCCTAGTTCGCGAAGTATTTCCAAGATGGGGAGTGTGCAAAATATTAAGGTCTGATAATGGGCCACACTTTGTCAATGAGCTATTTGAACAGGTCGGGCTTCTATTGGGTATAAAGCATACGTTTTGGTCTGCTCATCACCCGCAAGCAAACGTGATATGTCAGAGGCTCAACAAGGAGAGAATACCAAAAATCTGATTAACTTTGAAAAAGGAATGGCTATATTTCCTATCCCCAGCCTTGTATGCCCTTCGAAAATCAACCAGGTTTGGACCATCATCTCACGCCCCATGAATTAGTAACAAGGCACTGCATTAGAACGCCACTTACTCCGCCATCTAGAGTCAGAAGTGATGCCCAGTGTGTAGCGCAGACTCTAGGTGATGAAATGCATGATTATTTGACATGTATGACTATCAGTGTTTCTTTCATTTCAGATCAAGTCAAGCATGGGAGGGTGGGGTTGAGGAACTCAGAAGAGGGCAGCCCAGTAACTGATCCAAGTCAATTACTGTCACCATCCAAGTTGTGTGGTGGAGACCAAGCGCTTATTAAGAATTTCCCTCGTAGGTAGCATGAACCAAGATTTAATGGACCGTTCCATGTAGAGGAAAGTTCCCCTACTGCAGTTAAGGTATCATCTGGAAGAAGAGCTTTGGTATATTTGAGCGACGGAAAGATCTACAAATGCAAGACCCTCCCTCTAGCATCTGCTGATTGGGAAGCAAGACAAGAAGAAGAATTGCTGCATGTGCATTCTCGATCAATGACTAAGAAGCAGGACGAAAAAACAGTACATGATTAAAGATATTTCTTTTGGACTGGAATTCATTGGACATTCCTTAAATCTTTTTAGCAGAAAGTTCATGGACTGGCAGAGAATTCCAGAGTTTAAATATATTTTCTAAAAAAGTATATAGGCACTCTGCCGAAGCGTCTATTTCTTGTTAGAAACTGGAACAGAGCACAAAATCCGGATTCATTTTTGTGAGTTTATTTTATAAATACATGCCACCGATTGATAGTGACGAGCATAGGCTCATGATTGCCGTCTTTGTGTTTATACTTCATTTATACCCTATTCTCACTTGTCTTCATGATCCAAAGAATGGCCCAGTAATAAGAAGGCTCCTGATTGCAATACTTCAGCAGATTGTGCAGCAAAGAATGTAATTTGAATATATATATATATATATATATATATATATATATATATATATAAAATAATTCAGGAAGAAGAAAATGCAGGGGTGCAAGAAGATTAGAAGTTCAACAGGAATTGGCATGGCACACAAAATGTTTTTCTAGACTCTTATGCCTGACATATATATGCATGTTTTTTCTCTTTATCTTCTTGTATCTTGCATATCAAAGTCTTTATTATTCTGATGGTTTAATTGAAAACACGACACCTGTGATCTTTCCCAGCATAAGTACAAATGATGATAATGTCTTTGACCCCTTTGGGCATGTCAAAAGACATAAGAGGGATGCAGACGATAACTAGGGGATAAATACCTATCTTAATAATTCAGCTCACCTGGGGAATAATATGTGGTACCAGCATATGAAAAAGGTGGGGGAGAGAGCAATTTATGAGAATTGCTACATCTGCTCTCTCATCCCCTATGCCATGAGTACAGTAAGAACCTTAATTTTAAAAGAGATATCAGCATATGATGCGAAGTGCCTAAGCCATCTAGCGGCATCTGCTATCAGAGGACAGTTCCAAGGAAACTGGGCAACCCTGCGATGGAGATCAAGACAGACATTTCTGTACCAGGATGACTATATCAAGACAAAGCAAATGGAAAAGGAGCCTGGATGGACAGACAAGATGCTCGTGTATCTTTCTATAGGACAAGACAAAGTTGAAATTGAAGAAATGAAGAGGATGAACTGCTCTGACAAAACTGAAAAAACTAGAATGCCTGGATGGTGGGAGTTGATCTATGGACGAGTGATTACGGCCAAATGATGGGAAGATGGAATGATGTCCTGTGCAACTCATCTTTTAAGCAAGGAACCAGTGTACGAGGTGCAGAAAGTGAATGATGAGTGCCTAAAGTCATGGGCCAAGAATTCTAAACTACTGACATGGGCGGGACCAGTTGCTGTAGTCCCATTGATCAATGCGACAATATGCTTTCGTAGCAAGGGTAAAATTCAGGTTGGAGAGATTAAGGGGTGCAAGAACATAATTGATATCCCAGGAATGAGGAGAGGAACAGCTGTCCTAATGGAACGATATTGGGCCTGTGGATCTAGAGCCTATATAAAGTTGCCCAAGAACGGAGGAGGAGTGTGTTCCATTGTAATCATCCATGTTCCAGCCTTAGTGATTCCCCAGAGTGACCTGAACATTGAGGGATTTCCAAAAGTGAATGATCGCCTAAAATGAAAGAGGTCACCTGTGTTCCGAAGGATGAAAAGAGAGAATTACTTCTCAACTAAATCGAAAAAGGCTTATAAAGACATTCCTGATGAAAACAAGTTGTTCAGCAAGACTGCGATGATAATGACATCTATATTCCTGCCTGGACTCCAAACAGTAGTGAATGCCAAATGGCTACACATCACCAGATGGGAGCTTTTGCAGACAATCAACACCACTATAGAAGGATTTAACACCATAAAAGAAGAGCTAAGGGCCATAAGGTTAATGGCCCTCCAGAACAGTTATGTCATTGACACGATTACAGCACTGGAAAGACGAATTTGCCCCAAGATCAGGCCTTCTTGCTATACTTTCATACCATCACATGACAGTGAGAACAGGACTTTGATGGAGGCCATATCCATGTTGACAGAACTACACATGAAAATGGAGGAGGAGACAGAGGCTATTGGAGATGACGATTGGTTCTCCTTTCTATTTGGATAGATTCCCGAACGGATAGCAAGTGTATTCAAGTTCCTTGGAGCAATACTAGTGATGATAATGTTCGGATTCTGTGTTATAAGGATAATAATTGGACAATGTCAGAAAAATACAAAGAAAGCAGTAGGGATGAAGATCATGATTGATTTGAAGGATGAAACAGAAGAGAACACTTTGACTGAAAGTGCCAATAAATTATTGTGGCACCTGAAGGAACGAAGTTCCTGTATCCAAGAGATCATAAGAATTATGTCGGACGTTGGGCCTTCTGTACCCCAAGTAGAGAATGCAATGACATGACCTGGAGTGTGGATGAACATATAAAAACTGTGGGCACCGTGAGGGGGGTGACAAAGATATGGATATCCAAGAAACCTCTTTTAAAGAGAAAAGTCAAAGGATCAGGAAAACATGAGGAGGTGGTTGAGGACTCAACCAGAGGGGGGAACGTAGAGGAGCAGACGTGTACATCCACAGGAGATCCTACTCCCCTGCCTCGCCTGCATTGGAGACATGAGACTGTGCCCTGTTTCACATCAGCTGTTGTACCAATACCGCAGAGAGCATTTGGGAGACGGTATACATTGAGACAACCATATCGAATGTACCTTCGAGTTGGTGACAATCTGCAGGAGGATCTCCCTGAAGGAATATAAAAAGAGCTAAGAAAGAGGACTGATGACGTCACGGACAGGTGTGTACAAAGTCGTTAAATACTGAATGAAGATAATCTATGAATCATAGAAGAGAAATGACGAAGACCATTACACTGTAAAAAAGACACAGTATACATTAGAAGTATAATGACTGTACATACGCTGAAACGCACGATAGATCAAGTCATTGTATAGGCTAGCTACAAGTAGTTAATAGAATACAGGTGGAGCCGCCATTGTACAGAAACAGGACATTGGTATCATGAAATATGTTAGCCAAAGAATCATGAAGAAACAATGGAAGGCTGTGTTTCACAGTAGAACATTAGGTTATTGAAACTGCGTTGAGAAGCTGTCTGGCCTGGAGGCAAGAACCAAGAAGTCGAGGTCAGCTATCTACGCTGAAGAGGAGCGTGTGTGCGGAGGATTAATCCTCTCACGTTAAGGTGCAAGAAAGAACATACAGGATGCCAAGTCTTAGTTCATGAAATCATTTAAAAGCTTGCACAATGAACACAATCGTGGTCTCTTGTCATGGGAGTTGAGGCTGAAAATAGGGCTTGAACTCAGAGTTCCAGACACGATAGCGAGTGCCCTCACTCCCTTTGCATTCTCAAGACAAGAATACTCTGCAAGGCCAATTACAAAGACAATTTCATGGCAGAAGGCATGGGTGATGAGAGATTTTGGGTCAATTGGGTGGTAGAGCAGCTCCTTGTCCTATTTACTTACCCCTGGGTCTGGGCTTACATGCTGCTAATTGAACCGAATGTTCCAGACATGGCACAAGTGTGCCAAACAAATCGTATTAGTCTGTGTAACGAAGGACCTTATAGCTGGGGAAACCAATTAGATGTTGTGTACCTGATTTTTCTGAAATGACTCGTATGAAGAGGTAGGCATATGTTATCCACCTGATATCGGACAGCCAATAACCAACCTGGCTCCAATATGAGTGTATATCTAGATGTGTCCCTTAACCAATCCCAACCCTTGATATGTTTTTCATTATTGCCACGTAGTATGACATCATGCTGATGCAGAAAGCAGTATATAAAGTGAATTTACTATGGAAATCGCTGAGAATGAGCAGCGTCCATCCATTGATGTTCGTTGTAAAGATAATTGTTAATAAAACAGCAACTTGCCATCTTCTTGGGTTTGTCCGATTATTTCGACTCAGAATTATTCTGTTGTGATCCCATCCAGTAACAGATGCACATATCCAAAGGGCCATACGCTCATAATCGTCCTTTCCCAGTATTTCCTCGTAACAGTCTGAACCTCAAAAGCCAAACACTGCGCCCAAGAATAATGTGAGAAACTTGCACCTCCAACAAATACCAACCACAGCTTCACAACATTTCAGCTCCTCTAGCTCAGACCCTGGAACCAGGAATCACTGTATAATAAATAATCGCTCTTCCAAAGGTCTTGAGGTCTCCCTGCACCAGTGTGTCTTTGTTGAAACCTAATGTGGACGCCAAGGAATGTGCACAGTAACTGCCTCTGTAAATGTACAACCGCCTGATGCAGAACTGATTTTCCAGACCCAGGGTATTACTCTCCTGACTCTTGGGGGCTGCAGGTCCTTTCTTCACCTGTGTTCTTATCTGTGGGTACGTTCTTCATCACCAAGGGCGTCATGTGGGTTTCACTTCAACAGAACCCCAGAAAACATCTCCTTGGGACACTTCACTGGTAACACTTTACCGCCAAAATCGGTCCCAAATCCACATAACTAGTCTGCCTTGATCTCTTAAGAAACATTTTGATGAACACTAAAGAATTATTTTGAAACTATTTTACTTACATGTTATACAGTGTTGCACATATTTTTACATTTTGTTTTTATCTTTTGCCTTTTCTTATATAAAGATATTTTTATAAAAAATATAGTGCCAGGGCATTCTCTCATTAGGGATTAATGAAAAGTGTGTACTGTAACTGAACTGTGAACCACCCCACTCCACCACCTAAGAGTTAAACCGAGTCGCTCTACCACACAACCACCTAAAAAGCCTGCTGAGCTTGACCGAATTACTGGTGCCCATAAGTCTGGAGAACATACTGAAAAGCCCTGGCGAGGCTTAAGGAAAATCTCCCTGGCTCGCAGGTGGCGGCCAATTTTAATAAGGTACTTTGTGTGCTTTAATGGGCCAGGCCCGTCAGTCTCTAAAAATTAGGGCTGCACCGGGGCCCTGTCGGCACCCCCCCCCCCCCCCCCCCGGCCCAGCAAGCCATGGCGGAACACATCAAAGCCCAGCCGCGACGGGAGGCGCGTCTGCCTTTTTCAAGTCAGGCAAGTTGTGATTGACAGAAGTGCCTGCCAGGCAGAGAGTCTCAAAAAATGTAAATTGCAGTTTCAGCAACGCTGTAGCTGGCACTTCTGTCAGTCACTGTAATTTCTTCTATGAAGTTACGGTCCCATTGTTTACGCACCCTATCCCCAGGTCACAGAGGCGTCTATGACCCCCGGCAAACCTGGAAGCTCCGTGATCTAACCTGCTCTGCGCCTCAGGGATCTGTGTGCTGCAGTGCAGATTAGATCATTGGAGCCCCCAGGTTCGCCAAGGGTCAAATACGTCTCAAGCTCATTGATCTAGTCTGCTCTGCAGCGCACAGATCACAGAGCCCGAGGCGTCTTTGTTCATTGGCAAAGTCTTATAAAAGATGGCTTGAATTGTGTACTTTTCAAGCCATTTTTTATAAACATAGAAATATGCAAGATATTTCTATGTTTATAAAAGGTGCCTTGAAAAGTACACAATTCAAGCCATCTTTTATAAAGCTTTGTCAACGGACAAAGACAACTCAGGCTTTGTCTGTCCCACACAAGTATTTGTGTGCGTACCTTAATGCGGTTGTGCACTTTTCAAGCCATCTTGAAGTACACAAACCATATATTTCTGTGCGAACCTTACTATGGTTTCTGTGCTTTTCAAGCCATCTTTTATGAACATCGAAATAAACATATTTCTATGATTATAAAAGATGGCTTGAAAAGTACAAGAACCATAGTAAGGTGTGCATAAAAATATATAAATGCTTGCATACATACAGGGAGGTGGGGGGGGGGGGACTATTTATTATTTTATTTATTGCATTTGCATCGCGCACCTAACCCTCAGGAATCTGGGCGCTTGAACTTAAGAATGTGGTTACAAGTAATACTTAGTTGTACATTTAGGTAGTTACACAGTACAGTGATAGTTGCAAGCAGTTACAGTGTAGTTTAGTTATACAGGTAGATATGCAATCTACAGTATATCGGTAGTTACACAGTACAGTGATACAAAACAGTTAATAGCGTTTAGGTGGACAGAGATAAGTGCAGGGTAGAAAATGACCGGTCAAAAGGGCAAGTCAAGGTCACCTATGGGTAGAGAGGATGCTGCTAGATTTCCTGTGTGAAGAGCCAGGTTTTAAATTTTTTATGAAAGGACAATAATGAGGGATCCATCCTTAGTTCAGTAGGCAAGGCGTTCCAGGAGTTAGCTGCCATGACAGGGAAGCTGGAGCCACCTGCTGTTGGCCTTTTATATCATGGTGTGGTCAACTGCCCTCTATCTATAGCAATATTACAGCATACTTGCCAACCCTACCGATGTAGGCGGTAGGTTGCTGCCTTTCAAGCAATCCTACCGCCTACAGATTAGGGTTTTTGATCCTACCGCTTTTCAGTGTGTCTGTGAAGTTGCTTTATGGCTCCCTAGTAGCTGCAGAGCAAAGAGCTGCAAAATGAAAGCATTCGATTAGGGCTGGTGTGTGTGAAGTCATGTATTTGGTTTACATGATGAACTGTGAACTGACCTGATGTAACTCTAGGCACACGTGTGCAGAGAACGCCAGGTTGTCACTGGGGCATTTCACCTGAAGTGTGTTCAGACTGAAAAGGACTTGTGCATTTGAAGTCAAGATTCAGTGGCTTTTGTCAAGTTTCCAAAAAGGAGGAAACAAAAAAAAGCTGTGGTCTCAAGCGAATGCAATAAAGCAATGGTGTGAATGTTGATCAGTTGTGCAAGAACTAAAGCACAGATGGAATGGGATGAGTCTCATTCTCTGCCATTATCATTTCAAGGGCCAGATAAGCATATTATTAATTTGCTAGGTGAACAAATGTGCAATGTTCTGTTTTGACTTTCGAAATGATATTCTCCCAGAGCAATCGCTTTGATGAGATTGTTTTTAAATGCCCCACCTCACTGTTTCCAGATCACCCTCAGCTATGGGGGTTTAATGAAAGAATCTGGCTGTAAAGTGTAATGCAGGGGGCTGTGCTTAGGCAAGGAATTATGTGAAGAGGAGTTACAGGCCTAGGGGCACAGGAAGTTGAGGCAGCGTTCTTTGCAATTAGCTGTGTATTACTATATGCTCGATGCTAACAGTGGGCTTTTGCATGACAAAATGCCTAACTCATTAGTGCTTGTAGCAACGGAAAATGCACAGGCTGCAAGTCTCTCGCCCCTTTTGATCACAGCATTCTCCTAATATTGTGAACTATTGCCTCCCCAAAACTACATTTATTCAGAGTGAACACTCTTCCGGGCTACCTCGAGTGCTCCCTGGGGCAAGTTTCCTGCTGTTTTTACTTATTTCTATATCCTGATCTCCCTGAAAGAAATGTACTGCATTATTTCATCTGGGACTTTAGGGGCATTCAGAAATACAGCATATCTGGGCAAGGGAAGCACAAGTCCATGAGTACAGAAGCAAATAGCACATAGGAAGAAAGCTCACTCCAAAGGGTCTGAGGTAGTCCATTAAACATGCCCAGAGTTTAGATGATGTGTGTAGAACAGAGAACACACATATGGAAGGTACGGAGCACAAATGAAGTCGGCATACAATGACCGCAGTTGGTGTGCTGGGTATTTTTGCAGGGTATTTTTGATGGAGCACCTGCAGGGTATTTTTGATGGAGCACACAAAAAAGACTATGGCCTGCATGCAGATTTGGCAATAGAATGGGTTGAGTGTATTTCAGTGGCGCCGGCTGGTGTTAACAGTGGTTGTGCTAGGATGGGCCCGGCTAGAGATGCGTGAGGGCCCATTGCAAGTGGGGGCCTTGCCTGGAGCAGAAAAAAGTCTAAGGCACCCATGGGGTGCATACATTTTAATGCAGACAAAGAAATACAAGGGGGGGCTTATTGCCACCGATTATCACGAGACTTCCAGCCATCAGGGAGTCGAAACAATAAATGCCCACTGGAAATCTATAAATCCTTCTTTGTGGCTGAAGCAGAGGAACTGGTGTCAAAGGCAACAAGGTGATAACTCTTTGGTATACCCAACCATACATGCAACATTCCGAGGCACCTGTGAGGGAGATTTCCTCTGAGAAATCGGGAGACTTAAACTTTCCCCTAGGAACGAATTGGGGCTAGAATTATTTTAGGCGGGAGAACGTGAAAAATATCAACATTTTCCCCAGAAAAATCAGGAGTCTCCTGACTTAATCAGGAGGGTTGGCATGTATGCCCATGGGAAATTATGGTGGGAAGGGCTCCAGCAAGCCCAGTTTGTAAGGCGAGCGCGGCAAAGTGCACATTTTAAACCAATACCTATGCTATTTATTTCAAATTGTTATGCTTAGAACCTTGTGGTTGAGTGTCATGTGAAATGTAATGTTATTTCCTGAGATGTTATCTGGTCAAGTGATCTCATTTCCCATGAAGTTATCCCTATGTTAATTACCATTTTTCGAACTTAAAAAAATCCTACAGCTTGTTGGTCATAGAATGTTGGCAAGTATGTTATAGCACAATAGGACCCTATAGCAATAGTCTATAGCACAACAGGTTTAATGGCCCCTCTCACTACCATCCTTCAAAACTGCCATCCAACCCCCCCCCCCCCTCGCCACCCCCCCAAATGTTGAGGCTGCCTCCGGCCCTGGACGCCACTAGTAGTGGGTTTGAGTCTGGCTATTGCTACACTCTCCAGCTGCGAATCCTCGTGTAGAGCAGATGTCCCCATAGTGGCGCTTTGGGAATTGATTGTTGGAATCTGAAACTTGGACATGCGCAATTGGCTAGACTGAGGGCCAGGCACCTGTTCTTAACCTTGTGTATTAACGGCGCAGTTAAAAAAAAAAGTACAATGGCAGTTTAGACAAAACTAATCTACTAAAGCAATTGTGCCGTAAAAAGGTAGTATATGTTCAAGAAACGACTCACCTCTAGTGTCACTAAAACATATATCCATTTGCCAGGACAGAAAAAGGGTGGCCCCATTCGAACATGGACTGAACTGCACCCTCTCATCCAAGGAACGCTAGACCTGCTGCCAAGCGCGCAGCCCCGGGGCAATGGCGAGCAGACAGACGCCTGTTGCTTCTCTCTGCCTTTTCGCTTCCTTGACAGACGTTTTGTGCAAGGGTTGTTCCGGGTCTGCAGACTCCTGACCCGGAGCAGCGTGTTCTCGTCGCGGCATTCTAAGCGGCCGGCCGGGACTTTACCCCCGCCTATCTCCCCTACTCCCACATTCTCAAGAGGCACGTGCCCTCGACGAAGACAAGCACTCCCGCCACACCCACAGGCACGCACGGTCATATTAGATAGAGAGACACAGGTGCCTTAAATAACAGACACACGCGCCCTAACATGCACATTCTTGCACCACACACAGCCATGCACACAGGCTCTGCCACACCTTGTGTATTTCACAGATCCATGCTCACTGACATCCCACACGCACACATCAACATATAGATGGGGCACAGGCAGCACACATATGGACATGCACTTACATCACACACACAAAGGCACACACATCTCACACAGATGTGTACTTAGATCACACAGAGGGACACGCAAACACTCATGAAACCTAGACAAACACATCAAACATAGCTACACACACACACACACACACACAGAGGTAGCTGGGCTGATGGTCACTTGTGACTTTTGCTACAGGGGAGAACAACATTTGGATTTCCGCCATGGGAGCAGAAAATCCCACACTGAGTACCGCCGGGGAGCCGAACCCATCCTCAGGTCTAAACACCACATTTGACAACACAATTAGCTGCAAGAACTGGAAAAAATACATAGGATTTAGAAGCAGGTCTAGACATATACACTCTCAGAAACAGTAGCATGAACCGTCGAGCTGTCTTTGCAGCATTCTGCTTTAGGAATCCCCACTTCTCCATAGCTGTGACCTTTCCTCCTTGGACCCCCATTTAAGGCTGAGGTGAGGATGAGGCTGCCCTCCCAAATTCAAGGGAGCAGAACTTGCTAAGTTTGCAAGAGGCATGCTAACACCGCACCAGGTTCGAGCCCAGCTGAAGACAAGCCAGAAACCCTGGTGTGCCCAGTGATTAGGAGAGCCTGGCACTCAATCCAGAGTTCTTTTCCTTTTTGCTTGCAGAACCTGCAGGGGGCAAAGTGACACCCCTACTCCCGTGGTCCAAGGAGAACGAGGGCAACTGCCCCCTCTGTCGGCTCCTGTGCATAAACTTACCACTGATTCCTTGACATACACTGCCGTATCACACACAGGGACACACACACACACACACACAGGCACTTATGGTATACACCCACAACAACAGCCCACACACACAGCATCTCACACAGAAACATGCACTTATATTGCACACAGGGACACAAAGGCACATCACTCTCTCTAACAGAAACACACACACACCCTTTCACAGAGACAACTGCAATTGCATCACACACGTGGGCTCCAGTTCCACTCAGTGCATGCATGCTACCCAAAAACGTAGATGCTAGCAACCTACAATCGTGTGGACTCTGCTTCTAGCAAGGCTTTGCCAGTATCTTGGGACTTGGTTATGTCATATACGGATTTGAAGGTAGGGCCTTGCCGCAATGCATT
This sequence comes from Ambystoma mexicanum, assembly GCF_040938575.1. Lineage (NCBI taxonomy): Eukaryota > Metazoa > Chordata > Amphibia > Caudata > Ambystomatidae > Ambystoma > Ambystoma mexicanum. The sequence goes on from NC_090922.1 coordinate 243,005,017, forward strand.
TGATCTTTTATTCTTACTTTTCTTTTACGTTTTGTTCACAGTTTGATTTCCTTTCAAGCACTGGATTACAACCTGGGCTGCGGCGCATGACTGGGCGCCTCCCACACACACCCTACTTCGTAGCGTTTATATTTACAATGTTGTTGTTGTTGAAGTGTTGCTCATGTTTTAATACGCTTTTTCCTTGTATGCTACTTAGTAGCCAAGGATGCCTGTCCTCAACTGTGCTCTGAGGCTCATGCTCGGACGCACAAGTCTTTCTTTGATTTCTTGCCGCACGCAGCTACCAGGGGCAGTCTGTCCTCACTGCTTACTAGCATGGGGACTGGATTGACACGGGTAATACTCAATGTGCTTTTATGGCGGGTGCTAGCAGACAGCGCAGTAGTTTTGCGCAGCGGGCACGCGCCCGTTACGCAGACGTTGCACCAAAGTTAAGCCCGCCTGGGCCCCTCCGGGTCCGGGCAGGCCCCGAGGGGTTGTAGTAAGGGAAAGAAAGTATTACTCACGACCAGACCTTCTGGCTTTACTCCCTCAAAGTACAGTACTGCCTAATAATTGTGGCAATATGAAGCTTAGGTGGGAAGTTACTGTACTTTCAAGGAAGTGTTTACTGAACATGATTATGATTAATTCACATTTTCTGGTAGCGCATGCTCTATTTGTATATGAGCTTTTAGCTGAAACCAGTTTGGATGTGGTCCTTGTTACTGAAGCCTGGTTGACTGAAACATCCACACCGGTTTTTTCTCAGGCAGTTTGGGATAGTTATAACATCGTTCATCTGGACCGGAACTCTACCCATCTGGGGCGTTGGTGGAGAGGGGCAGGGGGTTGTGGTCAGATTTAGAACAGCTCTTCAAATTTCTATGATTTCTTTGGCTCATAAGTTGAGAACAGTTTTGCTATTAGTCTGCTTCACTACATCAGCATCTATTTCATGACTTTTTGTGATGGTATATCGCCCATCAGGCCCCTACATGTCATTTCTTAATTCCTTTCTGAAATTTATAACAGCACCCCAGGTGAAGTTCATGAACCTAGTGGTATTAGTGTACATCCACCTGGGCGTATCAAGGCTTAGCAAGGTGCCCTTTTAAAAAAAAAGGTTCAATACCCCTCTGGCTCCCGTATTAGTCCAATTCTGTGAGGCAATGCTGGACTTGGGCCTACAGCAATTTGTATGCAAACCAACTAATTTTCAGGGTGGCATACTGGATCTGATTATTGCACCCGTAGATAGTATTTCCAGCATTGCAGGACAACAGGTGTTATGGTCTGTTCATAATCTCATTTTGGTTAGGATATTAGGACCAGTGGTACCTGCCAAACCGCCCCCAGCAACTTTCTGGAGACGAAATTGACGCATTGTGGATAATCTGCTGGTATCATCCCTGATTCAGGATAAATGTTGGGATGCAGCTGGAGGTGGCCAATCAGGTAGCCCCTCTGAAACCGATCCAGGTTTCAGAAGGGGCTACCTGATTGGCCACCTCCCCGAGAATATTAGAAGAAGAGGACAGGTTGATTGCAGCAGCATACACACATTTAGTAGCCCCTCTGAAACTGATCCAGGCTCAGAGACATCCCTCTGAGCCCTGGTTCACAGACCAACTGAAAGCTGCACGCCTCAAAGTGAGGCAGGCCACGCGCAAATGCCAATGCTCCTATAGCCCTGTAGAGAAAGCAACATTTCAGCAGCTGTCCAGAGGATGTCATCACGATATTCGGCTTGCTAAACAAATCTTCTTTACTCACAAGTTTCAGCGGGCTCGCAATCAGTCTAAATAACTTTTCTCTGTGGTAAAGTCATTTTCATCTACTACTGGTTTTTCTCCCGAGGTCCTTCCATCCCTGGCTTTATGTGACTCCCTCTCAGATTGTCTCCATACTAAGGTGGTTGACATTCGGAAGAATATCACTACCAATAAGGTACTTAGGGCTACTCTTCAATCTGCGATAGCTGTTGATTCACCTATAAGGGTTTGGTCTCGGTTCCCTGAATTTTCTGAGGCTGAGGTCCTGCAGGCAGTTGACCGACTTAAATCGACGGCCCCCTTGTACCCCATTCCTCTGCCCACCCTTAAAGCAATCATGCCTTGTATGATCCCTTGGGTTACCAAAGCTGTGAACGTGTCCTGTCAGACAGGTTTGATTCCAACTGAACTCAAACAGGCGACTGTCTCCCTCTCTTGAAGAAACCTTACTGGATCCTTCAGTGTTGGCTATCTTTCGTCCTATCTCGCTTCTTTCTTTGTTCATGAAACTGCTTGAATCTCCAGTAGCTCCTCTTCTCTACTCCTTCTTGGAAACTTCTAAATTCTTTGACTCATTTCAGTCATGGTGCCAGCTGGGGCGGGGCATGGAGAGTGTCCTGGTGTCCGTTGTCGATGATCTGACAATGCTGGTGGATCAGGGTGCAGTCGGGGACCTGATTTTGTTAGATCTGTCAGCGGCCTTCGACACAGACAACCACTCCATCCTGTTATCCCGCCTAGTTGCAGCAGGCCTCTCGGGTCACGTCCTGGCCTGGTTTACTTCATTCCTGACTGAGAGGAGCCAGGCACTTTCTCTAACTCCCTATCTCTCTTCTGCTCATGAACTATCCTATGGTGTTCCTCAGGGCTCCGCCTTGTTCCCCATGCTTTTTAATATCTATGTTCAGCCACTGGTGCGCCTCATCCTCCCTCATGGCTTTTGTTGCTATTCCCACGCTGCCGACACTCAGATTCTGGTCCGCCTAGATCTGGACCAGGATGTTGCGTCTTTGGGATTTTGCGAGTGTCTGTCGGTGGTGGAGGGGTGGATGAGTACGAACTGGTTTAAGATGAATGGGGCAAGACAGAGGTCCTGCTGCTGGGTGCCCCTTCTGGTGCTGCTCTATGGACATTTTCATTCTGGCCTTCTACTCTTTGTGATCTTTCTATTCTGGTGAAGGTGGTCAGGAATCTTGGGATTCTTTTGTCATTGTCTCTGTCGATGACCTTGCAAGTGAGCGCAGTGTGTAAAACTGGCACTTTCTTCTTAAAGTGCTCAGAAAAGTTCCTTTTTTTCCTAATCAATTACGACCTTTGGTGGTAGCATCACTAATTATCAGTCATATTGATGACTGTAACGCACTATTTGCCTCATCCGGGTGGCTCCATACATCGCCTGCAGTTGGTTACTAATTCCCCTTATGGAGCCCACATTAACACAGAGCTTCATGCTCTCCATTGGCTCCCGGTGGCCAAGAGGATTACATTTAAATCTATGTGCTTGGTCCATCAGGCCTTTTACTGTAACGTGCAAGAGAAATTCTGCCCCTATATTCCAGGATGAAAACTTCGCTCTGGGAATGCCAATCTGGTGGTAATTCATAACATTCGACTGTCCCGACTCTCGCCAGTGTGACCTCTCAGCTGAAAAGCTGTGGAATACCCTCCCATGCGACGTCAGAGGTACAGTCAACCATGTTCAATTCAGGCGTTTCCTGAACACTTTGCTGTTTTAACTGTGTGGGGAGGTTTCTTCCTTGAAATCCTTGCGCCAAGATGCCTTTGGGTGAAAGTGTGCGATATAAATACAGATAACAAAACATAACATCCAGGTGGTCGAGGTACCCAGTTTGCTAAGCCGTTAGAATGCATGCAATGTGCCAAGCAGTGCAGTGTTTATTTGTGCCTTCTGAACCAGGGCATGTGCCACTAGGTTGCCCCCATGATGTTTTAAACTTAAGTGTGGGAGTGGGCGGGGCTTACAATGATTTTCTATGTAATCAACAACGAAAATATAAACCCTTAGCAGTCAAAGGGTTAAAACCTGTTTAGCAGCACATCAATGTAGAGCTGTAATTGGCCAGATCAGGCATTGACACTGCTGGGAAGTGAGCCACTTCGAAAGTGTTACATCACACCTTCAGTGTTGCTTCTGGGGTATTTTCGTCTACATGTTCTACTTTCGAGTTTATCCATTGGTTGAACTTCGGTATCCACATTTTAAAGGCACTAGAGATTATATTGGGATTTCAGAATTTAATAGAAACTTGGTTTCAAATAATTTCGGGTTCTAGGCAGGATTCATTTTAAACTTCCCACGAGTGATTTGCCGTTTTTAATTTAACTTTGGAACTTTGACCATACAACATATCCTCCGACTGACCGTACACTCCAGTTTTTTTTTCCCAGCATCCAATTGGGAGGTGCTGCTTGTCTCACAAAGTGAGAAACCTCTCACCAGCTTTTTTTTTGCAAAGGTAAAGTGATAGTTCTGCCACACTTGTTACTTTGTTTTTGTTTTGCCTTTGAGATTCTTCTGCAGAAGACATCATTGGCGCCTGATTCCCACCCAACGCTTTTCTATGAGTTATTACCTCAGTAAACAGACGTCTCTGTATGCCATGAAACTCAGTGCACTGGGTATTGCCCGGTGGCGTGGCGCAGCATGTATGTGGAGTTTCAGGGTTCCTCTATGGGGCCAGCATTGTTCAACAAGAATCCTTTTAATGATACTGTGTTTTAGGTGACTTGACCCCGTCTTTTTATGTAGGAAAGTCAAGATAATCAGAGTTATTTTCCCGTTCCTCAGAAGAACACCATGTTTTTTCCAGTGGGATCCTCTTGTGGGAGTTTGACGCTCCTCTACAGCATCGTGGCCCTATCTTAAAGCAGGGGACCGGCCTGGCTCCTGCATCTGAAAACTGCCACTGAAAGCTGAGTTACAGCGTTCACGACAGCAGACCCAGGCCCATTGAACGACAACAGACCTAGGCCCATTGAACGACAACAGACCCAGGCCCACTGAATGACAACCGAAGCAGGCCCACTCAACGACAAACAGACCCAGGCCCAATGAACAACAGGCCTAGTCCCACTGAACGACAACAGACCCAGGCCCACTGAATGACAACAGAACCAGGCCCATTGAATGACAACAAACCCAGGCCCACTGAATGACAACAGAACCAGGCCCACTGAATGACAACAGACCCAGGCCCACTGAACGACAACAGATGTAGGCCCACTGAACAACAACAGACCCAGACCCACTGAAAGACAACAGACCTAGGCCCACTGAACGACAACAGAACCAGGCCCACTAAACGACCACAGACCAAGTCCCACTGAACGGCATCATCCCCAGGTCTGTAGCCGCACCACAATAAGGTTACGAGTCCTTAAGGTGAACAAGATGTCCGAAGCAGAGAAAGTGGAACTGCCGGGACTGGTAGGCCTCTGTCAGAGCATCAGCAAGTGTCTTCGTTGAGCCAGGGTTTCTCCAGTTACACAGTAGAAAGCTGCATTCAGGCAAGTCTCCAACAGAGTGTTTGTCTGCCATTTGTATTTCCCCGAGGAGCCACCATCCTTGTGAAAGACATGATTCAAGTCATTTCCTTTAGTAGAAACCTATCATCAGTAAAGTGTCAGTGGACAATTGTCAAGAAGGTACTTTTTTGTCCATTGTGCCACTTCTGTACATCCTGTATTTTTATCCAATGTTCTCCCAACATTCTCCCACCAATTAAGACAGGTATTTGCAGATAACGTGCCACGCTAATAAAATATGCATTCTTTATTTCCCACAGGACACGACTGCTCTTCGCCCTCCAGCACTGTTCTGAAATTGATATTTTACCACCCCTTATTGTGTTCTCCGTTGGCATCCTTCTTATCTTAATCCAATATTACAACTACTGTAAGCCCCACGAGGACATAACATCACTGTCATAGGCTCCCCATTGTTGAAAGCCTTTGATAATCTAGCCGGGGAGGAACACCTTGTTTGCTCTCCCATCTTTTTTTATCCTGACGTCGCTCTCCTTGCCGGTGGTCCAGATGAAGTGCTAAGTCTATCATTCCAGTACAGGTATCTGATTGGGGATCGACCTGTGCAATGAGATCCTTTAGGTCATCCCTTAAACCTTGGTAGAAGAGGGCTGACCTTTTTTCATGTGGCCATTCCGCCTCCACCACTAACCGATTAAACAATGTCACGTAGGTAATCAGTTCTTTGTTTCCCTGTCGTAGCATCAGCAACTCCTTGTCTCGAACTAGGGAGGCTGCTTTGCGATTAAAGATCTTGCTAAACTCCTCCTGAAAGCCCCTCCAGTCATACAGAATTGCATCGTCTTTTTGGACCAAGGGTGTTGCCCAGGCTGCCGCATCCCCCGTGAGATATGAAATAACAAAAGCCGTCCTGGACTGACCTGAGTGGAATACTGTGGCCTTGGTTAAAAAGCGTAACTGGCATTGTGTAATAAAGGTCGTATACCTCTGTGGGTCCCCCCCATAACGCTCAGGGGTAGCTAATGGTACTGTAGTTTCGGTAGTGACATATACCTTCACGGGAGTAGGGGCCCCTTCTGGCAAAGGAACCCCCGGGGCAGCCAGACCCCGTACCTGAGTGGAAAGGTTTACGTAGTCCTGGCGACTGGCGGCTAATTCAGCCTTAAGTTCGTGCAAAGCTTGGGCTATTTCCTCCATAATGGCGGCTGAGTTCGTGCTACCTGGGCGCTTATAATACGTGGGTTCGCGCTTCTGTCGTAGGCTCTTGATCCAGCGCAGAAGTAGCACAAAATCCTTCCTCCCCTTAGCAGTTTTGGCGCCTGGGACTTAATGCACACAGGGCACTGCAACCACCACGGGGAAAGAGGGTTAGGGTCCACGGATTGGATGGGTACGGGGTTGTAGGATCACCGGGTAGAGGTTGAGGTAGAAGTTATGGATAGGTAGGGGGCTTAGGGGAAAACATGCTCCTGATCTCTTGATGCTTGGTTGGTCACACTAAACACCTTTAGGGCAACAGATTCATGCATGCACACAGAAAAACTCTTGAGAATCATACTCAGTTTTGCTGCACTGAGTTAAAAAAGGCTGCTTAGCTTCTTGACACCGATTCAAAAGCTAGCCCCAAATATTGCTTACTTCAGCAATATCATCATTAGTTGACACTTCCTTCAGTGTCAATTACACTGAATAACATGTACTTCCACTGCAGTGTTTCTGCTTAACTCATAGTTTAGAGCTTACTACACATTGGGCATGGGTGCTGATTTGAAAACCCCACTCACAGTACATGGCATGTGCTAGTAATAGGGAACACATGTGCACCAAAGTCTGGTTTTGTACTGGTCCAGCACCAGGCAGTCAGTGACACAATACAGAACGTATTTTCAATGAAAAACTGTAAAATACTTAGCTTTGGTGCTTGTCTGGAGTCCAGTTTTGTCTGTGGCCCCCAGCGGTGCCTTGGAAACCGTGAGCTTCGTCTGCCAAATGAAACGGTATTAGTTTGCGTGTTTACATTAGCGTGTTTCCACCAATGATTGACTCGCACACAATTCTACATGCGGTTAGTAACATGCGCCTGATGCCCAAAATGCACCTTGGGTCTCCTTCAGTGAACGGGTGCCTCCCGGGCCTCAATCCCCCCGTGCATTCATGCAGTTAGTAGTTCGGGAACTGCGCACACTAGTCTACGTTCCATTCAGGGAAGTTAGATAAATGTGCTTAGCTTTTGTGCCGCTTGGCTGCGGTGAACAGATCTGGGCAAGGGATGGCCCCGCGTAGGAGTTTTGCCTTCTCGGAGCTCTGCAGAATGCGTCCGCCCGTCAGGAGGTCGAGCGCGAACAGAGTTTCGGCGTCTGCGCATGCGCGATCCCATTTCGCGCATGCGCGATAGCTGGGGCGTTGTCCGCGTGGGTTGCAGGCCCCGTGTGCCTGTTTCTGGATGTGCTGCTCCCGGGGCTGCAGGGAATTGTAGTCTTTGGAGCTTTGTTTGCTCCTGATGCTGTTTTGGTCCAGCAGAGGCCACTCTTCCCCATCTGATGTTTCTACAAGAGGGACAGAGATGGCATCTGCTGGATAAATACGTCCCCATACTGGTGGCTGCCACACTAGGCCCCTGCTGGGCTCTGACAATCACACACGTTGATAGCAACAATTAACCAGGCATAACAAAATTCTATTTAATAAAAAGATTTACTGATTATAAGCATGCAAAGGAGGGACATTCAACAACAAAACTGGACCTGCAATCAACTAAAATAATTTGAATGGCAACCCTCTACAGGACAAGGGCAGCCCTTTGCTAACTCAGTGAAGGGAATGGTCTCGCTGGGAAATAAATAGGTCAACCTAAATCTCAGATACATCTGAGACCATGTTGCTTTAGTGCTCCTTTGTGAGTATCCACAGGTTCCGGAAGCCTTGTCTGGCATGCTTTCAGGGGTTCCCAAACCCTACACTCAGTGTTGTCCTTAGTCTCAAGTTTTATGCTTTCCTGCACACTTCTCCTAAAAGCGACCAGTTAGGTCCGTCCATGGCCTGTTGGTTTTGTTGATCCCTCAAACAGGAAGAGTAAGATCCAGAGTTTCTGTATCAGAAGGTCGTGCAGCTCCCCTCATGGTTTGAGTCTGATGGTCCCCTGGCAATTGGCAGATCCATGGAAGAAAGACTTCTTGATTTCCTTAAGGCTGGTTTTCTGAGACCTGCCTCTCCTATCCTCTCAGGGGTTTAGACTTTCCCCACCACCTTAGTCTTTCTGACAGCAGGTATGCTTCCAGCCGTGTCCTTGTTGCCGCTCCTGCGTAGGTTCCTCTGGGCCTGCCGTATGTTTCCTGGTCTCTGTATCTCTCTGGCTCTTCAGTTCCTCCACATCCTCCTTATTTCTGCTCAATCACCTCCTGATACTATCAGCTCTGCCCTGTACTTCATATGACCACTTCTAGGTATTTTACTGCCTCCTGCTTAGCTTCGAAAACCACCTCTTCCCATCGCTTCTGCCTTCTCCAGTCTCCATACTGCCAATGTCTGAAAACTTTTTCACTTTCTACTTAACACTGCCTGATAAACGCCATCCTCATGCTATTCACACACCTCCTCCTCCTTCTCACATGCTCTAAGTTCCTTCTTTTGATCTTTGACCACTTTCCAGTCTGCTCTGGCAACCACCTTCGTAGTATCAATAATATTCCTTTTTCCTTCTTCACCACCCTCCTAATAACCTTCACTCAGCTCTTTACTGTACTGTCTTCACTATCCTCCAAAGGATCACCATCCAACTTCAGAGATTCTCCAACTTCTTTCATATTCTCCACAACCATTTCCTTGTTCTCTGTATCCTATCCTGATTTTTACTATCACCAATCACTTCATTATGCGCTTCATCCATCTCTGACTTAACATGGCCAAGCTCCTCCTCAGTACCACAAACTTCGTCCTTACTGCCAGCAATCTCCTGCTGGTCTTCATCAACTGCCTACTTACTATCACCAGATACAATTACAGAAATGTTCCTAAATGTCAGCAATCTCCTCTGTATTACTTCTCAAATCTCTTCTT